>NC_133329.1:128525444-128833491 GCF_042186555.1 Aquarana catesbeiana
CAACAAGAAGAAAAGGCCCTGGGAAGAGGAGAAAGAGCGACTGTTTAAAATGTCACAAGATGAGAGGCGCCAAGAGCTGCTCAGAGATTACATTCCACTGAATGATATTCCAACATGGCTGAACCAATATGGAGACACACCAGCAGAAGATGACGACAATCAAAAAATAAACAGCTTGTGTGGCAAACTGTCGCTTTACAAAGGAGACATTACCCAACTTGAAGTAGATGCAATCGTCAATGCTGCAAACTCGAGTCTTCTTGGAGGAGGTGGAGTGGATGGGTGTATACACCGAGCATCAGGGCCTTATCTCATGGCTGAATGTCGTACGCTGGGAGGCTGCCCTACGGGACAAGCTAAAATTACTTGCGGGTATCAATTGCCAGGAAAACGTTATTCACACTGTGGGGCCTATTGCAAGAGGACAATTAAATGACAGCCATAAAAAGGACCTTGAAAGATGTTGTACTCTTTTGCCAGTGCAAGTGAAGACTTATAAGATCAGATCAATAGCTTTTCCCTGCATTTCTACAGGAATTTATGATATCTTATTAGCACCCGCCCCTGATGAGTGTGATACACACGAAATGCGTCGGATAATTTTTGGGATGCAGACATAAGCCCTCATTCAACCACCTACTTTGGGCATTTCGGGATGTCTCCTTATATCTCGATTTTATTATTTACCTTTCAATTTAATTATGTAATTTATTATGGTCTCACTGTTTATCTGCAAGTGCTGTTTACATGCTTTCTGTACCATTATATACTCATCAGAATGTATTTACTGATCAATCTAGACCACTATGGGGCGCTCGGCTACAATACCTGGATGTATCCTAGTTGCCTGTATTGCACGCACACTTACAATAGTGTGTGTGAACAAACATGAAATTATATTTACTACAATGTTTTTTCACCTATGTGGTTTCTGTTATTGACATGTTTCATGATTTTTATGAAAATAAATGTGTACTTCTATTTCACCTACCTCCACTATGTCTATCTTGGCCTCACTCAAAGTCCCAAACTTCCTATTATAACGCTGAAGAAATGACACTTTGCTACAATGTAAAGTAGTGAGTGTACAGCTTGTATAACAGTAAATTTGCTGTCCCCTCAAAATAACTCAACACAAAGCGATAAATGTCCAAACTGCTGATAACAAAAGTGAGTACACCCCTAAGTGAAAATGTCCTCTCCTCCATGAATACGTCACGGAGCTGGTGGATGTTAGAGACCTTGCGCTCCTCCAACTTCTGTTTCCCTATTGAGCATCTGTGGGGCATCCTCAAACGGAAGGTGGAGGAGTGCAAGGTCTCTAACATCCACCAGCTCCATGATGTCATCATTGAGGAGTGGAAAAAGACTCCAGTGGCAATCTGTGAAGCTCTGGTGAATGCCATGCCCAAGAGGTTTAAGGCAGTGCTTGAAAATAATGGTGGCCACACAAAATATTAACACTTTGCGCCCAATTTGGACACTTTCACTACTTTTACTCACTTTTGTTGCCAGTGGTTTAGACATTAATGGCTGTATGTTGAGTTATTTTGAGGGGACAGCAAATTTACACTGTTATACAAGCTGTACACTCACTACTTTACATTATAGCAAAGTGTCATTTCCTCAGTGTTCCATGAAAAGATATAATAAAATATTTACAAAAATGTGAGGGGTGTACTGTGTATGTATGTATGTGTGTGTGTATATATATATATATATATATATATATATATATATATATATATATATATATATATATATATATATATATTTATATAATATTGTATGTATGTGTACACACACACATATAAAGAAAACCCTTCCTCGTTCCCTCCCCGTGATCCGTGATGTTGGCTCACCCTCCTAAACTCCCTGTAACACCCTTCCCTTAAAAAAAACCCAGAACTTATGTTGGAAAGGACACCTTGCTGGGACTAATGATGGATAAGTCTCTTCGAGATGTACAATGTAATAGCAGCTTGTAGTGTGAATAAAAGTGACTACTCCACAAGTAATACAGCTGATAAATGTGTAACCCAGATTGCGCTTGGAACATAGTCCTATAGGACTGACACTGTATTCTGACACTGTATTACGGTCCTTGGTGAGATCTATGCTTATCCTCTGGTAATCATGTGTATCAGGCTCCACATCCTTTAAGTGATTGTAAAGTCTTTATTTTTAACTCAAAAAAAAAAAAAAATCTGTGTTATTTACATGCCCTGTGCAGTGGATCTGCACAGAGCAGCCTGGATCCTCCTCTTCTCGGGTCCCTCTCCGGCTCTACTGGCCCCTCCCTCCTGTTGAGTGTCCCCACAGCAAGCAGCTTGCTATGGGGGCACCCGAGCCACAGCTCTCTGTCAATTCAGACACGGAGCCGTGGCCCGGCCTCACCACTTTCTCTCCTGAGGGGGAGTCCCGGGCAGCCGAGACAATCCTACAACATCGCTGGAACTAGATGGGGCTCAGGTGAGTATGGGGGAGTTCTGCTGCACACAGAAGGCTTTCTATCTTAATGCATAGATTAAAGAAAACCACCTGCCTTTGCAATCACTTTAATTGCAGTAGGTCCAGCCTGCATGCAGATGCCAGCTCAATGTAAAGTTCCAATGTGCAGCTGATGTAACCAACACGCCTAATGACTAATGGAATTAGGATAGTATGCAATTTCTCACCACTGGCAGTCCCTTTCCATTATTCCTCTGAATTGCTGTACATACTAAGGGAGAAGTCGCTGTCCTGCAGTTGTATAGCGGTAAAGGCCCAGCCATGGCTGACTTGGTATATCTCCAGCTTGTTTCCTTGCACTCCAAACAACCAAGGCTAGGGTCCATGCTTTAGGGGTTGTCCCCCTGACGCCCATGTGTTTTGTCCCACCTACTTTCCGTGGCTTCCTCGAGGCGTGGATCAAATTTTATCAAAAATGCAAACATGAAAGTGGAGTCCAGGTGTATCAAAATGAATCCTAATCCACTGCCAAATCATTGCAGAAGCACACATCCAATACCACCATTGCTTGAAAAGTAGGACACTGTATACTGTATTTTTTAACCACTAAAATTATGAAGGACAAATTCACTCACATGAATTCAAAAGAAGATCCAGAGTATTGCACTTCACTTTCATTAGGTTGTAGAAATGTTTCTTCGCAATAGCAAACATCTAGCATAAATACAAAAAGACTTGCAGTAGTGAAAGACTAACAAATATTGTATATTAGAACTGCAGAAACTCACATTTGTATAGTGCAACATATATTATTCAAAGCTCATTTAAAAGTAGTGGCTCAGCATGATAGGATGAGATCTAAAGAATGGCGCAGCACAACATGGTGACATCCCTTAGACCTTTTTTGCATTGGACTTCGTTAGGGACCTATGGATAAACCTCACGTTTTACAAATGTATGTCAAGGTAGAAGTTTAGCTCTGCTAAAGGAACTATACATTAAGTTTGTGGAGTGGGACTGCTGCAATCACCAAACAAGTGTACTCACTAATAAGACTAAAAAAAGTGTACTAAATTCTTGTGCGGCTCCTTTTAAATGTAAATCAACATGGATATGTGTTATATATACTTATTAGAATAATCATTCACTTAAATCGACATCAAATTGTGGAAAAAAAAAATCTGAATAAATTATATCATCCACTGTGCATCAAAACAGAGTATACAAAAAATAAAAACATATTTGTGCTATATATGGGGTTTTAGAAAAAACGTCTCTAAAGAAAAAAAATCAGATGTCTGTAACAAATGAGTGTTCACTTTGACTTTCAATGCATAAATCTTCACCAGAGATCAATTAAGCAATGATGTGCTTCAGTGCCAAATACTCCAATGCACCACCATTCCACCACTGGAGTAGGTGCAATGCTCATTTATCTTAATTGTTACTGCCTCCAATCGTACTAGTAGTCAAATACAAAATAGGTATATTCTCCTAGCACAACCCAGTTGAAAATGCTCAAAGGATAAGTTCATCTTTGTGAACATGTTACACCCATATTTAGGGCGTAACATGTTCAGGATATGCCTGCTCTCCCCCAGATTCCTCTCAGGACCCCCCCCCCCCGCCCCTCGTTACAACAGGCTGAGGATATTCTTCCCACACCTGCTATCACTATTCAGAAAAGAGCGTGGCCACGATGGGCTCTGCCCGTATGGCTGCCTCATTTATTCAAAGAGTTCAGTGAATGAATGAACTACAGGTACTGTCGCCCTTTGCGGCTGGCGGCTGTAGTTTGCAATGAACTACCAAGGTACAGTTTTAAATTTATACAAGAGGCTGCATTTGGCAGGCAGTGCAGCTGCTGCTCTACTGCCCTCTTAAGAGAAATCTGCCACAGATTGGACTTAATATTTGCTGGTGGCATTTGACTTTTGCAAGCATGCTTCTTGTCTTTATATAACTGGATGTTTGCTAATTCAGGAGAAATGTATGATTTTCCACAACTTTTATTGGTGGTGGGTTGCATACTCTGATAATCTTTTGGATATTTGTGCATTATAGTGCATCTTGACTTTACTAGTTTTAGAGGCCAAAAATTATATGGTGAGCTGCTTTTCAGTCCCTGGTGGCAGATGCATTATCGTCAGAGCTCAGCATGACCGTCAGGCAGGTAGGGTTATCGGAATGTTATAAATATCAGAAGTCAGGCTGGGGTAATAATCAGAATGACAGCAGGAATTGCAGAAGAGAATACTGGACCAACACAAAGAACAAGGTGAAACCTTTCTGCGCAATCACTATCCCAGTGCTGCCGATCTCTGTGATAAGGTAAGTGGGAGCTTGCAGTTTCTTAGATTTGCACTAGATTTACTAATTAATGTTTAAAATGTGTTAGTATCCTTTTTAAATTACACGTTGCCTGTTCCAGTGAAGGCATTCCTGTCCAGTATTTAGAATGAATGTGGTAACTGTGCTACTATACATTTTATACCTTTTATAGCTTTTGTCTGTCTCCCACATAAGGGAGTATAGCTGGCAAATAATTATTATTTTAATAACTATTCAACGTTTTTCTGTTCACTGCAAGGTGCCAGTTAAACATGTTTACAGAGTGCTGCAGTGTCAGGAGGAAGAGCTCACTCAGATGGTCTCAACGATGTCTGATGGCTGGAAGTTTGAGCAGGTAAGCCATGAGAGTAGTAAATGTTTCATTTGTTTTTATAGTTGTTCCTTTTAAAAGTAAATGCAATGGCATATGATTTACCGTGAACTGCTTGCTTTTGACAAACTATATTTTTGTTTTACAAAATTAAGTGGAACTGACATTCATGTGGAGTATTATGGCCTCTTGTTGTTTGCTACCTTCTGGTCTGCTTAAAGGATAAGTTCACTTTTTTTGAAAAAAAATAAATGCACATTTTTTGCAGATAAAAAAATGTGCATTTACGATTCCTTTTTGTAGGAGCCTGGAAAGCATTGCACTCATGATCAGCAGATCATGGATGCCATGCAGGGCTCCTGCAGACTGTCAGTGTAAACTGTCTGCTTGAAAGGGCACAATGACAGGAAGACTCAATGAACTACCTAGAGCACTCTTTTGGAACTACAATCTGTAAGCCACAAAGGATGTTAGCACTTGTATTTCATTCATTCACAGAACTCTGCCATGCTCCTTTCAAATAGTGACAGCGTGTGCTGGGAGAAGATCCTCGACCCGCTGTCACATGTTACATGTTTCGCCCTAGAAACAGGTAGAACATGTAACATGCGCCCAAAGGCGAGCTTCTCCTTTTACATAAACAATTGAAGGGATCTTGTTATCTGTTCAATGGGTGCAAAAAAAACCACCTGATTGTGTCAAATTCAGAGCTGCCCTGTGCCCTCTGAACACTTCATCTGTTTCATTGAAGACTTGCCATATACACGGATCAGCTGATCCACACAAGTGGGGTGGATGGAGAAATCCTCCCTGCTGTGTTCTTTTATTCTGACACCAGGGACTGCTCTGCTGTCAGGATACACTGATCAGCCCCACAGCCAATTGATTTGAAGGAAAAGTTTCCAACAAGCTCGTTCTGTCGATCCTTAGATGAACTTCTATGGAATGGGAATTGTCATAGATGGATCGAAATTCAGCCAGTCCCTGCTGAACCTCACAAAGTTCAATCCATGAATGGCAAGTTTAAAGAAGTTCAATTAGCCCTTCTGGTTCTTATCTGGGGACTGCAGGATTATTAGTGTATTAGGAGATAGGAGAGTAGAAATGGTTGAAATAGTTTAGGCACAGGTCAACTTGGCAGGGCTGACGCCATTAACACCTTAAAGTGGGGTTCCACCCAAAAAAACAAAAATACATAAAAAATCCTAAAAAAAAAAACAAAAAAAATTTGGATATTTTTTTTTTTTTTTTTTTTACTCACCTCCAAATGCCTGTTGCTAGGGGGTCCCTCGTAGTCTGCCCCTTCCACTGCCTGGGCTGGTGACATCACTTCCCCTCGGCACAGGAAGGGCTCCGCTCTGCTCCCTCCCTCCTGTCAATCATCTGGGACCCATTACGGGTCCCAGGTGACTGAGAGGCCAATCATGACATGCGGCGCCGCTCGCGCATGCGCAGTGGGTGCCAGGCTGTGAAGCCACAGCCCGGCGCCCACAGTTGCCATGCCGGCACCGCTGAACGGAGGGGGAGACGAGCGGGGCTTCGATCCCCCGCATCGCTGGACCCAGGGACAGGTAAGTGTCCAATTAAAAGTCAGCAGCTGCAGTATTTGTAGCTGCTGACTTTTAAATTTTTTTTTTGTTTAACCGGCCCCCTGGGTGGAACTCCTCTTTAAGTTACATGGGTTGTCAGCCCACAACATCTCTTAGGAGCTGACTGCATTGTGCAACTGAGGCATATCAAATGTTATTTTACTCCTAAAAGTATAGAAAAATATTTGGGAATGTACATATATTTTTGTAATAGACTATTACTGCTTTTAATGGGCTATAGGCCGTGTTTGGCATTTTCTAATCATTCTGGCCATGCAGATTAGCTGTATGAACAGCCTGCCCTATTTTAGAACAAGCAACAGTTCTTACACTAAATTTACTGTTAAGCTGTTAAGCAAAACCATAAGTAATACTGCCTGCTAATGTGAGAATGAGCAGCACAAAGCATGACGTATGTTTTGGTGCGCTGCAGTAAAAGTGCATTAAGAGTGCCTTCCAAATAATGGCAGTACATTGTGGTAAATGCCTTCTTGCAGCATGCTGTGAAATGTGTGTTTTAAAGCACTTGACCACACCACCAAGATCTGAATGGGATCTAAGTGATTTCAGCTGAAAGGTGGGTTAATGGCATACAACTTGTAAACCCTTGTTGGATGTCTAAAGATTTGAAAATGAACTTTTCTTGCAATAGAAGAATAATGTAAGCTCTCCTCTCCAGCAGCCTGTTTATTCTGCCTCTCATGTCTCCTGCTTCTCCTCCACCCATTGCTACAGCCTCAGAAAGGTATCCAGCACCCCCAAGAGGTGTTAGTGCTAATGTTCCCCAACCACATGCTGCTTCCTTCCATTCCACCTAGGGTATTTGTGGAAAAAACAAGTGCCCAGTGGGGAACATGGGCATCCAATGCTCCCTAATTCATTGAAAGCCAAAGAGCCATTCTGAGGCTTCAGTGCTGGAGAGGAGGAGAAGTTGGGGGAGAAAGATCTCTAGTTTTAGGGTTGCCCAAAATCAATATTTTTTTTTTTTTTTTTTTTTTTTGTAGAGAGTTCCTTGGTATGTTGTAGTGAATAGAATGACAGGGTAGGAATTTCAGCCAATGTCTAGACACTTTCATTTTTCTCTTGACTGCTTGTTTGGCTAGGCATTTGTTTTCCAGCATGGTTACTATGTATTTGCTGTGGTTGCAGTTTGTCAGCATAGGTTCCATGTATGGATGCAGGCGGGATCGTCAGTCAGAGTTTCTGCTCATTGTTTCAAGGGAAGTAAAAGAGGAGGAGACCATCCTCCAGAAATTCAGCGGTGAGGTGTGTCCTGTACTGCACACAGCTCTATATTCTCTCCTCTTCTGTACCCTTCATGTACACATGCATGGCCTTGCCAACTAACTGTTAATTGTGAGCAGAATGCCGTTAGGGCCAGCATGTTGTGTTGCAGATCCCAGTCTCCTACTGTGCTTGGTTATGGCACCCCCTCCACTTTCTCCTGTATTTTATTTCTGAATGAAAATCACTGCCTGAAAGCATTGCTTGCCTGCTTGGCTATTTTTTAATTGTAATAAATACAATACCTTTTAATAAATGAATGAGAAACTTTTTAAAGGATTTCTCTAGCTGTACTTAAAACTCTCCTGCTATAGGCTAAGTTGCATTTTGTCAAAAATGCAGATTATCCTTTAACAAAATCTCAAGGGTGCAGTTTACACCTTCCTACTATCTATTACAGCACATGAGTCGGTTTGATATGGAAAGCTGAACGCTTATGTCAGTTTCCGGTTACAACCCACCTAAGGGAAAAAGGGCAATCTCTGGCCCTAATTTTTGCATTTGTTGTATAGAAACCTATTGATAGTTTAAGGTATTTGCAGCTTGTCACATTGGTGTTCTTGTCAGGTTTACACACCCATGGAAACCATTTTGACATTGTATGAGAAATATCGCTTAGGCTTGAGGTGTTTAGAACACTCTATTTTACTGTCATGTCAGTATCTCTTTTAAAAAAGCATCCAGCAATTCATTTTGCAAACCGCTAAATGATACTTACTATGAAACAACTCAGACAAATTGCTCTGTACTGTAGTATGCCCACAAATTGATCAATTGGGAGGGTTTTATACATACAGTGCCTTGAAAAAGTATTTATATCCCTTGAAATTTTCCCCCGTTTGTCATTTTTACACCCAAAAACGTGAATGTATTTATTGGGATTTTATGCGATAGACCAACACTAAGTGGCACATATGAGAGAGAGGGGGGAGGAGGGGGGCCAAGAGAGCCCCCCTGAAAAGATGGTCCGCTCAAGAACAGGCTATTGTGAACCTAAATAATTTTATTGTGTCAAATTAATTACAGTACAACTATCCAAAAAAACATGTATTAAAAATAGGGCAGGAGTCCTATTATGTGCAGATGGCCACCATTAACATTCCACATTCATCCATCACTCATGCACTCGTACCCTTATAAATCATGTCAAAAGAGACCCGGGTCTATACAGTTTTCTCAAAGTTCCTGAACAGGATAAACTATGCGAATACTGAGCCTACGGTCTTGTCTCAATAAAGTGCAGGTGCTGGTGATTAATGAGAATCCATTCAGATGTAATCCCGATAAACCAGGTAAAAGTACATATGTCAAAACGGCAATATGGGGAACTGAAAAGTCCCAGTTTGGTCAATTTAGTAGCGGCAACACAAAGGGCTGTTTAACATCTTGTACGGAGAAGGTAGACGGTGAATAGCCATAAACAAAGTACCTCCTATATACTGGAGTACAGTTTAGCTCACCATTTGGCGTCTTCAGTGAAGGGGTGATGAAGCCCAAGAGGATTGCTGATGGCCGCACTAATGTGGGAGAGCGTTCACGCGGTGTGTTTGTCTGCTGCCGGAATGGACTTTCGCTTCCGGATCTTCTCCGAGGGGATGTACGGGGAGACACAGGGTTCAGATGTTCAGGCGTTCCGCGCTTGATCTGTCAGGTGGTGGGAAAGAGCGCTCAGTCTCAGTATCCGCCGCAAGGCTCAACCCGATGTCCAAGATCCGATCGGGATATTCACATACAATCAAGGGGATTTTTTTCTCATTGATGTGTGGAGGTCTATGTTCCACCTGCACATGGGTTAGACGCTTACGCGTTTCGCTTGTTTCCAAGCTTCTTCAGAGCTAAAGTGGTGCCAGTAGCTGGATGTTTAAATAGCATTACAGCCAGTGTTCAATATCCTGTCATTATAGCCAGCACCTGGACACCAGAGCCTAACCATAATTAGTATTCACCAATTTGTGCAAACACACTCATGCATACCTATAAGTTACAAATTCAAACAGACCTTTGGTAATAGTGAGTAAATAAAGATTCAGTCTAACCGGCTTATGTATATGACTAAGTTTAGATATTCAATTACAATTGCCTTGTAAAAAATGATAAAGTGGCTTGTTGTGCAGTTGCTATTGTTTATACAGAACCCATGGTCAATGGGTGCTGCAATTTGTGTTAAAGATGTTAAACAGCCCTTTGTGTTGCCGCTACTAAATTGACCAAACTGGGACTTTTCAGTTCCCCATATTGCCGTTTTGACATATGTACTTTTACCTGGTTTATCGGGATTACATCTGAATGGATTCTCATTAATCACCAGCACCTGCACTTTATTGAGACAAGACCGTAGGCTCAGTATTCGCATAGTTTATCCTGTTCAGGAACTTTGAGAAAACTGTATAGACCCGGGTCTCTTTTGACATGATTTATAAGGGTACGAGTGCATGAGTGATGGATGAATGTGGAATGTTAATGGTGGCCACCTGCACATAATAGGACTCCTGCCCTATTTTTAATACATGGTTTTTTGGATAGTTGTACTGTAATTAATTTGACACAATAAAATTATTTAGGTTCACAATAGCCTGTTCTTGAGCGGACCATCTTTTCAGGGGGGCTCTCTCTTGGTCCCCCTCTTCCCCCCTCTCTCTCATATGTGTCATATGGTCCATTGAACAACCTTTGTTCGGCTGCTGACCAAGTATCGTCGAGTCAGCCCACAAAGGGTACTTGTGATATTAGAGGTATAATAACCAAAGTAGGCAACTCTTGGTCGGTCATTGCACCCCCTCCATATCCCCCTAAAAACCTATTTTGGATGAATCTAAGGTATCCTCCTCCTTTGTTTTCTACTAAGTGGCACATAATTGTGAAGTGGAAAGAAAATGATAAATGGTTTTCAAAATGTTTTACAAATATCTTTACTCTGATACCCCTAACTAAAATCTAGTGCAACCAATTGCCTTCAGAAGTCACCTAATTAGTAAATAGAGCTCAGTTGTGTATACTTTAATCTCAGGATAAATGTAGCTGTTTTGTGAAGCCCTCAGAGGTTTGTTAGAGAACCTTAGTGACCAAACAGGGTCATGAAAGCCAGGGAACACACCAGACAGGTCAGGGATACAGTTTTGGAGACTTTTAAAGTAGGGTTAGGTTATCAAAAAAAAAAAAAAAATGTCCCAAGCTTTGAACATCTCACAGAGCGCTATTCAATCCATCATCCGAAAATGGAAAGAGTATGGCACAACTGCAAACCTACCAAGTCATGGTCGTCCACCTAAACTGACATTCCAGGCAAGGAGAGCATTAATCAGAGAAGCAGCCAAGAGGTCATGGTATCTCTGGAGGCGCTGCAGAGATCCACAGCTCAGGTGGGAGAATTTGTCCAAAGGACAACTATTAATCGTGCACTCCACAAATCTGGCCTTCATGGAACAGTGGCAAGAAGAAAGCCATTGTTGAAAGAAAGCCATAAGAAGTCCTATTTGCAGTTTGCAAGAAGCCATGTGGGGGACACAGAAAACATGGAACAAGAAGGTGCTCTGGTCAGATGAGACCAAAATTGAACTTTTTGGGCAAAAAGCAAAACGCTATGTGTGGCAGAAAACTGCACATCACCCCAAACATACCATCCCCACTGTGAAGTGTGGTGGTGGCAGCATCATGTTGTGGAGAAGCTTTTTTTCAACAGGGACAGGGAAACTGGTCAGAGTTGATAGGAAGATGGATGGAGCCAAATATAGGGCAATCTTAGAAGAAAACCTGTAGTCTGCAGAAGACTTGAGACTGGGGTGGAGGTTCACCTTCCAGCAGGACAACGACCCTAAACATATACAGCCAGACCTACAATGGAATGGTTTACACCAAAGCATATTCATATATTAGAATAGCCCAGTCAAAGTCCAGAACTAATTCCAATTGAGAATCTGTGGCAAGACTTGAAAATTTCTGTTCACAGAAGTTCTCCATCCAATCTGACAGCTTGAGCTATTTTGCGAAGAAGAATGGGCAAAAATTTCACTCTCTAGATGTGCAAAGCTGGTAGAAACATACCCAAAAAGACTTGCAACTGTATATGCAGCGAAAAGGTGGTTCTACAAAGTATTGACTCAAGGGAGCTGACTACAAATGCATGCCACACTTTTCAGATATTTATTTGTAAAAAATGTTAAACCATTTATCATTATCCTTCCACTTCACAATTATGTGCCAATTTATGTTGGTCTATCACATAAAATCCCAATAAAATTAATTTATGTTTTTGATTGTAACATGAAAAAATGCGGAAAATTTCAAGTGGTATGAATACTTTTTCAAGGCACTGTATATTTAAAAAGATGTATTGCTTGAAAAAATACTGGTAGGCAAGAGATTATGGATGTGAAGCATGTATCTGCCTCCATGCAGACCTTTCTTGTGGTGAGTTGCTCTCAAGGTTTCTGGCTATTCCTAGATAAACTTGTCAGGGAATGCCTGAATGATTGATTTAGTCAGCTAAATGGACCGAACCACAGTGCCTCCAATACAAATATAATTTTAACTGACTTCATTATTCTGAGGTTTTCTGCCATGCAAAGATCTTTAAAGAACACGATAAGATCAGTGTAAGTATAGACTGAGATTTTTAAACATAAATTAATATCTATTTACAATATTTCACTTACAAACACCACTAACAGTTTGATCAATAGGTTGACACAGACACTATATAATTTACAATGAATTGCCAAATCCTTGGTATATGTTTTGGATTAAACTAAATATTTAATTTCTCCAATTGTAGATATCTTAACTTGTTATATAATTTAGCAGATAATCATTTGCTTTTGACTAACTTGACCCGTGAACCCGCTGCAGTCAGATTTCCGAGTGAAGTCCGTCTAAAGTTTATGCTAATACAGCCAATTAAAATGACCACATTTCCAGGTGTTAGGCTATGTGATGGGGTAGCAAATCTGCTAGCATAAAATAATTGCACACAGAAAATTAATAATGTATGTGAAACTATAGTTATCCTTTTATGGCTATTGGCCAGATTATTCTAAGATGGCTGCTGACTAATAGGTGGTGTTGGTCTTCCCCAGAATGACATCTAGCTAGGCTGGAGCTGTGTGCCCTGGCTTCAGTGAGGTGGGTTATCTGATGGTGAAGTCTCCCAGATGATGCGATCTCTAGATAATGGTTGTGTGTCTGTCTTGATGTTGTGATGAGTGTCCTTCAAATGATGTGATTCCTTTCTGTCGCCTGACAGGCTATTTTACTGAGTGGCAGAGAATACATTCATAAACCTGGCCCTCAAGTTGTAACCTCCTCTATGCTTGGTGGGGCATTGTAATCATCAGCCCTGTGTTTAACTACGTATTGACTCATGTGACCACCAGATGGCGCCATAAGACCCGAATAGTCTATTTTGGTTTTTCAGGGGGAAGGAATTACAATTATATAATAAATCTGTTTATAGGACTGTTTTTTTTTTTTTTTTTTTTTTTTTTTTTTTTTTTAAGAGTCTGGTGTTTTCTATTTTGTGATCATTACTCTGTTTAAGTATCAGTAATTAAATGGAAACTTCTAACTACACAGATGGCATGCAGTGTTGCCAACTGCCCATAATTTTATGGGAAGCACTTTTTCTTCTGCCCGTAAAAGCCCATAGCAGGAGAAAAGTGCCAGTAAAAAATGGCTGCGATCGTCTTGGGTCGGAACTGCGCATGCGAAGTTCCTGAAATCCCCGAGAAGATTTTTACCCTGCATTCGGCCAGGGAGGCGGGTCTGACAGAGGGCGTGTGCAAGCGGAGTCGGTGTGCCTATTTGCTACAACAAGGCAAGCCCCATCCGCGGTTTTAAGGTCATGGAAGTCAAAAGGCCAGACGGAGGAGCCTCATGGAGTGAACAGTCAGTGCAGGTGTCTGGCGTGTGTGATTGAGAGGAAGACCCAGAAAAAACAGTGTGAACTTGGACCCCCGGCTCCAAACGGACACGCACCAGGCCCTGGCCAGCGGTGCAAGCACACTCTGGCGAATGCACAATGTCGGTCACTCAGCGACAGAGTGAATGACTCAGAGACAGACAGGCAGGCAATCCCAGCAGGCGGCTGGTGGATAAAGGAAGGCCCGTAGACGTGGTGTATCTGGATTTTGCAAAAGCATTTGACACAGTTCCCCATGAATGTTTACTGTACAAAATAAGGCCCGTTGGCATGGACCATAGGGTGAGTACCTGGATTGAAAACTGGCTACAAGGGCGAGTTCAGAGGATGGTGATAAATGGGGAGTACTCGGAATGGTCAGGGGTAGGTAGTGGGGTCCCCCAGGGTTCTGTGCTGGGACCAATCCTATTTAATTTGTTCATAAACGACTTGTCGGATGGGGTAAATAGTTCATCTCTGTATTTGCGGACAATGCTAAGCGGGGCAATAACTTCTCCGCAGGATGTGGAAACCTTGCAAAAAGATCTGAAAAAATTAATGGGCTGGGCAACTACATGGCAAATGAGGTTCAATGTAGTAAAATAGTGCATTTGGGTGGCAAAAATATGAATGCATTCTATACACTGGGGGAAGCTAGGATGGAAAAGGTCCTGGGGGTCCTAGTAGATGATGGGCTCAGCAATGGCATGCAATGCCAAGCTGCTGCTAACAAAGCAAACAGAATATTGGCATGCATTAAAAAGGAGATCAACTCCAGAGATAAAACGATAATTTTCCCACTCTACAAGACTCTGGTCCAGGCGCACCTAGAGTATGCTGTCCAGTTCTGGGTACCAGTCCTCAGGAAGGATGTACTGGAAATGGAGCGAGTACAAAGAAGGGCAACAAAGCTGGAGGATATTGGTTATGAGGAAAGGTTGCGAGCACTGAACTTATTCTCTCTGGAGAAGAAACGCTTGAGAGGGGATATGATTTCAATATACAAATACCATACTGGTGACCCCACAATAGGGATAAAACTTTTTCGCAGAAGGGAGTTTAACAAGACTCGTGCCCACTCATGGACTTGATGGACTTGTGTCTTTTTTCAACCTCACCTACTATGTAACGGTGGAAATTGGGAAACTATTAAATTTAAATAATTGCAGTGACTAGTCGCTCTCAACAGCTCATTTCAGGCAGGCATCAGGCCAGGCACCAGGCCAGGCACACTGGCTGTGCCACTGTGACAGTCAAAGGCAGAGCTCAAGGCCAGCCCAGGCAGAGAGCGGAAGGTGGTAGGTGGTCTCTGGTGAGACATCATGAGCAGAGACCACCTTATACCAGAGTTCCCAGCAATTCCCCTTTACATCAGTTTGCAGGATTCCCTGTTACAGTGCAAGGGGGAACTCTGTGGACCCTGATGTAAAAGGGATCTTTGATGTAAAGGGGAACGCAATGAACTCTTATATAAGGTGGTCTCTGGTCACCAGAGCCCCCCCCCTTACATCAGAGTTCCCCCTTAGATCATGATCTTTAGCATTCCCCTTCAGCATTGGTGGTATTTGATCACCTCTGCGGTTTTTATTTTTTGCGCTATAAACAAAAAAAAGCAACAATTTTGAAAAAAAAAAAAAAACTTTTTTTTTTACTTTTTGCTATAATACATAGCCAAAAAAAAAAAAAAAATCTAAAAAAAAACATTTATTCATCAGTTTAGGCCGATATATATTCTTCTACATATTTTTAGTAGAAAAAAAAACGCAATAGGCGTATGTTGATTGGTTTGCACAAAAGTTATTGCGTCTACAAACTATGGGATAGATTAAGGCTCGATTCACACCTATGCATGTTGCTTTTGAGCGTTTTTGGAGGTTTTTTTTCATGCTTGCCACATTTTTGAGCAGCGTTTTTGCGGCGTTTTTGCCGCGATTTGCGTTTTGCGTTTTTTTTTTTTTTTTTTTTTCAGTCTAAAAAAAAAATTAAAAAAAATATAAAAAAAAAAACGGCAAAAACGCTGCAAAAACGGTGCACTTGCGTTTTTGATGCTTGTCCATCGAATTCTATTACATGCAAAATGCTGCATTTTGCATGAAAAAAAGTCCCTGACCCTTTCCAAAAATGCAGAGAAACAAAAAGGCATTGATGTGAACATGTTCCATAGGAACCCATGTTAAAAAATTCCCGTGCATTTCTGCAAAATGCATCAAAAAACGCGCTAGTGTGAATGGAGCCTTAGGGACTTTTTTTTTTTTATTATTGTTTTTACTAGTAATGGCGGTGATCTCAGATTTTTAGCGGGACTGCGACATTGCGGCGGACAAATCTGACCCCAAATGACACTTTTTGGGGACCAGTGACATTATTACATTGATCAGTGCTATAAAAGTGCACAGATCAATGTAAAAATGACACTGGCAGGGAAGGGGTTAACGGGGCGATCAAGGGTTTAAGCATGTTCCCTAGGTGTGTTCTAACTGTAGGGGGTGGGCTCACTGGCCTGACAGATATCACTGTTCCCGATCACTGGGAACAGAAGTTTTCTGACATGTCCCCTGTCAGAACGGGGCTCTGCTTGTTTACACTGGCAGATCCCTGTTTTGCCTCTGTACTAGGCGATCGCGGGTCATCGGCGGATATCAAGTCCGCTTGACCCAAAGGTACGTTCCCGCAGAGCGTGCAGCCGGCTGTGTGCGCCCGCCTGCGTGAGCCACTATACAGGTATAGTGATTTGTGCAGGAGAGACGGCCTTCTGCCATATGACGGTGGCTGGTCGGCAAGAGGTTAAACTGACCTTGATGTAAATGGATAAATATGGTTTTTGACTTTTGTTTCACTTAAACATAGTGCTAATAGCACTAGCTACAAGTTTATAGTTTAAGTATTGATATTTGCACTGTTTAGCACTGAAAATGGCCAATTTGGCTACTTTTTCTTAAATTGGTGCCGTTTGTAAATTTTGGCATCCTGTCAGTAAATTTCACTTTTGGGTGGTTGGCAACACTGATGGCATGATATACATACAATTCCCACACCATAAACTCTTATTTGGGTATGGCTACATTATAAAGCACACATTTCTAAAATAATGATTACAAACAAACAACCGTAACTATGGTAAACTTAATAGATCCTTTTAAGATCAATATGCTGTTTCATGCGGATTATGTCTTTTCATATATCATCATGTTTTATACATAGAACTTTTAAAGTACCCATTGAGAATCCTTTCCAACATTGTACTCAACAATATCACGATTTTGTTTGATACAATATTAAAGTTAAAATGACACTTATTTCTCCTTCTCTGGATTAGACTGTCCTGTAACAGTATGTTTCTTTAAATGTCCTTTGTGAGCTCTTGCCAGTTTAAAAACAATGACCAATTAGGAGAGTAAATGAACATTTGTTTTCAAATATGAAAGAGTTGCTTGAATGAAGTGTATGTTGTCCTTCTAATTACGTTGTTGAGCCTTTGCAAACATGAGGCATTTCCATCTTTCCCAGATGTTTTATTCCCCTTTAGAATCTCTAGGTATCCTCATGTTTACCTGTCAATACACTCATTGTTCTGAAGTTTAAACAACCCTGGCAGACCTTTTAGAGTTTTAGACTTTCCTGGGTTAGATGGAAAAATTATCCAAGGGTTCAGCCTGAGTTTATTCAGTAGAATTCATTAACAAGGTGTGTGTGTGTGTGTGTGTGTGTGTGTGTGTATGTAATAAGTTTTGTTAAAATGTATTTTTTTTATATTTATTAGGGCTCTGACACTTTTTTGGTATTGGAGAAAGCTTTGGCATGATGAAGATCTGCCAGGGGACTTTATTTGCCAAACCAAAGCTAAATGACGTGTACTTGGGAACTGTTCAATTTAATATGTGCATTTTTTAAACAATTGGGACATTGTATCACTAGGAATTTAAGTTACCTGTCAGTCTTTTTGTAAAACAGGATGATTATTAATGGAATCGTAACCATAAATAAAAATGTAGTCATTGAAATACTAGCATTCGGACTCTTGCATAGATTTGTCACATTTATTGTGGAAAGATATTACAGGAAATTTTAAGTGGTCTGCTATGATCGCCTGCGTGGAGTGCTCAGTTTTGGCCTATCTGCCCCCAGAATGATATCACTGATTGGGGAAATTGTTGAGTATCAATCCCAAAACCTACTGTGTGATGGGCACATCTGCCTTTTTTAATACAATCTCTTAAAAAGCCCCCCCCACCAGTCTTGGTGTATGGCTAGATTATAGTAAAGATTGGCGCTTCATAGCAGAGTTTTTTTTTTTTAAAGCAGTCCATCCTTTGTAAATTGTAGGCTATGTACACATGGGTTAAGTTGCAGTGTGTGTTTGCATTTAGTACCGTTTATTCTTATGGAAAGTATTTTTTTTTCTGAAACCTCATTAGAGATGCAGCAAATGTGTTTTGTTTGGGGGGGGGGGGGGGGTCACACCACACAAAAAGACCCACAGGTTGGGGTGGGACCTTGTTGACAAAGGGCTTTATTTATTATGGTTGAGATGACCGCAAAGACATTAGTCTCCTTGTTATGAAAAGATAGACAATTGATGCTTTTTTCATAGTAGATGTTGAAACACACAGTAAGTACACGTTTAAGTCTGTATAATACAGTCAGGGTAAATGCTCAGTTAAGTGTTTTTCTTAAGCTGTTTTGCTTCATGCTGTATGTCTACTTTTGATAATACTGTACTCAATTTCTAATAAGTATATTCAGGCTGATTTTGTTAATATTCTTTTCAGCTGGTCAACATTGGTTCTTCCTATAATTATGGAAACGAAGACCAGGCAGAATTTTTGTGTGTGGTCTCCAAAGAATTGCACAATACCCCATACGGCACAACTAGTGAACCTAGTGAAAAGGCAAAGGTATGTCCTGTCTGTCTTTATCTACTCTAAATGATTTTGTTTTAATGGAACGTTCCTGGATTGATGTAACAAGGGTACCAGGGTTTGTCTAAGTGCTGTAGTGTTGTGGATGCTAAAAGCTTTAAAGTGCTTGTAAAGTGTGTTTTTTATTTTTTATAAATAACAAACATGTTATACTTACCTGCTCTATGCAGTGAATTTGCACAGAGCAGCCTGGATCCTCCACTTCTTGGGTCCCTTTTCGCTGCTCCTGGCCCCTCCCTCCTGTCGAGTGCCTCTACAGCAAGCAGCTTGCTATGGGGGCAGCCGAGCTGAGCCGCAGGTCCGTGTGTCCATTCAGATACGAAGCTGTGGCTCGGCCCTGCTCCCTCTCTCTCCTGATGGGCTAACGCAGTGGTCATCAACCCTGTCCTCAGGGCCCACTAACAGGCCAGGTTTTATGAATTACCTTGAGGAGATGCAGACTAGAATACTGCAATCACTGAGCAGCAAATTATATCACATGTGATGCATTTCAGTTATCTTGCAAACCTGGCCTGTTAGTGGGCCCCGAGGACAGGGTTGATGACAACTGGGCTAACGGACTTTGACAGCAGTGTGAGCCAATTGTACCGCTGCTGTGTCTCAGCTAATCAGGAGGGAGGTCCCGGACGACCGAGGGACTCGTGGACATCGCCTGGATAGAGAGGGGGCTCAGGTGGCTGAGGGGGGTGCTGCACACAGATATATGGAATGCATTAAGATTAAAAAAAAATTCTCTCTTTACAGCCCCTTTAAACTCTGCTAAAAGAAAGTAGAACTATCTTTTTATTTTGTTTAAAGAACTTCATTCATTTCTACACCACTGCTTGAATTCGTCTTGACATAGTAGCTGTCTGGATCAGCGTATCCTCAGCAAAAGCTTTGGAGGCATTACTCTGACCTGTTGGACAGGAAGATTGTAAAGCTAGCCTGCAATGTAACCTTTAGCTCAGCATTGTAGTGTTTTCTAGACCTTTTTGTATTAGCAGCAGAGCACTTTTTTGGTCCAGAGCCCTGGCACAGCCTCTGGTGTGACCCTGTCTCGAAGGACTCTCATAATGAGTAAGGCCAGTCAGGCCAAAGCACTGGGAGTTACCTTGCATTTGATACTATTGGGCACCTTTTTTCAAATTTCCTGCAACTGCCATTTCTTTTTAGCCTGGAGGAAGCGATGTCCTGCGGCTGCTCCTGTTCCTGAAGCACCATGTGAATAACAGTTTCCAGTCTCATTCCACTGCTCACCTCAAATGGCTTTGATACCTTTGGCAAACTGCAACTCGGCTACTACCCAGCTACTTGGGTTTGAGTACATAAGGCACACACAAGATAGTCCCACTGAATTGAGTGACCTCAGTCTATGCTCTTCTACTGTTCCCAGAAGGAACAAGCACATATAATCTTAAACCTGCGACTCATGTTATAGACTTGTCTTCTTCAGCATCATCTTCAGCTCGGTCAGGCAAGGCTGAGTCCCCCCTTCCTGTTTTTGAGCCACCTGCAGATGACTCAGATTTTGAGGACTGGAAATGTTCTTTTCCCAGGATGTCACAGGACATATTTCATGGTGGTCTCACTTCTGTAGATGCTAGTTACCACAGACATGGGTCCTCTTTCACTAAGCATTTGGGAAAACATTTGGAGCCTTGCGCTTTAGCTGTGATGGCATGGTGCAAGCATCTAAGATGGTTTCTTGCATGATGGCGATGTCCCTTCACATGTGCAGGGCACTGTGGCTGCGTGCCTGGAATAATAACACATCCATGGAACATCAGACACTGGAGGTTGGAGTATGCTTCTTCCTTGGCCAAGGAGATTAGTGGTCGGGCTTAACAACCCCATTTTAATCTACTACAGAGGTAGTAGCATGCGTGCAATCTGATCCTTCCTGCTATACAAACCATAGGGATTGAAGGCCAGAGGTTTTTAACACCTCTGCTCCTTCTTATGCTTGAAGGTGCACCACCACTTCTACAAGGGGGTAACTGTGTTTTCCTTTCCAGCATTTGGGTGTCCATGTCACCTGTTGTAGCTCTAGATTTGGAAATCGGGCATCTCCTTCAGCTGCTTCTCAACTCTTTTCGGACTTTGCTCCATGTTAGGGATTCCAGTCTCTGGCCACGACCTATGGTCTCTTTGGATCCAAAAACTGAGTTTTTGCTGGTCTCTAGTAGGGTGTTTGTTTCATTTTCCTTCCCTGGGAGGATGTATTCTCCAGCCTAATCTTAGGTTTAGATTAGTTAGATTTATATTAGTTCGATTTAGATTACTTCCTGGGCTGGAAGACTCTTCTTGATCCCTACATTAGTGTTAGTTTGCAGCCCTTGAGTGCCACTCTTCCTCTGAGAGAAATGTCCATCGCTGGAAAGTCCGGTATTCCCCTGGACAGTCGGCAGCAGGACTGACTTAGACCCTGCCCCAGAAATCCCCTATGAGGGAAAGTGTAAGTTCACAGGTCATTGCGGGACTTGGTCTACAAATATAGCTGGTCCTTCTGAAGCTAAGCTACAGATTTCACCTTTCCTCTATGAATCCATTGGCTAGGTGAAAGTTTCTAGTAGTACAACTTCGATTTCTGTTCCCCATTTCTCAGAGAAGGATGTCACTACCCTCAAAGGTAGTTTACTTGATCCTTAAAAATCATTTTATTGGTTACTGGTAAGGCAGGTTACTGTGTGGTCTATCGTATGAACATTTCTGCATGTTCAGTAAAACTAACTCTCTATTCTTCTGATCATGAACTTTCCAATGTTGCTTTTAAGTACACCTTCATCCCTTGCTTTTAATCGTGTGGGTGTTTGATTACCTTTCCTTCTCCTTTAATAGTTTTCAGGTTTGTACATTTTTCAATTCTTTTTCTAAAACTCTTGTGGGATATTTCCTTATAACTGTGGAAATGTTATGGTGTGAGAGATCTCCTAACAATGGCTTTCTCACTCAGTTTCTAGTAGTTTGACCAGGCAACTTCTTTGGTCCTTTCTCTTATTTTTTACACTAAAGTCAAGGGTTAAGAAATGTTGGACTTAGACCTCATGAGGTGACAGACTGGTTCACATCGCCCTCCCTTTTTTAAATTTTATTTTTAAATTTTTTGTAGTACCGTAGTTGCCACCACTACTTATTAATAATCTGAGTTTGACCCAATACAGTTGTCTTTTTTGAATGTGTTTGTGGTGCTAATCTGCACCATTCCTCACTTGGGCAATGTTGTTTCCACCAGTTTTTGATGAGTAGATGGTTATTAAATTCCTGTATCCTTCAATGGACAGTGAAGAAAATAAGGTTTTTGTACTCATTGTAATTTCTTTTTCAGGACATTCATTGAGGGATACAGGTCCTACCCTCTGTGTCTTGGTCATGTGTTCTGCTTGCTCACAAACCTGAGGTGTGATGGGTGGAGGGGTTATTCGGGGGCTGGTGTCAACATGTTTTCCTGTAGGCATCAGTAAAGTCCAATTTAAGAATACCATAAACTCTTGTGTCCCTCGATGGACTTTAAGAGATTTTACAGTAAGTAGAATTTTTTTTTTCTTTTTTAACTTAAGCCATGGTATTCGCATATCAAAATTCAGCTGGTTCAGCAGGAGCTGACTGAATTTTAAACTGTGTGTAGCCCTGTCTGTTCGACAGATACAGATTGTTAGGCTGACTTCTGTCAAACCAGCATTCTATTAGCCACTGCAGACATTGCTGCAGTGTTGATCAGTGTATTCAGACAGGGTGGGAGACCCAACTGTCACGATACTATAGCACTTAGCCATCTTGGTCTCTGCTTTCTATGCAATGCTTTCTAGTTTTAATGCATACCCTATACTAGTTTATTGGGTTCTTTCCTTCTAGAGTAACCTTAAACCTTAGAATAACCTTAAAGTGGTTGTAACCCTAAAAAAAGTGCTTGTTCTGTCTAAGCTGTAAAAAACCTAGTTGATCCTGCCTGTTCCTGTGTCCCCCTCCTGTGTACTGATCATAGTAATTATGGTTGCTGATCCCTGATTACTGTGGTCAGCTTACGTGCCTCTGTCATCCAGCTGCTCTCCTCTCTCCCTCCCTCCTGGCCTGTCAGCTCATCTGTGTGTGTGTCTCCCCCTCTCCTGCCGCTATTCGTGGCTGGCAGTAAAAGTAAAGATCAATTACAGCCAGCTCCTCTGTTAGAGTAATCTCTCCTACACTGTGTAAATTTTTTTTGTAAAATTAAACCTGCAAATACCTTATCTTTGATCTCCTCTGGCCATTCACAGTGGTCACATGACCTCCCCTCCTGATGTCAGAGGGGGCTCTCAACCCCTCTCTGTAGGCCGTAGATCGGAGGAATAGAGCAGCCAGAGGTCACGTGACTGGCCATAAAAGATCAAAGATTGGGTATTTACATGGATCGTTTTAGAAAAAAACAATTGCACGGTGTAGGAGAGATTAATCGAACAGAGGAGCTGGCTGTAATTGTTCTTTACCATTACAACCACTTTAGCCCCATGAGCCAAATTGTTTCACCTACCCTGTATTGGGGCTTTGCTATGTTTCTCTCTTTTTGTTATTGTTTCTCTGTATTGAAGTGTCCAGAATTACTACATCTATTTGGGTATAGAGCATTAACAGTCATTAATTGTGTAATTGCCCATTGTTTTATGTTAAACCTTGATTACCCCCTGCTGGTACCCATTGGCCTTTATATAAGAACTCTATCTCTACTTCACTATGTACGGTTCTATTTGTAATGTGACTTGATTATTTCTAATTGTTATAGATGACTGTGGATTGTTAGAGATGAAGTGACTAGACTATGGGACACGTTTTGACCTGTCTCTTATCGAAGTACTGTTTTTCATTCTTCTGTTTTATTTGTAAAACTTTTTTTTTTCTCAATAAAAAGATTATACAAAAAAAAAATGCAATAACATAGTGGGGCAAAAGACTTTATTTTTTTTTTTTCTCATTCAGCCCATCGGTTGAACGAAAAAAATGACTCCGTGTATACCCAAATTTAGTCTCCCTAAATGAGCATGCCTTTTATTAAGATGAGTCAATGGTGCTCCAGATGAGCAGAGACAAGGAGAAAGAGGGATAAAAAGCCAAAAAAGAGATTCTCCTTAGTTGTACAATTGTGAAAAGTATGACAAAAAGTGTAGTTTTTTTGTAGCATTTACTCAGAGTGTAGGTGGTCGCACTCGATGCTTGTCAGGTTTTATCAGAAATGCTTGCACTGCATTAGGTTGCAATAATATCTGGTGAGCAATGGTCAAAAGGATTGGGCCCCAAAATGGAACCAAAGTGTAGTCAGCAGAGGTGCCCATTCAACAAAAAAGTTGCTTCCAAGTGGATTCTTCAGGGAGGTCGGTATTGATCAATAAAACATATTCTTCAATATATTAAAGGAAAAGTAGGGCCAAAGCTCTTTTTTTTTGCCTTACTTCTCCTGTGGGTCACAGGCGTGCACTTTGTTCTGCACTCCTGTAACCTGGTTTCCACAAACGGGCTAAAGTCTGCCGCCGACTGATGTCACTCAGCTGGTCTAGACCGTGCAGAGATCCTAACTTCACTGTTGGGATCCACCCAGTTACCTGAAGTGGGAGCCACTGAGTAGCTAAACCAGCCGTGAGGAAAGATTATCTGAACCGAATTTGTCTCTTGAGAAGAGGTGATTAAGGGGCATATGATCACCAAGTATTAAGTGGACCATTTAGTAAACTTGGTATAGAGTTGTTCACTTTCAGGTCATTAGAGGACAAGGTGGCACTCTTTACATCTGGAGGAAAAGATTTAGCCTTCACATATGGAAAGGCTTCTTCACAGTAAAAGCTGTGGAATAGACTCCCTCAAGAACTAGTTCTGGCCAGCTCTATAGATTGTTTTAAAAAGAAAGCTGGATACGTTCCTATATGCACAAAATATAACTGGATACTAACAGCCAGTGGTAATAACACCAGAGGTAGTTGAACCAGGGAATATCCGATTGCCTCCTGGGGGATCAGGCAGGAATTTTCCCCCCACTGGAATTGGATCATGCTTTAATTTTATTTGTTCTGCTTTCCTCTGGATCAGCTGTGGGCATTCATTGTGTATATGGGGTTTTCTATTACCTTTCTGTTTTCTATTGTTTAAACTAGTGTCTTTCAACCTGCATAAAGCAGAACTCCGGGATTTTCCAAAAAAATCCCCCATTAGTACACCCCCCCACACAAAACACTAAACAGTTATTACATTTGTGAAATTTCATACCGTTTAAAAGATATGTCTGATTTAATTTTCAGGAAGTCAGTTTTCTGATTTAAAAAAACTTCATCTTTTCTGGCAAGGAGGAGGTGTTAAAGTGATAGCATCATATCCTCTTCTGATTCTCTAACTGTAATCAGCCTACATTTCCTATGAATACTTGGGATGGGAGTGAATGTGGGAGGTACACCAGGCTTGTATATGTAAATGTGAACTCAACATAAATCGGACCCCTAATTCTACAGCCAGCAAGCCATACATAACACACGGTATGATAGGTTACAGCCTTATAAACGCAAAGCATTTTAATATAAATGCATATTAATATAATAATTGAATGCATTTAACAAATACATTTAAATTAATTTAATGCATTTAATATAAATGCAAACCAGTGCAGCTCATCAGTGTTCACCACTGCCGAATGTCAGGGACCACCAGTCAGGGGTCACCAGTGCCGAATGTCAGGTACCACCAGTTCCACTTTTCAGGGACCACCACTGCCGAATGTCAGGGACCACCAGTTGGGGGCCACCGGTGCTGCTTGTCAGGGACCACCATGACAGGGACCACCAATGCTGCTTGTCAGGGACCACCATGTCAGGGATCACCAGTGCCGCTTGTCAGGGACCACCATGTCAGGGATCACCAGTGCCGCTTGTCAGGGACCACCAGTGCCAAATGTCAGGGACCACCAATGCTACTTGTCAGGGACCACCAGTGCAGAGCGGGGGTGATTATCATCAGTAATTACTTGTATATACACAGCGGGGATGTCCCGCTGTGTTCAGCTATAGTATACGAGAACGCCGAGCGCTGATGCCCCGCCCCCCACCGTTGTTATTATTGACAGCGCATTGTGCCAATAACGGCAGGGGCGGGACATCAGCTCTCGGCGTTCTCGTATACTATACCTGACAAGGGATTACTGACGATAATCATCCCCACTCTGCATGGAGATGGCGGGGGGGCGGTATGGCGGGGACGGAGTGCTGGGGGGGCAGCGGTGACTCTCAGGGAGCAGAGGTGGAGGAGAAGGAGGACACCTCCATTGGTGGCACAGACCGGGGGCTGTGAGACCCCATCAGCCCACAACATGTCTGCTTCCCCCTGCTCAGCTTTCAGATTACTACAAGGGGACGTGCCAGACCGCTGGCTGAGGTGAGAGAGGGATAGAAGCCAGCGGTCTTACAAACAGGAAGTCAGCAGGCAATAATGTTTTTTCAGCAAGTTCAGCAGCCTATTGCACAGGAACTACAGAGCTCAGAAGAACATGGATGGCAAAGTTGGTGAAGGTAGGAGACCAGCAACAAGGACATGGGGGGGGGGGGGGATTGGCCTGAGTTCTGTTATTTAGACCCCATTAGCCCAATTCATCTTTAGTGGCCACTTTGTCAGGAAAAGGTGTACAGTAAACTGGATAAAATACATAAAAATATGACAGACTTTTTCAATGTTAATCTAAAGGCTGGGAATTAAACTGATCAGCCATAACGTTATGACCACTGACAGGTAAGCTGAACATCATTGATTCATTTGTGACAATGGCACCTGAAAGTGGGTGGGATATATTAGGAAGCAAGTAAGCCTATTTCCCCAGAAAGTTGATGTGTTGAAAGCAGAAAAGCTGGGTAAGCATAAGGATATCACTGACTTTGACCAGAGCTAAATTATAATGGCTAGACAACTGGGGCAGAAACTCCAAAACTGCACTCTTGTGGAATGTTCCCAGTCTGCAGTGGTCAGGACCTACCAAAAGTAGTCCAAGGAAGGAAAACTGACAATAGGGTAATGGGTGGCCAAGGCTCATTGATGCCCATGGGGAATGAAGGCTGGCCTGTGTAGTCCAGTAAATACAATAGAAGAACTATTGTAGCTCAAATTGCTGAAAAAGTGTATGCTGGATTCCATAGAAAGGTATGGGAACACAGTGCATCGCCGTTTGTTGCCTATGGGGTTGCATAGCCACAGACCAGTCAGCGTGCCCATGCTGACCTGTGTCCACAGCCACGAGCCTTCAATGGGTACGTGATGATTTTAAGAATAGTTTGAGGAACAAAACAAATTCAAAGTGTTGACTTGGCCTCCTAAGTCTCCTGATCTCAATCCAATCTGTGGGATGTGCTGGAAAAACAAGACTGTTTTGTGGGGGCCCCACCTCACAACTTACAGGACTTAAAGGATTTGCTGCTGACAGCCTGGTGCCAGATATCACCGCATACTTTCAGAGGTCTAGGGGAGGCCATGCCTGGACGGGTTATGGTGTGGTGGGTGGTCCAAATGTTATGGCTGATCAGTGCGTGTATAGTAAAAAATATATGCCATTAAAAAAGTGGTAAAATACCTTTTAGTTATGGGGATTGTGAGTAAAAAGTGAGATAGATATATGTATACTAAATTATGCATGAAGTTTATGGTTTGTAATGGAATATTTGGTGGTGATAATCATATACCAAGCACCCCAGTATATGGTGCAGTGATAATTTTGTGTGATAAAATTGGTATCTGATCTGATTAGTCTGAATTGAGCAAAATTATCACTTCACCATATACTGGGATGCTTGATATAAAATTATACCCATACAACCATCCCCACTAAATATTACAGTGCAAACCATAACTTTAACATTATCCCTTTGGTTTCATATTGAAAATGTTTGCCAGTTTTTTAATGTATTTTTTATTCATTGTGTTGTACGCCTTTTCCTGACAAAGTGGCCACTAAAGGCCCACAAAACGCGTTGATGGTGTTTTTCCTTTTTTTTTTTTTTTTTTAAATCTTTATTTTTGTTTTTTTTGTTTTTTTTTTTTTTTTTTTAAACAGAACATACAAACAACACAACCGTACAATGGCACAATCAATATCTTGTCACATCTCCAGATAGAAGACCTGCGTGGGGGGTCACAGAGAAACAAAGTCAGATAAAATACAGATATCTTGTTATTTAAAAAAAAAAATTATACTTCCCTTCTCTGTGCAAGGGTTTTGCACAGAGAGGCTCTGATCCTCCTCTTCTGGGGTCCCCCAGCAGCGCTCCTGGCTGCTCCTCTTCTCGAGTGCCCCCACAGAGACCTGCATTACCGAGGGGGCACTTGTGCGGGGGCGCCCTCCCCAATTCTGCTGCTGCGTCCATTGACACAGACTGCAGGACTCAGCCCCTGGCTCCCATGTCACTGGCTTCGAGCCAGCGGGAGCCAGTGCATTAAGGTGAAAAACCTTGAGGGTTTACTACCCCTTTACGGAGCCATTTATATCCATCCTGCAGGAAGGCCAATTATCACAGAATGGCTCGCTTAATCTACTAGCGGTAGAAGGGTCTGCCAACCATTTAGCTCACACCCTGTCTTATTTTTTAGGGCAGCCTCTATGTAGCTCCTTCACCAACCCAAGCAGACATATCCTTGGGGATGGAGCAATAGAGACATTTAGTAATTCCTTCACCTCTGCAAGTATTTGTGACCAGTAGACACTAATCACCCGGGAGGACCAAAAAATTTGAATGTAATCCCCAGGGGCATGGACACAGCACCAGCACTCAGAGGAAAGGGAGGGCCTCATCTTATGCAATCGATAAGGAGTAAGGTAAGCCCTGCGAACAATCTTGTACTGTATGAGGGGGTCTCTCGAGGAGACAAGAATTTTAAATGGGAAATCCCACATATCCTCTCAGTCCTCTGAGTCCAGATTCAGAACATCCCTGACCCAGTTCTCACAAAGCATGGACAGCTCAGGAGAAGAAACTGAGAAGATGTGCATAAAGTACAGAAGTGGATTTTTTTTTTTTTTTTTTTTGTACACTCGAAGCGCAAAACCCTTTCCAGGTCTGGTTGCACCAGTTGCATCTCATCAGAGGGAAGCTGGCCTCTGAAAGCATGGGACAGCTGTAGGTATCTAAAGAGCTGGGAGGGTGGGATGTTGTGCTTAGACATTAGATTGTCAAACAAAAATATTGAGAGATCTGATGTAATATCATTGATGGTGTATTTACTTGTTTTTATGATCAATAAATACCGACCTTCCTGAAGAATCCACTTGGAAGCACCTTGTAATTGAATGGGCGCTTCTGCTGACCATACTTTTAGGACCCCATCCCATTATTTACATTGTAAATGTCAAATTGCTATATTCTATTTTAATCACTGAAATTATTGTCGCAAGCTTAAACCTGATCCTTGGGTTTAACAAATGAGTCTGTGGCTTCCCTATGTGCTTTAATTTACTTTAGGCAGCAATAATTATAACATATGATGGACAAAACATCTGCCCTGCAAGCTGCTGCTTGTTTCCTGTGATTTGTTTTTGGCTGTGTAATCAGATATTGATTAATGGTCTCCAGTCGATTATCTTCTGTTAATATATTGTTGTAAAGTGCATTGATAGGTTATAACCCATAAAATGCACTCAAATTGGATTACAATGCAAAAATCGTTATAGGAAGAGCACACCCACTTGTTTCTCTGTACTGTAACATTGCCTTAATGGAAATTCCCTATATATATATATATATATATATATATATATATATATATATATATATATATATATATATATATATATATATATATTGCATGGCCACCTAATAATAATCAAAGTTCAGTGACTATTATGAGGCAATTGCAATAAAAATTCTGCAATCAAGCAAGGCTTTTACATTATACTTCATAAATTGGTTTACAACTGAGACCAAACTAACAAATAGAAATATCCTCTTGGTTTAACTGCTATATCATTACTTTCATACATGGTACTGGTGTTGTTGCATATTGCCCCTTAAAATGTTTCACCATATGTAAGAGTTTTTGGAGAGAACTCCATATAGTCATATTTGAACCCTCTGGGGAACGCTTTGTATGTAGCTGTGAACCTTTTTTTGTAACAGATGTGAGCACAGGTGCATTGTTAAGTGGATTTATATCCTTTTGTGGCTATTGGAACATATTGACTGAATTTTTGTGCCCAGGGTTTATCTTTAGCGCTACATTCATAGTTTAGCTGCAGTCAGGAGTGGTCGCCAGCTCACGGCTTCCAATGAGCACAAGAGACTACCTTCAGCCTAAGTGCCTTGTGAATGTAGCCTACGTTTGCTCTTCATAACTACACTATATAGTCATAACTATTTGCTTCCCACAAAATTATTGACTTCAAGGGGTTGTTTTACTAAAACCGGAGAGTGCAAAATCTGATGCAGCTGTGCATGGTAGCAAATCAGCTTCTAACTTCAGTTTTGTTCAGTTAAGCTTTAACAATAAAACCTGGGAGCTGATTGGTTTCTGTGCAGAGCACTCTCTCCAGTAAATCGAGTAAAACGACCCCCAAGTGTTCTCAGTGAAGGTTTAAGGTTAAAATGTCAGGATGGGGAGTGAGGGAAAATCGTTTGCAGCTACAAGTTTAAAACCAAAAAGGGGATTCTAATCCTTTCACCACTCTAGTCAAAACTAAAGACATTTTTCAACTGTGACCCTTCTAGGCAACCATTTTGGAAAGGCCATTTTGTGTTCCAGCATGACCTTTTGCGGCACGTTACACCCTGACTATGGGTCTGACATGTAACATGTTACAAAAGGTGAGCTTTTACTTTTAAAAGTGCCTACAAAAACATGCTATAAAAGCAGAATTAAACCTAAAAGATAAAATGCTGACACGTAGGATTAGTAGTGACCCTATTGGACAAACACTGACTACCAGGGAAAATAATTTGACAGAGACCCTATTGGTCTCTTCTGTTGTAAATACTTCTCCCTGCCTATCAGTGTTTGTTTTCCTGAATGTAGTTGCATCATCCCAGCCAATCAAGCAGCCGAAGAGTGCAAATCTGGAAGGAATAATGGGAGAAGATGTAAGCGTCCATGTGTGCCGACACTGAATGCTACAGGGCTTCATGTCTTTACTTTCTATAGCTAGACTAATACAGCTGTCGCACTTTCATTTACACATGTACAGTAAAACCTTGGATTCCGAGCATAATTTGTTCCAGAAATGTGCTTGTAATCCAAAGCACTTGTATATCAAAGCGAATTACCTCATAAGAAACAATGGAAACTCAGATGATTTGTTCCACAACCATTTATTCATAAGTCCTTCAGTTTATAGTCCATATAAAAAGATTATAACAATGTGATAGGTCGTGTAACCGTAAAATGTCCATCCACAAATGACAGCCTCCACAAGGGGATTAGAAGCAAAATCCAACAGAGTATAAAAGAGAAAAGCGGCGCCTCTAAGTGTAGCAATATGGTTACATTTAATGAAGGTACAACATTTAGCAACTCTCACATGGTTGATAATTAAAACAGGCACATCTAAGTATGCAGGCATCCTAGGTAAAGCTGCCAAATAGACCGTCCTCCGCACCGCCGGCTCTCACCACTGTCAGTCTGCAATCACGGCCGGGAAGACTACCCTGCCGTAGTGTGATCTGTAAGCGAGGCGTGGAGTGCAGCGTGAAAGGGATGATGTCGGTGGCGATGCGGGGGATGGTCTATGTGGGCAGCTTTATACCAGATGCATGCATACATTGATGTGCTTGTTTTAATCATCAACCATGTGAGTTGCTTAATGTTGTACCCTTAGTAAATGTAACCGTATTGCTACACTTAGAGGTGCCTCTCTTCTCTTTTACACTCAGTTGTTACTTGACGCTACTTGTATATAAAGACATTGCTTGTTTATCAAGTCGAAATTTATAAAACAAAAAACTGCTCGTCTTGCAAAACACTTGCAGACCAAGTTACTTGCAATCCAAGGTTTTACTGTATCTGTAAACCCAATCTTAGACTATTATCATTGTATGCTAGTAACCTCCCCTAATCAATGTTTTTCCTATCTTGCATGTTTTCTCTTTTCACTTACTCTTTTGTTTTTCATTCCTTTTCTTTGCACATGCATGCTGCATGCTGATACAGAGTGAGGATGAAGAGACGGATTACGATATGAATGACTCAGATTAAGTTTTATTTGCTGGTGAGCACTGGCTTCCCTGAAAACCCCACTTACGTCCTCGGAGCTGCTCCTGACCCATCCTATCTTTTGTCATTAGCTCTCTCTAAAGTAGAATACATCTTTGACTTCATCTGTGCAAGATTTTAGATTTGAAATCCTCCCAATTCATGTTATGAAATATAGCATCTGCCTGAATTACATGTTGAATTGGTTGAGCTGGTAATACAAAAAAAGAATAGCAGGATGTGGTACTTCTGTAGTCAGTGAGATGCTCAGCATAATACAAGTTTTCAATTATCTGCCCTTCTGATTCCTTTTATGTAATGTCCCAGTGCTAAACCAAGCTCCTTCCTGCCCATGTCTTTGGAGTATGCTTATAGAAATGCTTTTTATTCCTGTACTATGTTTGTAGTAAGTTTGTTTTGCCAGGTAAACTCCTACTGTCTTTGATTTTGTGTCTTGGCATATTCCATACAGGGTTCATTAGAGATTGTCAGGTAAGTGGTTCTTTTTCCTACACTGAGAAGTGAACCATGCAAAAATGAGTAAAGAAAAAAATCTAGTGTAATCCCTTGTGAACTGCGGCACTGAAAAGACCTACGTAAACACTTGTGTCAATGAACTTTGGGCTTGTCAGGGACATCAGTTGGATATCTTTTTGAGATGCTTCTCAGGTCGTTCAGAATTCATTGACCATTATATTAGAACTGTTGTAGTCCATATGACTTGCTGCAGGCTGAATCCACCCCATAGACTTGTATGAGATTGCAAGCTCATCCGACACAAACAAAAGACCATCAACACATGCCCCAGTTGCACTCTCCGTATAGAAGATACTGTGTGAGCACCATTGTGCATTGTCTGTGGTGACCATCACTGTACACACCACCAGAACCAGGCCCTGTTCATAGATCATTGGGGGATTGGTGGCTTAAATGGGGATCCCAAATGGGTTGGGAAAGTGAACGCATTGCCACAATTGTTTAAAGAAAGTCCTTCTAGAGAACTGCTATTTTTGTTTTATTCTGGAGACACTTTGCTTGGAACCTGGTGGAAGGAGAGTCCATGCACTCTCATTATCATTAGAAGTACTCCACTCATCCTCCTCTTTCCCCACCCTCCTTTGGAGCGGGGGGGGGGGGGTAGCTCTTGGTCATCTCTGGGCCCCCAGTGTCCATTTTCTTTATTTGCTGAGAAAATATCTGGATGTGCTCCCTTTTCAGTGCTAGGAGAATACCAGTACTGTGAGGTGGCATATCCTTTGGGCTGACTGGCCTGGTTTAGATCATTCTTGTAAGCAGTGCTGGGGCAGTACATGGACAAATATGCTTTGGGATAGGCAAGGCTAATTTCACTTAACCAGTGCGGGTGTCTCTTCTGGGTGGGGGTGGTGTTCCTGCCTGGGCTTCTTGTTCCCAAGCTGAACAAAGAGTGGCCAGGGCATGCTGGTGCATTGTCTGGCCAAACCTCCTGATGGTGGCACAAATACCAGAAGATCTTTTTGGAGCTCTCCTTCACTGTGCATTCTTCTATATTCAAGGGGCACACAAAATTTGATGGGGACAGGCACCTGTAGCATCAGTCGAATGCAGGCAAGTCTGCAGTCGGGATCATGTCTACTTACTGCCTGGTTTTGTACTCTTACTGTTGCTGCACATTTTATCCTCAGAGTACTCTGGGCCTGTCTGTGACGAGAGGTCTTGTTGGTAGGTTTCAGTTGTTCTGGCATTGTTGCCTTGTCTTTAGCATGCTCTTTTTCTGAGCCTAAACCATTATGTTTTATGGGAACCCTGTTGGTTACTCTGCTTGTTGCAGGCCAGGGCTTATTCATAGTTTAAGGTCCCTGTGTAAACCTAAAGACTAAATTTATGGCAATTCTGAGATGGGTCAATCCATTTATCAATTTTGTGATAGGATATAGATAAAGGGTGATGCTGCAGGGATGTTTCACTGTTTTAAGGGTGAAATGCCATCTTTCTTGTATATCTTTCTTCGCTAATCTAAAGCTTTTTGGGCAGCTTTAATCTGCAAGTATTCCCTTCGACTCCCTTAGAGGTTTGTACAAGTAAGTTTATTTGGGACGTTTTCTGCAGGAGTGTTTTTGATCACAATGTCTATCCCTAACTAGGATAAGCAATAGGATACTGGAGTTGTTTATGTGCCTATTGAAGAGGCTGCACTCAGTTTAGGCTTCTGTATAAGTCATTGCTGTTGGGGCAGTGGTTCAGACCTGTTGGGTGAAATCGGGCTGTTTCCTGGTCTGAGCTACAATACAGTGCCTTGCAAAAGTATTCACCCTCCTTGGCCTTTTACTTATTTTGTTACATTACATCTTTTAGTTTAATGTTTTTTAATCTGAATTATATGTGATGGATCAGAACACAACAGTCTACATTGGTGAAGTAAAATTAGAAAAATATATACATAAAACTATTTTTCAGAAATAAAAAACTGATAATTGACATGTGCGTATGTATTCACCCCCTTTTTGTTATGAAGCCCATAAAAAGCTCTGGTGCAACCAATTACCTTCAGAAGTCACATAATTCGTGAAGTGATGTCCACCTGTGTGCGATCCAAGTGTCGCATGATCTGTCATTACATATGCACACCTTTTTGAAAGGCCCCAGAGGCTGCAACACCTAAGCAAGAGGCACCACTAACCAAACACTGCCATGAAGACCAAGGAACTCTCCAAACAAGTAAGGGACAATGTTAAGTACAAGTCAGGGTTAGGTTATAAAAAAATATCCAAACCTCGATCCCTAGTTGCACCATCAAATCTATCATAACCAAATGGAAAGAACATGGCACAACAGCAAACCTGCCAAGGGACAGCCGCACACCAAAACTCACGGACCGGGCAAGGAGGGCATTAATCAGAGAGGCAGCACAGAGACCTAAGGTAACCCTGGAGGAGCTGCAGAGTTCCACAGCAGAGACTTGAGTTTGCGAAAAAGCCTGTGGGAGACTCCCAAAATGTATGGAGCAAGGTGCTCTGGTCTGATGAGACTAAAATTTACTTTTTGGCCATCAAAGAAAATGCTATTTCTGGCGCAAACCCAACACATCACATCACTCAAAGAACACGATCCCCACAGAAAAACATGGTGGTGGCAGCATCATGCTGTGGGGATGATTTTCAACAGTCGGGACTGAGAAACTGGTCAGAGATGAGGGAAAGATGGATGGTGCTAAATACAGGGATATTCTTGAGCAAAACCTGTACCACTCTGTGTGTGATTTGAGGCTAGGACAGAGGTTCACCTTCCAGCAAGACAATGACCCCAAACACACTGCTAAAGCAACACTTGAGTGGTTTAAGGGGAAACATGTAAATGTGTTGGAATGGCCTAGTCAAAGCCCAAACCATAATCCAATAGAAAATCTGTGGTCAGAATTAAAGATTGCTGTTCACAAGCGCAAACCATCCAACTTGAAGGATCTGGAGCAATTTTGCAAGGAGGAATGGGCAAAAATCCCAGTAGAAGATAGTTATGCACAAAAAAAACATCTTCAAAGTTGTGGGTGTGTTCTGTAAATTAAATGATGCAAATCCTCAAACAATCCATGTTAATTCCAGGTAGTGAGGCAACAAAACACGAAAAATGCCAAGGGGTGAATACTTTTGCAAGGCACTGTGTAAGTGTCTGGTGTTTAAAGACTAAGGGCCTGAGAAGACTGGACTGGTATGATCTGTCTAGCTGTGAGCAGATTGAGCTGTGGGTTTAACTGCTTCGCCTCTCTGTACATACGTCCAGGGTGGGAAGCGTTTATAGAGAGCTCCCAGCTGCAGTAACAGCCAAGAGCTTGTTACAGTTTTGCTCACCTGGCTTTTGGTTGTGATGTAAAAGTCATCTGAGTTGCTATACAGATACTGAGCCAGCCTTGGTCTCTGGGTGGAGTGCGGAAGGAGATTGAGGACAGTAGCATTCAGCTTTGAGCATTCCCAGCTTTAGAGCTGTAATTTTCTGGCTGTTACAGCTAGGAAAGCAGCTAATCAAGTACAGTATGTGCTTGATTAGCTGCTGTTAAGGGCAGGGGAGACACTGGGGGTCTAATAGACCCCAATGTCTCCATACTGAGTACCTTTCAATTGCCCAGTGCTATCACTTAGGGGACCTGTTAACCCCTGTCTGATGGCAATAAAGTTAAAATGAAAAAATGTAAAAAAAAAAAAATGATAAAATCAAAAGAAATTTGAAAAATTAAACTTCACCCCATTGCCCTGCACTCACCCACATATGCAAACACGAGCATTGCAACATGTATTAAAACCACCATTGTACCACACACGTGAGGTATTGCCACAAACGTCTGAGTGAGAGCAATAATTCTAGGTACACTGTTCTAATGAACTGTAAAGGCTTTTAACCTTTCAACTGTGCATAATTTTGGGTACCAATCTTTTTGTGGTATCTTGGGCGCCCACATTTTAACACTTGGCATGTTTGGTAGCTATTTACTCGACGCAACCCCATCTTTTATAATTTACAAAAAATTGGGTATCATTGTGTGTTTGCACTAAAATTCTTTTTAGTATAATTTTTCCCCTGAAAATCTGTTTTGATAAACAGTTGCAAAAACCATATTTTTATTCTACAAGGCCTTTGCTTTCAGAAAACATAACATTCTGGGGATTTAAAGCGGGGGTCCACCTATCTATCGTTTTTTTTTTTTTTAGTTCATTCACAAACTTTTCTTCTCAGCATTACATACTCACATATTGTGTGTAATATGTCCGCCTGTGTCAGATTTCGTCGGAAAGAATAACTTCTATTATTCACTGCAGGCGGTTTCCATCTTCATTGTGGGCATTTGAAGCACACAAGCATTTATTTCCTGGATGTGGTGAATGCTGTGCTCCCAGCATTCACCGCTCGTTCCCGCACATGCTCAGTGGCATCCTGGGAAGCCTGAGACTAGCTCCCAGGAGTCTGTGCGGAGTCTGGGAGAGGCTAGAAACACGCCTACTCCCACGGGAGGAGAACCAGGAAGTGCAAAGAAGAATAGAAAAATAAAAGGTAATTACGGCGATTTAAATTTTTTTAAACGGCATGTCAGCATCTAGGCAAGGAAGAGAATACATACAGATATTGTTCAAAATTTGGGTGGAACCCCGCTTTAAGTAATTGTATAGCCAAAAATGGTGATTTTTTTTTTTTTACCTCGCTGCAAAGAGTAAAAAAATTGCTCTAGAGGTGTAGGTTACCAGGCAGCTGGTAATTTGTACAAATTGTACCAGTTCTCAGGAATTTGCACTGCCTTTGGAAAAGTGGCACTTTCCCTACATGGCCAAGTGATAGTTGCGTTGGTATGTGTTGGTAACTATTCTCCGGAACAGCACATGAGAGGCTAGGCAAGACCCTACAAGCATAAGGAGGGACGCGACTGCTTCTCCAGAGCTGACCGTGAGTGTTACAGATATGGAGACCCCAGGTATACAATTCTCTTAAAGTGGTTGTTAACCCTTTACAACCACTTTTTACTACAAGTAAGGCTTACCTGTAGCTACCATGGATATCTCCTAAACCTACGTGGTTTAGGAGATATCCCCTGTATAAGCATGTGCCGACGTCATCTGCACATGCGCACTGAAGCAACGGCTCGTTTGTGCCGTTGCTTCAGCTGGCTTGCTGTTACTGGTGGCTCCCGCACGCATGCCTGGGAGTGACGTCTTGGCGGCTCCAGCACCGACGCCCGCGATACCCGGAAGTAACTTCGGGGGACGTGTGCGGGGACCGCTGCGGGGCTTCGATCTAAGGTAAGTATATCATAATGAGCTAGTATGCTATGCAAGTTCTTTTTTTTTTTTTTTTTTTCCTCCCCGTGGGTTTACAATCACAATTAATAGAGTGGAATAACAAAGGCAAGAGACCCAACTACCTAAATATTCATACCATATTTTTTTATTTTATTTATTTTATTTGTGTTTTTAAGGCACACACACATAAGACTGCTACTCTTATACACATGTGGGACGAGTCTTTTGATGACTTGTATATAGTACACAGCACAAGCTGACTTCATATATAGTGATGCAGATAGTGATTTGTCTATGTCTCTGCTTTTGTGGCAGGACATTCATTTCTAGTGCTAATGTACTCCATGGATCATTGAATTTAAACTATATTACCAAAAGTAATGGGACACCTGCCTTTACATGCATATGAACTTTAATGGCATCCCATTCTTAGTCCCTAGGATTCAAAATTGAGTTGGCCCATCATTTGCAGCTATAACAGCTTCGACTCTTCTCTGAAGGCTGTCCACAAGGTTTAGGAGTGTGTCTGTAGGAATATTTGACCATTCTTCCAGATGCAAATTTTGTGAGGTCAGGCATTGATGTGGACGAGAAGGCCTGGCTCGCAGTCTCTGTTCTAATTTATGCCAAAGGTGTTCTATCGGGTTTAGGTCAGGAATATATTACAAATGCTGTGTGTGTGAATGCGCTGCTCCCATCTAAATACGCTTATATCCTATCCATAAAGTGCAAACTTATTTCATATACAACATGGATCCATATAGAATCATTACATTAAAAAATAAATTATATCAAAAATTATATCAAAAAAATCCAAAAATTCAACAGTTCAATGATGTGTGTCACATTTGTGGCAAAGTCTCCCAGTAATGTATTCAAATCTTCTATCAATTGCCGTGATTGGCGTGCTCTTGTGCTAATTCAATGTACTAGTGACTTAGTGCTCCACCACCACCTGTGAGATTGGCCACTCACCAGATGTTTCTTTAAAACTACACCTTTGGTTCATTCATAGGGATAACCACTCCACTCAAAGGGAACTTCTTCAACAGTTATGATTGGACCTTAGTGTTCCTCATAAAACATGAATAAAACGATCATCGCGCAATACCGTTTAAACTGTTTATTGTAAAAAACAAATAAAAACTGTGCACTCACATTTATATGTGCCCTTGAGCCGGCACCAAGCTATTCCAACAGTTAGGGACGGGTAGGTATAGCAGTCTACTGTATGCTGTGCGACCTCCGTTCCTCCCCTCGTACCCGTTCGCGTCCTCACCAACCACGTTCGTACTTGATCACGTGGGTGTATATCTCCCAGCAGCCTCTACGCGTTTCGCAATTTGCGTCATCAGGAAGCTAACTGTTGGAATAGCTTGGTGCCGGCTCAAGGGCACATATAAATGTGAGTGCACAGTTTTTATTTGTTTTTTACAATAAACAGTTTAAACGGTATTGCGCGATGATCGTTTTATTCATGTTTTATGAGGAACACTAAGGTCCAATCATAACTGTTGAAGAAGTTCCCTTTGAGTGGAGTGGTTATCCCTATGAATGAACCAAAGGTGTAGTTTTAAAGAAACATCTGGTGAGTGGCCAATCTCACAGGTGGTGGTGGAGCACTAAGTCACTAGTACATTGAATTAGCACAAGAGCACGCCAATCACGGCAATTGATAGAAGATTTGAATACATTACTGGGAGACTTTGCCACAAATGTGACACACATCATTGAACTGTTGAATTTTTGGATTTTTTTGATATAATTTTTGATATAATTTATTTTTTAATGTAATGATTCTATATGGATCCATGTTGTATATGAAATAAGTTTGCACTTTATGGATAGGATATAAGCGTATTTAGATGGGAGCAGCGCATTCACACACACAGCATTTGTAATCTATTTCTATGAGAAGTTTTTTGGATGCAGCAGCTAAGGCAATCACTATTAAAGTAATCGGTAGATATTGGTTTTGCGCCGGTGACACACACATACTAGTTTAGGTCAGGAATATGTGCAGACCAGTCAAGTTCTTCCACCCCAAACTCGCTCATCAATGTCTTTATGGACCTTGTTGCGCAGTCATGTTGGAACAGGAAGGGGCCATCCCCAATCTGTTCCCACAAAGTTGGGAATGTGAAATTGTGCAAAATGTCTTGCTATGCTTGCTGACGCCTTAAGCGTTTCCTTCACTAGAACTAAGGGGCCAAGCCCAACCCTTGGAAAAACAACCCCATACCATAATCCCCCTCCACCATGTGATTTCTGGTGGTTTCCTATGTACTGTGTGGAAGACTATTGGAAATGATTACCTGTAAGCAACTCTGGTTTTCATGGCAGTTGTACTTTAAATTATAAATAAATTAACTTTGGCCTTTTAAAGAATGTTTTGTTAAATACAATTGTGCAGTCTGATACGGTTGTGAATCTTTACCATGAATTCTGTAAAAAAAGCCCTCGATCTTGCTAGAGTTGAGGTGATAAAAAAATAGGGTATGGTGCGGAGTTAAGGGGAAGCTTTTGGAAATTTGTGGACAAAAAGGTAAATGCACATCAGATGAGAACTTCAGAGTGTCCAGTTTTCCATAAGCAATATCTGCCTGTGTCTTTTGCCAGGCGTGTACAAATCCTTTGTCCTGATTTGGGCATGATGTCATTATTAGAATTTAATACCATCAAGGTAAAACTTTTTAAGTGTTAACTTTAGTGCTGGCAACAGGATAACTGTCATGTATGTTGATGGTTGAATGAGCAAGCCCTTGCCAGCTAGTGACATACTGAAGTGTTTCCTTCAATGCTTGTTCATCTGGACAGCTAGGAAGTGATGCACTGAGAGAAGCTGAACACTTGGTTCAGTACATTTGTATTCATCGATAACATCCACACAGCTCATCCCGCCTCAGTGACTGGAACATGTCAGAGAGTCATTCTCTCCAGGCAGGGTGAGTTGTGTTGCTTTTACTGAAATATAAATTTACTGTGCCAAGTGAGGTCATTGGTGTGCGGCTTCACGGAGTGGGAAAGGGCTCCTCCAACTAGTACCTGATCAGCTCTGCAGTGGTGGAGGCTTGAAGTGGTAACTCTTGCATGACTACTCAACTGACAGTGAGGGAGTGATGGTATTTATTCTGCTCTGCACATGAACCCTTTGTTCACGAGTTTTTTTTCTTAATTCCATACTTCTTTATTATAAATATTTCAACATTACAAACCAAAATATATTATTGGATATAGTACTTATCACTTATACAGTTTGTACATAAATTCCTTATTTCGAATACCATACATATGGTCTATCCACAGCAAATTCTGAAATTTCTTTTTCTTACATATATTCTCCAATCAATATAACAAGTATTTAACCACAAATAATAACAACATACAACAAAACATCACACACACACAAAAAAAAAATTCCCCAGCACAAGCAACTCTGATGACTGTTCCATTTCCTGCCCACTATAGTATTCTATGCATCTATACCTATGTGAAAAGTTACCTCGGCTGGTTGCTTAAGTCAGTAGATTCTTCTCTCCCCGTTGATTTTGCCCTCTACCTCCATTTTCTGTCTGGTACCAAATTCTCTATCCCTAATTATACTTGCCCACCCTACTAAAGATCCGCAAAAACCGGTGAGGATGGGGCTAACCGTGGAACCGAGATCCATGGCTTCCACAGTTTATACAGGTAATTGGGTATGCCTCTGTTACAATAGATCTGTTGTTCCTTCAGAATATTGTCCTTTACATGAAGGCGCCATTCCTCAAAGGAAGGTGCACTTGGAGATATCCACCTTAGGGCAATTGGCTTTCGTGCCAAAAACAGTAGTCTGCTAACTGGTATCAGAATCTCATGGGGCATAAGTTCTTCATCAAGGTAGCCCAGCAGGCACGTTTTAGGGTCTTTATGGATATATGTCTTAAATGTATCATTAATTGTATTCACCACCTCTTGCCAGTATTTAGCCAGTTTAGGACAATTCCACAACATATGTAGTAAATCAGCAGGTGTTTGTTGGCACCGTGGACAGTCCGGGGAATCACGCCTGCCCCACTTAAATGGTTTGACCGGTGTTCTATATACCCTGTAAATTATAAATAATTGGGTCAGACATTGTGCTGGTGATAATGAGACTAGGGGTACCCTTTCTAATATTGTTTGCCAAGTTACATCTGAAATATCCCCTATATCTAGCTCCCACCCTCTTCTGCCCGGGCTAGCACCCTCATCTCGATATGATCTCGTAAGTTGACCATATAGAGATGAGATCAAGCCTTTTTTTTCTGTCATCCGTGCTAATAAAGTTATAAGTGGCATTGGTTTTATCACCTTCTTTTCCCCTTTAAACTGAGATTGGACTGCATGTCGTAGTTGTAAGTATTTAAAAAAATTATGATGAGGTAAGTGAAAAGATTCCTGCAGATCCTAAAAGGAGCGTAGAATATTGTGTGAGTACAACTGAGTTATATATTGGAGGCCCTTAAAGCGCCAGCTTTCAAATCCCTTCAGTTTACCTAGTTCTTTATATTGCCTATTCCCCCAGAGTGGTGAATACTCAGAAGCATCTGCATATTTCATTATGCTCCTCATTTCCTTCCAAACTCTATTCATGAGTATCATTGTTGGGCTCTTACAGGTATAAGCAAAGGCCCCAGATTCCAGCTGGGCCAAGAGGTTGTAGTGAGAACTGTTACTTAGCAGTAGGGCCTGAATAGAGTCATCCCAGTTCACAGCACCCCAGCCAGCAAAATGCTGAAGCTGGGCAGCTATAAAGTAAAGTCTGGGGTGGGGTATCGCAAGTCCGCCCCCATGCCTTTCTCTCTGGAGAATTGATAACCTAATCCTGGAATTTTTTCCCTTCCATAATAACCTTCGAAAAATTGATTCAATCTTTTTGAACCATTTGAGAGGTATCCATATCGGTGAGTTATGAAAAATATATAATAATTGAGGGGCCCAGATCATTTTTATAAGGTTTGCTCGACCCACCACCGATAATGGCAACTTAGTCCATGCCGTACTCTTATGCTGGAATTTAGTAAGAATAGGAGATAAGTTATCTGTCAAATATTTTTCTACCTTGGAATGTATCATTATTCCCAAGTATTTAAATGAAGAAACAATTTTAACCTGAGGAGCCTCTCTTAGCATGGACAAGCTAGGGTTGTCTAAAGGGAGCAAAACAGATTTATCCCAGTTAATGATATATCCCGAAAGCATGCCAAAATGTTGTATAAGTGCCAATAAAGATCTTAAAGATTTATCCGTATTCCCAAGAAATAGCAGAACGTCATCTGCATATAGAGATTTTTTCGTTCCTCGTTCCTCTAATAAATCCGCAGATTGATTCTGATTGTCGGATGGCTTCAGCCAGGGGTTCGATGGCCATTGCAAATAGCAGGGGAGACAGGGGACATCACTGTCTTGTTCCTCTGTATAATGAAAAAGATTCAGATACCATGGGCGGCACAGTGGTGTAGTGGGTAGCACTCTCGCCTAGCAGTAAAAAGGGTCGCTGGTTCGAATCCCAACCACGGCACTACCTGCCTGGAGTTTGCATGTTCTCCCTGTGCCTGCGTGGGTTTCCTCCGGGTACTCCGGTTTCCTCCCACACTCCAAAGACATGCTGGTAGGTTAATTGGATCCTGTCTAAATTGGCCCTAGTATGTATGAATGTGAGTTAGGGACCTTAGATTGTAAGCTCCTTGAGGGTGTAGGGACTGATGTGAATGTATAATGTATATGTAAAGCGCTGCGTAAATTGACGGCGCTATATAAGTACCTGAAATAAATAAAATAAATAATACCATTTATTTGCATACAGGCCCTTGGGGTAGAATACAGCATTTTAATACACCGTATGAATCTTTCCCCGAGGCCAAACGCACCCATCACTTCCCACAGCTATGTCCACTCGACGCTGTCGAAAGCTTTCGCCGCATCGAGTGACAAAATCGCTCTGCTCCCAGGGTTATCAGATGGTAATTGCATGTTTAAATATAGCCTTCTCAAGTTGGCTGCTGTAGATCTTGTAGGGATAAAGCCACACTGGTCTTGGTGAATCAATCCCTGAATATGTCTATTTAGTCTTGTGGCAAGGACCCTGGCTAGAATCTTAGCGTCCGAGTTCAGCAATGATATCGGGCGGTAAGATTCCGGGGCCAAAGGGTCCTTTCCAGTTTTGGCAATACAATGATACAGGCATCCTTCATAGAATCTGGAAGCTTAAATGATTCCAAGGCATGATTGAGAACCTTCAGTAGTTCCGGAAGCAACACCTCTCCATAATGTTTATATACCTCTGAAGGTAGGCCGTCAATACCCGGCGCCTTATCATTTGGGCTTTCTGATACTGCCCTGGCCAGTTCCTCTAAGGTCAGGGGGGCATCAATTTCCTCTTTAGAATTTACCGATAAGGAGGGGAGTTTTAGTATATCTAGGAATTCCTTAATTCTTATCTTGGAGTGTTTAGTTTTATTTTGATATAGGTTACTATAGAAAGAGACAAAAGATCCCAGGATTACATTCTGATCTTGATAAATATCTCCCCCTGTTGTACGAATGGCTAAAATAAATTTGGTGTTTTCCTGGGACTTCGCAATTACGGATAACATTCTGCCCGTTTTTTCACCCTCCTCAAAACTACGACATCTGGACAAAAAGTCAGTCCGCGCGGCCTTGTTCATAGAAACCTGTCTGTATAAAGATTGTGCATCCTTCCAAGCCCCACGGTTCACAAGTTAAGTGTGCTGTGGCCTCAAGGCTTTAAACAAATAGGCTTTGGCTTTTTCTAAAAGCATTGTGTACGGTAAGCTATTGCAGAGTTTTTTTTGTTTTAGGAATTTTGAGCTCAAATTGTAATGGGGCTGCTGAGTTTTAAATATTCTGTTACCAGGTTTCAGCTTCTGCACTACCTGAAAGCCCTGCTAGCATCTTATTTATCAAGACAGCCAGCATTCCCATAATGGGCTGTTTAACATCCCTAAACTAGAGCAAAAGGTTGCATTTAAAGGCTTCAAGAAAGCTTAAAAAAGCTGTACAATAGCTTGCTGTACACACTACACGTATGTAAGCTGAGCCCCATGAGTGCAAAGCCCAAAAGATCTCTGGCTTAAAGAGACTTTCACCATTTTTAAATCTGAAACCAAAGCCTTAATATTGGAAAGCTTGACGCATGTCCAGTAGTGATCTATGCGCTGATAGGAGGAATTCCTTCTGGAAACGTAGAATTTGTGTAGCGGTTGGTGAGTGGAGTTGCTGTGACTTTCCAAAAAGGTAAGTATATTCGTGTGCTTTTTTTAGGTGACCTATTGGGTTAAAATGATCTTCTGGTGACACGGTCACTTTAAAGTGGTTGTAAACTTGTTTAAACAATTCCTAAAAAAAAAACTGCAAGAGAAAGGCACAATGAGCTAGTATGCATAGCATACTAGCTCATTATGAATTACTTACCTGAGATCGAAGCCCCCGCAGCGGTCCTCGTTCACCGCTCCGGGGGCTGATATCTCCCCAGGGGGTTACTTCCGAGTATCGCGGCTCCGGTGCTGTGATTGGTCGGAGCCACAATGACGTCACTCCCGCACATGCGCGCGGGAGCCGCCGGTAGCGGCACAGTACAACTGAAGCAACGGCTCGTACGTGCCATTGCTTCAGTTTGCTTAAGTGCGCATGTGCTGATGACGTTGGCACATGCAAATACAGGGGTATCTCCTAAACCGTTCAGGTTTATGAGATATCCAGTGTAGCTACAGGTAAGCCTAATTATAGGCTTGCCTGTAGTATAAAGTGGTTGTAAAGGGTTTACAACCACTTTAAAGTTCATCCCATTGAGCGTCTCTCACTTAACTAATCAACGACAGCCTTGAGTCTGCACCCTCTTTTCAAAATTTCAAAAGATGCACTTGAGCGCCTGACTTCCTGTAGCATTGTGGCAAAAAGGAAACTTCATATCCCATCATACACTGCCTTACTGCATCACAGAATAGGGTGTGTTTTGCTCTGTGGACCACACCTCCCTCATCACTGTGCCACTTAATTTTTTTTTTTATTTATTATTATTTCCACCCACTTTTTGTACTTCCTTTAAGAACACATATACTGTCCGCTGCTCTTTCTCACTCTGCTAAAGGCTCTGCCAGATACCAGGAAACCTTAGAGGAGTTTTCTATAGAAGAAAGCAAGAGGCTGAGGTGAGGCCTGCTCCAAAACGTAGGAACAGCGTTTTCTTTTCTGCAACAGGGGTATATAAATGGTATACTGGTCCTTGGGGAAGCTGTACTTTATGGGAAAAATGATAATGGTTAACTTGGCCTTTAACTAATAGGCCACTGATACAGGGTTGCTTTAACTAATGGGCTACTGACAAGAAGGAAGTATGAAGACTAGGAGTTCTGACTTCACCAGCTACAAAATTGTTACAAGTTTATAATCTTTCTAGAGGATCAACATGAAAGCCAGACAATTGGCTACTTCTGACAGAAGTTCTCACAATGCCTGTGGTTTGAGCCAGAAAAAACAGCAAAATAGGACCGTTTGTAGTAATTTAGCCATGTGAGTGGTAGCCTTTTTTTTAAACCATATGACTTGAGAAATGCAAGTTCTTTAGATGATGTGTGACTACTACCAGTCGTCATCCCACTAACATTCAGTTTTATTATCTTTCAGATTTTGCAAGAACGAGGCTCCCGAATGTGAAGTGTCCCTTTTTTCCCTCCCATACAATTTTATTGCAAGCAAAGAAATCACCTTTGGAGAACCACCACAAGAAGCCTGCTTTAGAATTTTATTTTGTTTTTCAAAAGTTGAAAAGTTGCATTTTTGGGTGGAAGCTTCAGTGTTTAATGGGAAATGTGTATTGAACAGGAACTTCTATTAAGTGGGTCTATTGCCTATTTTCCCTCCCAGCCCCTAACTTGTTTCTCTACAATATAATTTTTTGTACAGCATTGATACAGAAAAGTGGTAAACTGACAGTCTGTACATTCAATGCGCTGCACTTGGTCGCGACGTATCAGGCATACTGTGACACTACACATGACCCACGATTGTTCAGAAAATTTCAATCTGGTCACCATGGGGGATGTTGCTGCTCTACATTGAACCTCTAGTAGGCAGCCATACCCTGCAAAACGAAACATCTGAAGCAGTTTCAAGCAAGGTGGGTCCCCCGAAACGTATCAGCAAAGGGAACGCGGAGCATGTCTCTATGTAATCTGCACTTGTCTATTGCTGCAAATGGTTTCTTCCAGAGAAACTTCTTCCTTGACAGAAACTGAAAAAATTTTTTTTTTTTTTTATTTTATATATTTTTTTAAGGAACTTTTTTTTGTGATGTAAATGTATCCTATTATCTTCTAACAGATCAATATAAACTTGGCAAATTATATGTACGGTAGGCAAATTCTCATCATCCACCTACAGGCTGAACTTGCTAAGCAGTTTATTTTTTTTTTTCCCTTCAAAACGTAAGTTTTATTGAACAAAAAAAAACATACATGTAGGAAGTGTACATGACAAATCTTTGACATAATAAACAGTATCAAACTCCGTTATCCCATAAGAACGTTCCTTAGAAATACATACATGTGCATGAGACATTATGGCTGCTAACCAATATAATAGGTCGTATACTTGGATGAGTACTGGGCTGTTATCATCAAAAGAGTTCTGTTGCACCGTTTTCGAGTCATATTATGGTCTTAGAGGCCTTAAGCCAGCTATCCCAGATTTTATCATACTTAGAGGGGCATCCTCTATGGGAGTAGACAAGCTTCTTATAAGGCAGTGTGTTATTCACCTCCACTATCCGGTGTGAAAGTTCTGGTGGGCTGGGTCTCATCCGTACTCTAGCTATGACCTTCCTCGCGGAGAATAGTGTTTTGTGCAGAAATATTTTTGTGAACTTATCCAGCTCCGGCTCTGGAAAAATTCCCAGTAGTCAAGGTTTGGGCTGTAATGTTATAGGGAAGCCCATGGTGTCATGTAAGAACCATACCACCTGTGTCCAGAATGCCTGTATTTTAGAGCATTGCCACAGGAGGTGATAGAATGTACCTGGGGCAAGCGGTTTCTTTTTAACATTTTTCCTAAAGAGCAAGACTTAGAAAATGAAGCTGTGCAAAGGGCAGTTGTGTGCCAAATGCAGTAACCTATAGCAGCCTAATTCCAATTTACTGAAATGGTCAGTATGAGATGATTAATTTGTTATAGGCTATGGCAGCCTTGCACATACACGTTTTGGCTTCTTTAATATGTTTTCTTGCCTCACTTGCTGCAACGATACAAGTCACCTCACACCTCCTCCATTATCTGAAATGAAGCCTGGAGCAGAGTATACATGATGAAAGGCAAAACAACCTGTCTCTTTGTATGGTAGAAATTAAAGAACCCCCCCTCCACTAAGTGCTGTCATCAGCTAAAGTAATCCCAAAAGAGAACCATGTAATTGAAGGGCCCTTCATACCAATTCACTGTGACACGTGTTACTGCACCATATGATTATGAGCATTAGCCATCTTGAATAGAAACCCCAAAGCATCTGCTTTGCATAGGCGTGCGCACAGGGTGTGCCGGGTGTGCCCAGGCACACCCTAATCACCCCATGCGCATTAGTGTTATCGCTCTGTGTAGCAGCAGGAACATGGTAAAGATCTCCCTCTTACCTGCTCTGCCATAAGAAAAGCGTTTATGCTCTTCTCTTTCACTGTGTCGGCAGGGAGATCAATGTGCCGGGGTCATATATATGTAGGCACATACACATGCATGTGTCTTTGAGCTCAAGGGTGCACACCCTAATGCAATAGGCTGCGCACGCCTATGCTGCTTTGTAATGCAGTGAAAGTCAACACGCTGTGATTTGGTACACTATTAAATGCAGAATTTGTGATCTGTTGTGGTGCGTTAGGCAGCTGATTCGAATTAAGCAGATGCTTAGAGCAACACAGTAATAGGCTGGTATAAATGTGATGTCAGAAAATTATTACTTTTATTTTTTTGTCCCTGTTTGGTTTCTTGATTACCTATTTGGTATATAGCTATCATTTTAGAAATGTAAAAAAAATAAAATAAAATTTGACTGGGAATTAAGGTGAGTGTTTTAAACAGTCATACAATTCTTCAACAGACTCCAAATACAATTACCAGGCTGACAACTCTTTCTAAAATGCTACACTTTAGTATTCTATATGAATAGATAATTTCCTGTGTCTGCTTGCTTTTCTTTGCAGCAGAGATGATATAAGTATACTGCATTTTTGCGTAGACTGTTCTAATTGATTTTGTGCCTTTTTGCTTAAAATACACATCTAACTCATAGCGGGATACATGTTCAGTGGGTGCGTCAATCTTTCTGAACTCAGTTGAGTTGAATGAAGTGAAAGCTTCTGATAGATATTGCTAGTTTAATACCAAATTAGTTTCCACTTCTGTCAGATTGCAGCCTTTTTGCTCCCCGCCCCCCCTCAAAGCAGTGATGTTTGTCAGTTTTAAAACGGCTACTCTGAGTAACTGGCATTACCTATGCACTTTAAGGGAAAGGAAGATCCTTGCAGCCACTGGTCATAGCGAATTTAAAATATATTCCTTTGTTTTTTTATTGGATTAAAACACATTTACAGCTGGAAATCAAATGGATGTAATCTATATCATGCCCTAGTTTCTTAGCAGCAATTTCCCATTGGTGTTCTCTTTTTAAAGTTTTTTTTTTTCTTGCTGCCATTTTTCCATTTCTCCTTTGCTGCCATCTTGTAGTTCCTAAGACACCAGGCTTCTGGTAATGGCGAAAAACCTTTTCATTTACAGCTATGTGGAGTGGGATGGTGTTTCTTGAAGGTGGTTTTCCCAGTGATTACTTCACTGGGGCTTTCAGGGGCTGCACTATGTTCAGTCAGAACCAATGCCATTTTGTATGTGGTGTAGAAACACAACATAGCCTAAAGCAAGAGGAATGTTGCACGTAGCAGCTAGGCTTTAATGCATTGCATTTTTCCCCACTAGAAATCTGTTACACAGCTGCTCTTAGATCTGAGGTACCATGTTTTGTTTTTCTGGACATATGGCTTGTTTATGCCTCATTCACACTGGTGGTAAAAACAAGTAGATCAGCTGCATTTTACTGCCCATGGAAAACCTAAATAATGCAGCAGAAGGAGGTCGCACACATGCCACAATCCTTTGCAGCCATGGCAAATTTAACTTGGCTTGTCGAGTTTTATAGGTAGGACAGTTGAAGTCTGAGACTGCTTCACAACCATGAGCCAAACGCTTGGCTTGTAGTTGCAGCATGTTGGTTCAATGTAAAAATCGCCATTTGGCAAAAAAAAAAAAAAAAAAAAAAACAGATAAACAGAATCGCCTCCTCTGCCTGGAAGCTGCTACTCTACTGCTGTCTGAAAAGCGATCTTCAGAGGGTGGTAGAAACTGTCGCCTGTATGAATCTAGCCTTAATCAGTTTCCAGATTATATACAAATACTATGAACTCCTCTAAACCGTTCCACTCCTTACTTCCAGCCTGGTGTCTGTTGAACAGGTTTATTAGTTAAGTTCACCTTTGGGAACATGTTACATGTTCCACTTGTTTTTAGGGTGGAACATGTAACATGTTACCACTGCTGCAGTTGCTCCCCACTGCTCTCTCTCCCTGTGGCAGCAGTATGGGGAGAAGTTCCCCATATTAGCTGTCGCTTTTTGAAAGCGGCAAACCCGTGCAGGGCTCTGCCCACAGGGCCGCGTCATTCATACACAGAGCTCTGTGTATGAATGAACTACAAGTCCCAACATCCTTTGCGGCTGTCGGCTTGTAGTTTTCACTGAACTACCCTGACGCTATTGAGTCTTCCTGTCAGTGTAAAACTGCCTGGCTATATGATGTACGGGGCAGACCGCTCACACTCAGTCTGCAGGTGACCTGCATGGCATCAGCGATCTGATCGCTGGTGCAATGCTTTCCAGGCTTCTAAAAAAAAAATGCACTTTTTTTTTACCTGCAAAAAAAAAAAAAATGTGTATTTATTTAATAATTTTTTAAAATGAACTTGTCTTTTAAGCTGGCTCTTGATTTGCCATTCATGTTGTGCAGTTGACAGGTACTCCTTATTATTCCTTCCTAATTCCTTACTATTTAGTGATTGACCAACTCAGTAGTTAAAGGTATGCTCGGTACCTTTTTTTTTTTTGTGTGTGTGTCCCAGAAGGAGACCCAGGTGGAAACAACTTCATAAGCCTAAATTGCCTATAGGTTGATTGTAAAGCTTTGATTATTTAAAAAAACAAAAATATCATACTTGCCTACAATGTGCAACTCGTTTTGCACACAGTGGCCCCGAACACCGTATTCTGGGGACCCTCGGGGGCTCCTCCCCACATCAGATAACCCCCTTGGAGAAGCGCTCTTCCAGGGGGTTACCTCCCGTGTCCATTTGGCGTCCATAGCCGCCGAATGTATGACTCGGTCCCACCCCCCGCGTCATTGGATTTGATTGACAGCCGTCGGAGCCAATGGCTGCACTGCTATCTATCCAATCAAGAGCCCCGGGCAGAGGGACAGCGCAACCCCTGCCGGGTGAAGTTACTTTAAAGTGCTATCCTTCATCTCCAGATTTCCATATAGTCTCCTTAAAACGCTACTCTTTTATATACCCAGAAGGTTACGGAGATATACCCCTGAAAATCAAACCCAGCTGGGCATTATTTTAGTGTCAGGTTTAAATAGTGTGCCTCGGTAATGGTGCCAATTCCCAGTGCATTCATGAACAACGTTTAAGTAAATGGTGTGTGGTGGCCTCAGCTGTGTGGCATTTTTAGAGACGTTTGATAATACTCAGTTGGCCAGACTGTCCAGGTTCCTGAAGACTAAAGTAAAAAGGTGTGAAGACTTTTCCCTTGCTACCTGCTCAGTTGTGGAGATGTAGACACTTTTAATAATAATTGTACTTTTTTAATGCATTTTTCTTTAACAGAGCCAGAAAAATCACGCAAATTTGAACAACGTATTTCCTTGCTTCTGTATTGGAATCCTTATCAGTTCAGTTTAAAATGTTCTAAATCTTAAATGTGAAAAATCAACAGCACAGAGCAGGTAAATATGACATGTTTGTTATTACAAAAAAAACATTTAAGATTTAGAACATTTTAGATCCTCCTTTTCTGGGGTCCCCCGCTTGTGCTTTGCACTCCTCCTTCTTCATCTGCCTCCATACCAAGCTACTTGCTATGGGAACAGACATACGGGCTGGATCCCGAGCTGGGTTGTGTGTGTGTCCATAGCCTGGCTCAGCCCTGCCCCCGCTCCCTTCTCTCAGGATTTGACTGACAGCAGCATGAGCCAATGGCTATCACTGCTGCCAAGTCTCCCATGAGAGGAGCAAGAGAGGGGGGAGAGCAGCTGCTGCATATGGGCACAGTGCTGGATCGAGATAGGGCTCAAGTAAGTGTAAGGGGAAAGCAACATATACATTTTTTTTTTTTTTTTTTACCTTAATTCGGAAAATGCATTTTAAGGTAAAAAAAATCTTTTCTGTTGATGAATCTGCACAGTATCAAAGAAAGCTTTCCTTTATAGATGTGAATGATCCTAGTTTTAAAATCTGTCCCCATCATAACCTACTAAAATAGTCAAGTTTTGTGGGGGCGTTAAAGATGCATCTTTGAAACAATATTCATCTATACACTGTAGAGGCCAAACACTAAATACAGCTAGCCAAAAGCAAGTATATTACCAGGTTTGATTTTAATAGAAAAAAAAACACAGGACATTTCTGATGACCTATATCTACATCTTAAAACTGCACCTAAAGTGGAAGCCCATGCAAAAACTAAAATCCCTGCATCTATAGCCACCAACATTCGAACACTAACCTCTCTAGCCCTAAAAAGAAAAAAATGAGTATACATACCTTTTTTGCAAGTGATCCAATCCGATCTCCAGCAGCGGAAGCTCTGATCCCACGCTGAGCTGTCAGCCGCAAGCTTCGCTGTGGAGGCGGGTGCAGAGGACACGTCCGTCAATGGAAGCCCCATAGTAACTCTATGGGTGACATCACTTCCTATTCATTTCACAGCAGTTGTCGGATGTGTACTCAGCAGAGCTTCTGCCACTGGAGATCAGGTCTGATCGCTTGCAGAAAGGGTATGTATACTCCTTTTTTTTTTTTTTTTCTTTTTTTCTTCTTTACTGGGCTAGAGAGGTTAGTGTTAGAATGTGGGTGGCTATAGATGCAGGGATTTTAGTTTTTGCATGGACTTCCACTTTAAGAATTTGAGGCAGTTAGAATAGCCTATAGGCCAGTGATGGCGAACCTTGGCACTCCGGATGTTTTGGAACTACATTTCCCATGATGCTCAACTACACTGCCCAGTGCATGAGCATCGTGGGAAATGTAGTTCCAAAACATCTGGGGTGCCAAGGTTCGCCATCACTGGCCTATAGGAATGGCCAAGAAGCATATATTTTTAGAGATGCTGTTTCATATGAAAACTGTGGCCAATTTTTCCTCTAGGGTCTTATCCATGGTTTTTCCCACCCTGATTTTATCATGAAAGGTGTGTGCATTTAAATTGTATTATAGGTGAAGGTTCATGGATTGTGGTGAGGAGAGTTGGCTGGTAATCTGTCATGCAAATGCATTTAGCTCCGCACTCTACCAAGTTCTTCCTCTTCCACGCATTGCTGTGTACACTGTAGTCCTTGTACTGGATGGTTCCATAAAGATATAGACGGAAATCCTTTTTTGAATAATAATAGGACCTGGAGAGCAAAATGACTGGCATGTGACCTATTGGTATACCAGGGCTTGTAGTGAGTGATGATCGGGCCACATCTTCCTTTCATGCCTCTCTCAATAGAATTGTTTCGTCAGGGTTCTAGTAAATTCCCTGTATACAGCAGTTCAGCACAATGGACCTCATTTATCATTTTTTGTGATTTGAAGAATTATTTCATACAGTCCGTTACTGAGTGCAATCAAATTCTTCAATTTCCCATTACTCCCAGAATGAAAAAATGAATTTGAATTTGTTGCCATGAACAACATCTGTGGCAATTCTTCCAACAGACGCAGTGATAAGTCTAGACTACAGTGTTATAATTGCCAGACTTTGGTTTAGTTATGCCAGTTTGACATTACCCTTACGCTATATGCAAGTTGTGAGACTCCATTACTAAGGTATTGAAAACAACAGGCTCAAAAAAATAATTATAGTAATGGGCTGCAGGCTTTAGCCCTCTTCCTCCATAAGCTCTGCCCTATTTTTTATTTAGCCTAGGAACTGTAAGTTGATTTGTTGCTTTGGCCAACACTGTTCTAAATATATTCTATCACGGCCTTAAAAGAAATGTTTATTAAATACAACTGTGTAAAACTGAACATAGCAATATTTTTCCTAATAAAAGCTTGTGTAGTTTTTGGGTGACCTGGTGTCGATTTTTCTTATTGCTTTTATGGCAATAGTTTTTTTTATTGCTATGTTTCTATTTGGGGGGGGGGGGGGTTAAAAAAGGGGAAAAAAAACCCTTCCCTGCTCTATCCAGAAGTAAAAATCATTGGCATTCCACCGCAGACTTTTTGGATACAAATGTAAATTTGCTGTAGTTGAACTAAGAAATGTGAATAAATCTGTATACTAGCAGTGCAGGCAGAAGAGGTTGTGAAGACATGACCAAAAGAATTGCACAAAAAAGTTTATAGTAACAGGACCACCACTGGCATGCAAGTCAGCATTTATGTCATCTGTAAAAAAAAAAAAAAAAAAAAAATAAGGTTATGCCATTCTGAAGCTTCCCTCCAACCACTTTGCATATTATTTTATATATACTGTGATTCTGTACTTGCCAAATATGCTGCAAAAATCACCCTCCACTAAGTCTGGCTGCAGCCATTTTAACTGTGGACGGCTGAATCTGCTGCCTGTTCACTTTTTGGATTTACACAGACACACAGAGGCACATCTCCAGCTCTGCAGCTCTCATTGCCCCCCTTATGACTCATCTCCCCCCTCCCTTTCTGGCAAACTCTCAAGAGGGAGAGAGCTGTGCATGATGTCATAAGCCTAGGCTAATGACCAGACAAACAGGAAGTGAGCTGTATAAGGTATTTACTGGCAGAAAAAAAATGTTTTACTATCCAAAGTTAAAACAACAAGGGCAGAATATTTAATAGATGAAAAGTTGAAAAAATTACTGAAGGTCCGCTTTAACACCATTCCATCATGCTTCGCCTCTACGTTGTATAGCAGGTAACCTCTGGTTCCTTAACCCACCTACCCCATCCCTTGTGGAAGCCACCCCAAAAATCTTTGTGCATTTAAGGGAAGATTTGACACTCCTGCTAGCCTCCCACAATTTAGGCCTGAGCAGGGGGCTTGCCTTGTACTGGGCATATACAGACCTGCAGGGTACTTGTTTTGAATCTGGAGGCTTCCTTAGTGATGAAGTTGATAGTGGTGGGAAAAGATATGTTAAGGCATCAAAAAGTACCACATTTTGGGGTGTTTGTTTTTATTTTTAATCCAGTTGTGTGTCGCTTCCTCCTTGCATACACAAATAGCACAGATCCCAATGAGTAGAGTATGTACAGCTTATTGGCTTATTACATCAGGTAATTTTAACTGTTAACAAACCTTCCAGCTTCGAAAACTGAGTAAAAGATTTGATTCATAAAAATAGTGAACCCTAGCAACCAATTCAAAATTTTTAATTCTCCAAAAAAGTTTGGAAAAATGTCCCACACCATAATCGGCATAAAATCCACTTTATTCACTTTTTTCCCACCTGTGAGGCATTTCACCCACCACAGGCTTAACTGTAGAAGTCCTCCGCAGTTGCACTCTTTGTGCGTCATGTTGCGTTTTGTTGACTGATGTTTGCGTGCTGTGCATGTACCTATGGTGAGAAGGCAAGTTTGAAGTGTAGGCTTGGAACAGTATTGTGTTCAATTCTTTAATTGGGCCATAAAATTAAAGAAGAAACCTGATTGGTTGCTATTGGAAACTCCTTTTTCTTTTTTTTTTTTTTTTCTTTTTAATGAATCAACCATGAGATTAAATGGGTTATGCTATATTTTCTCTGTCATTCAAAACTACAGGAATGTTTTAGTTTTAGACCAGAGTTTTTGAAGCCTGAACTAGTCCTGCAGTAAACATTTAACCTTGTTTTTAAATTTTTTTTCTAAATGGTTGTTTTGATTTCCACCATTTTTGTTTTAAAAGTTGTAATGACTCAGCGAGACTGTTGATCACTTTTGGTAGCATTAAATTTGACTCTTTAAAGATATTTTAGGGGAACTCGCTTTAAAGGAGAATGTTGGGCAAAACACAGTTCAAGGCTAAATATTTAATGTAAATGGACCTTATATTTGAAAACGAATTGAGGGCAGGAACTGAGGAGACTGTACAAGATGTAAAGCACAGTGCTATATGAATGCTTTTAATAAATAAACCTACTATTGGGGAATTCAGTCATTCTGCAATTGAAATAATTATGATGGAGTAGAATTTGGTGAAAAAAAGGAACCCCATTAAGTAATCTAACTGAATTTTATATATTCTATTTTTATTTGCTTGCAATGTACTGAAAACGTAACTGCTCCAGAAGAGTCAGTTCGCCCCTAGCACAGCCTCCTTTCTCCTGAAATGCAATGGCACACTCCTCTTTTGGAAGTGTCTTAATTACAGTCTATACTGGCCCAGCTCTTCCCCTCCCTACCTTTTTATTTAGCAACGAAGAGAGGAGTAATCGGCAAATACTGTATAGTGTCACTTGAGTGACGGCTCTGGGGCTGCTGACATCACATCCAGGATGAAGGCACCCAGCAGCAGCAAGACAGTATCACCTGAATGAGTGATTGGGCTGGAGTACTGCTTTGTGTGTAATGGCTATTCAGTCCTTTGCAGCCAAAGGGGGGATGATGTTGGATTCATATTTATTTTTGGCTACAGGCCTAAAAAAACACTGTGGAGCCTCACATCATATCAGTTCTTTTTTTCCCCTTTGAATGATCTGACTTCACATGGTTTTAGTTCTGTTGTGTGATATTATTAACAGACTGAAGGGTGCATTAGCCCTGTGGCTTGTTGAAGCTAATATCTATACAGACTTGCACTATTGTATACTCTAAACACATTTTCTACAATGGCTGAGGGCACTTAAAGCCTGCCATGAACCCTGCATTGTGCCTGTGACCAAATAACAAAACTTTGCAATCATCCTACAACCAATGACCTTTGTGGCTACCCAAATAAGAAAAAAAAAAAAAAAAACAGTGTAGGGAGCACTTTTCTGGCCCTATCTTTAGAAAGTTTATGTGGATGTCTTGAGAAAAAATAATAGGGCCTCTCCTAGTGGTGGATTCACTTGTAGTGTAATGCATACACTCGGTAGCCTTTACATTATGACCACCCACCATAACCTTATGAGGCATGGGCTCCATAAGACCCCTGAAGGTACTGTATGCTTGTAGTATCTGGTAGCGAGCCGTTAGTATCAGATCCTTTTAAGTCCTGTAAATTGCAAGGTGGGGGATGGATTGGACTTGTTTTTGCAGCACACCCCATCCCACAGATGCTCAATTGGATTATGATCTGGAGAATTTGGAGGCCAAGTAAACAGCTTAAACTTGTCGTTGTGTTCCTCAAACCATTCCTGAACCATTTTGCCAGGGCACATTATCCTGCCGAAAGAGACTAATGCCATCGGGGAATACCATTTAAATGTAGAGGTGTGCTTGATCAACAACAATATTTAGGGATATGACGTGTGTCAAATAATTTACATTCACATGACTGGCAGGACCCAAGGTTTCCTAGTAGATAACTTGCCTTCTTCCTATAGTGTATGATGGTGCCATCTCTTCCCCAGGTAAGCAATGTACACGCACCTGGCCACCCTCATGATAGGAAAGAAAATGTAATTCATCAGACCTGGCCACCTTCTTCCATTGCTCCATAGTCTGATGCTCAAGTGCCCACTGTAGACACTTTTCTGGCTGTGGACATGGGTCAGCATGGGAACCCTGACTAGTCAATGGATACACAGCCCCATATGCGACATGTACTTTGTTCTGATGCCTTTTAATCAGAACCAGCATTAACTCTTTTGGAAATTTGAGCTACAGCAGCTCGTCTATTGAATTGGACTACACTAGCCAGCCTTCACTCCCAACATGCGTCAATGAGCCTTGGCTGTCCATGACCCTATCACTGGTTATCTGGTTTTCCTTCCTTGGACCACTTTTGGTAGGTCCTGACCATTGCAGCCCAGGAACATCAAACAAAAACCACAGTTTTGAAGTTGTTCTGACCCTGTTGTCTAGCCATTACAGTTTGGCTCTTGGCAAAGTCACTCAGATCCTTATACTTACCCGTTTTTTGGGGGTTTTTTTTTCTGCTTTCAACACATCTGCTTCAGGGACAACATGTTCATTTGCTGCCTAATATATCCCACCCACTCTAAGATGCCATTGTATTGAGATAATGTTATTTACTGTACCTGTCAGTGGTCATAGTGTGGTGGCTGATCGGTGTAGGTTTATCAGATATTTTTAGACACAGATTTGTTTTAAATCCTTTTATTGGGTAGGGGCAGTACTGATGTGTTTTAAAGCAAATCTATCACAAAGCTTGTTCTATTGCTATTTATTTATCACAATAAACCAAAGCTGAAAATTGGTGATGTGCACTCCCTGCCCTCGCCTTGGCATATGGCAAACACATTGGTCAATCCTGCCCTACATGTATATAGGCTCCTTAAATGTGACACCTTTTATCATGGGCGCACAGCCTTGTCGTGACGCCTATTTATATCTGACACTTCTCACCACAGAACTCTGTGGATGGATGTGTGTGTGTGTGTGTGTGTGTGTGTGTGTGTATGTGTGTATATGTGTATATGTGTGTGTGTGTATATGTATATATGTGTGTGTGTATATATATATATATATATATATATATATATATATATATATATATATATATATATATATATATATATATATATATATTCTTTTTTTTTTTGTTTTTTTTTCTTTAAACCTGCCCTCTACTTTCAGATTTCATCTGCCAGATAACCTAGGTTACGAACATCTGTGTAGTATGAGGGTCTGCCCTATATTAAATGGAATATTGAACTAGACCCTCACAAAGTTTGAGTCTTGCTGCTCTAAAAAAAAAAAAAAAAAACTGAAAATAAATGTTTTTTGAAACCGTTTTGCATATGACTGATAAACTGGTAAAACAGCAGGGGTGCTAGAGTTAAACTGCAGGTTAACATGTTTATTATACAGTTCTGGTATGAAGTTTGTGTTCTGTTGCAGAATTTGTCTGGACTCTACATTCCTGACCTTTTGTGTTTGATTAAATTCTTCTGTACACACCCGCATATTTGTAGTGTGACCTAACACTGTTCTGTTTCGATTGAATACACGTGCTCCACAATTTGACATTTTACAGACTTTTGAATTTTATGTGACTTGTATTTTACGAATTTAAAAAAAAGGGCTATACAATCTGTATGAGTTACTAAAAATAAAACTTTGTAATGCAGTAAGAAAAAGGGCTAATCTGTATAAATGTGCTTTATTTTGGTTAATGAACATCGCAAGAAAGGCGTGTTTAATTACAAAGCACTAGAAATAGCGAAGTAGTTTATTGCTATTGTGGATTTTTGTGCTGCTACCTTGCAGGGTTTGGCTTGGCATGTGAACACTGAGCAAAATCAACAGTAATCTATACTAATTACCTCTTTAAACCTCCAATTAACCATGCTGGCATGTTTCCAGTGACTCAGGATCCAGTTTGTTTAGGACCCCTCCACCACCAAGGAAATCTTGTCACGTTTTACCTGAACTCCGGGTTATAAATTGCAGATTGTACCTTGGTAACCACAGAATCTTTTTATGATCTGTCCACCATGAACTGCAATTCAGTCGGCAGTCTTGTTAAGGCAGCTATATATGGATCGTAGTTCGATCCATGAATGGGCAGGCTGGTTGTAGAACCAGCCTGCTGGGTGTTTCCCTGAACGATCAGTGCTACTGGCTATAGCCATCAACACGATCAATGCCGGCGGGAAAGACTCCAGGAGTGTTTCCCCCATTAACTTCGAGTGTGTCAATGGGGGAATCCCGCCTTACTTTTTTTGTTCAACCTGCTGGTTGAACAAAAGAAAAAAAGTAATTAATGCATGGCCTGCCTAAAATCTCTCTGCACCATAGAAAAAGGGGTTTTATGGAAACCAAGGACTACTGTTTTACTTGATGTGCCCTATAATCATGCAGTATCTCATTTGGGAACAGTTAAGTCTATAATTTTCCCCCAATATTTATACAACTTTACCCTGAGATTCTGTAATATGAAAATAGGTAAGTCTTGGGTAAAAACATTGATAAATAGACCCCTTAGTTTTAAAGGGACCCTGATCGCAAAAATAAAAACGGTCCAAAGCCAGTAAATGAAGATTCTTGAATCTGGATTTACAGGTGGAAGTGGATAGTTGTGGCCACTCAGCCTGTACAAGGCATTTGTTGGCTGACAGCAACTACAGCTGTCTTCTGGTATTCAGATGTAACTCTCACATGGAGCATTTATTTGCAGTTAGGGACAGATCTTTTCCCCTAGATGCAAGCTGTTTGTGGACAGGGGTGAACATCTGTCCCTAAACGCAGGTAATAAATTCCATGCCTCATAGATGTATATGTTTTTGGAATCGCACATTTCCCCAAAATGGCTCAAGATCTGCTGCCATTACATTGGTGCCCCACATATATGAATACATAGCATGTGATCTCTGTAGCAATTTTATTAGAAGTTGTGACCGCACCATTAGGTACACAGATTTATATCTTCCCATTCTTTCGTGGCTCCAAAGAAGGGAATTTTATGAAAACATTTCCACAAGGAAAACGTATAATCTCGTGGCATTTTTCCACCATAACTGCCAAAACTATTACAGCAGCTTTTATAAATCTCACTGGTAGCATGCACAAACGTCTATATTGCTGATATTAATTTCATTAAAGTGTACCTGCTGTGCAATCAAAAAGCAGAAATGTTTTGTATAACCTGTGACATTAGCAAACCGTGCCAGTAGTATGCCTTGTAAACAAACTGGTTGCAGTCTCAAATCTCAGTTAAGCTCATAACAGACTGCTTATGTTGTGTGCATCACAGGTCTTCTCTAATTCTCTAAAGTGCTTTGTGAAGAACCCAAATAGGGTTTTGTGGAAAGTTTATAATATTGTTTTAATTTCCAGCCCCATAGACAATCTTATACTGCAATTAATAATCTAGTTCTTGTCATCCATTCATGCTTTTGGTGAAGTTTTAAAATACATCCAATGTACTATACTGTAGTTGAGTTGATTAACACTATTCTGTGAGTGTATGTTTTCAGGCATGTTCTGAAAGCCTCTTGCTGTGAACTAATCCTGTCTGAAAGTCCAGTGCACTTTAGACTCATCAATAATTTAATGACTACTTCAGTGTTGTTGCATTCATCAGTCTGACTTCAAGTGGCTGTATATCTTAAAGTAAGGTGGGGGTTATCCAGGGCCATTTAAAGGAAGCCTCATGTATTATTCTGAAGAAAGAATTCAGTTTTTGGGCGATGCCTGCAAGTTGATCCTGCCACTGACCAATCTTGTCTGGGCTACATTAGTGAAATTTCCCCCTTTCAGATATCCAGGTTCTACCCACAGCTGCAGTCATTGCAAATCTAGGGTACTGGAACCATTTCCATCCCACTGGGAACTGGCGTATAGAGATCTCTGTTACAGTTATTCAGCCTGACAGCATTCTTGAAGTTTTTAGATTGACTTGTGATTAGTGTAGATGGGCACCGAGAGAGGCCCAACAGTATCCAGTTCACCTGAGCCTAATCAAGTAAAAGTTATTTCTGACTCTGCATGGCAACTTCAATGAAGTAGATAAAACAATGTTCTTTGCTGTGTCCACAGGTGTTGCTGAACAAATGGAAATAGAGAGCAACTCTATTTTCTTACATCAACTTACCTGCAGCAGTCACTATGTATAAATCATGTGCACCAACCTGAGGCACATCTCCTTTTTTCTGTGTAGTAAACCGGGTTTATATTGCTATACCTTCTGAATTCACTAGATGATATATTGATGGTAATCTGTAAAATGCTCAGCTAGAGAGTAGAGGCCTTGTGGATTTGAGTAAAAACATTCTTACCAATATAGTTTTAAGCCCCACCAGCTCAATCTACACTGTGAAGCCAAATGCACAATATTTAATAAATATTTTTTAGTTGAGTAGTGGAAGGTTTGAACCAGTCAGGTTATTCATTCCTGCCAGCATCCCTGTTGCAGATTTGCCCTTACTACTTGTCTGGTAAAATCATTCTCAGCAGGACAAGAAGAGGGTATAAAATTCTATAGTACTAAGTATAAAATTGATGCGCTTTAAATAGTGCACAATATGCTGCTGCGACTAAGCTTAAATCCAGGAATAAAAAATGCATACATGTGAATAAAATAGATAAATAATTATGGTGCTAATACATGTGTTAAAATTGGCAATCTTCAAATTGGTGATGTGACGGTGAATATAAATAAAATAATAATGACACTCTGAGTACAATGTCTAGGCAGAGATAAATAGTGGGGGAAAGTAAAAATAATTAAACAGTTCCTTCCCTTAATCCAGATTGATTGACTCACTGGGTTAGATCGTTTGTATCAGGATATTTAGTTTTTCTTGCATCCCACTTTAGCCATAATACTGCTGGTGATTTGGCTCTCAGGATAAAGGTTTTATGCAAAGCAAGCAAAGAAAAAATAGATCATTGTGCAGTGAACTTACTAGATAGTACACAAGCAAAACAGGGACAAGAGATACACTCACAAACTCCCAGTCTATTAGAAGCATTCAAATATGCAGATTGCAGTCAGCCGCTGTGGACGAGGTTTCCCATAAAGAAACAGCTGCTGTTAACCTTCAGGTGTATTGCAGCACTGAACGCCCTAAGCTCCTCCCACGCATTGCATCACTGACACATGACTTTCTCAAGGATCCTTGAGATGCAAACGGTCTTTGCATCAGCTTTCCAAACTTTTTGCTTGCTATTGCAATGTATTGCTTTGCCACGCCAAACTTGTTATGTAGAGTATGACACCAGGAAAGCATGACCAAGCTGTTCTTTGTATGAATTGGGCATTAGAACAGACAACATTTATTTGACTACTGCCCAAACTCAAGTATTGCCTCCGATAACCTAAGGTCAAATGCACTTACCAATTTTGGCAAATTTTAGGCCAGAAGTGTTCAACTGTTCCAAACCTCTTCTGCCCATAATAATTATGATTTGCATACTGTTTGCTGGCTTCCATTTCCCAGGTTATTTTGGTGTGCAAATTAGCTCATATTTCCCCAAAAGATGTATTGTATCTTCAACTGGATCTGTTCGCTGGGGGAACATCTGACCTATTAAAAAAAAATGACTGTCCCTTTCCTATCTCTGCACTAGTAGAAGCTTCGACATAATGTATTAGCTAAAAGAGATTACAATACTCAGAAGTTTATTCTAATACGTCACACGTATCTTAGGTGTCAGGTGTGTGACGGTTCCAATCCACAAGTTTCACTGAGACGCAAAGGAGATTAGCTGTGACTATGCTCAACACCCCTACAATTGGGCTTCCTAATGGTCTAAATATGATGGGGTCCAGCAGGGTGAACTGGGAGTTTTTGGCCTGGGAGACAACCCAACAAGTGGCATTTTCAGTGTAGGGACAGATTAATTTGGACCATTAAAAATTTGCCATAGCACCACATTAATTAGAGGGCACGGTGAAAGGTGGGCGTTCTAAAGGAAATTGTTTATTGTGACACAATTTTCACACCTTCCAGCATCGGCTTCCTTTGTGAATTTGGACATTTGGTCACATGACATCTCAATGCTTCAAATGTAGATGATTCTGGAAGACTTCACCTTGCCAGATGCTGTAATTGCATGCTTAAACAGGAAGCAGATGGCTATATAATGGACACCATGTAGAGCTGGGGCCATTAACCCAACATAACTTTTCAGTACTGTCCCAGGGGTCAAATGCCACCCAGCCTGGTCCTTATCTGGGTGTTAAATTGGGAAATGTTGAATTGATCAGTGCCTAACAGTCATAGGAATACACAGGGTCCTCTCCCAAAATGTATTTGCCTGAGTACAGCACTGGGTCTATACTTAGGATAATATCAAAGTGTTTAAATTCATATGCATGAGGCAAGTTTAAATGGCTCATATAAACCCATTTTATTTTATTGGCCGGTTATCGTCACCTTCCTTCACTTCACTTTAGGTTTTGCATATTGTACAGAACATCGGAGAACCACTGTAAACACACTAGGAATTGAAATTTGCCTAACCATGCACTGTTTCATTCTTGATGTAGAGACTTGGACAGTGTCATCCCTATGTAGACTTATTTCATATTTGTTTGTTTTAGTATTTCTGCACTGAGTGTGTCGGGTGTTTATTCCATGTATAATGTTGCTTGCATCCTTGAAACTGCAAGAAATAAATGGTTCATACTTTCACCCTTTACTGTTTTTTTATGCAGTAAAATTGCTCTCAAATGGAAATGTATTTTATCTTACAGGAGATCAGTTATTCAAAATAATGAAGGCTGCCATATCCTCATCAGCATGACAAACCTATATCTATCAGGAAACGTTTCCTACAGGGGCTGGTTCACACCAGTACATGGCGCAGGAAACCTACGTTTCGTGCGTGAATTCCTGTGTGAAAGCGTTTAAGCATTTAGATTTTAGCTTTCAAACTAATTTTTTTTTTTTTTTTTTACTTCCATAAAATAGTTGTTTTATAATGAAATATTTTAATACAGAGTACACCCCGGACACAGGATTACCCAAGCACTGGGAGTGTAACAAAAACTGTTTTCCTTTAATAAGGAACTTTAGGCAGAGCTGTCTGAACACAGGAGAGGGATGGGTGACTGCTCTGCTTTGCATGTATATGCATGAGCTACTGAACTCTGTAAACAGTTTTTCTCCCAGCAAAGTAAATAAGTAGAAATAAATATAGGAAAACCACATTGTTTCTTTTGAATATTTCTGCTTTGTACCTAGCATGCATTCACATGGCTATATATATATATATATAATTATCCCTTGAAATTGAACATGTTTAATGTTGGCTAAAATTGGTATGTGGGCTAAAAATAGCAGGCATTAGAATTTAATACACAACAGTGTGGTTTGTCTTGTGTTCATTTGTCAGGCTGGAAGCTGAACGGCAGGCAGACATACATCACACAGCTGGTAATGAGATCTGATGTATCCTGTTTTGAGGATAAAATGGTCATCTGATATCATACTGGGAATACTATTCTGGGAACATTCTATTGATGATTCAGACAGAATGAGCGAAGGCTGTCTATGCAGGTTAAAATAAAAGCTATTTAAAGGGTGGTGGGAAATAAATGGATTTACTGTTTTAAATTGATGCTCCAAAGTTTTAGATCCATTGTGTAAAATAAAATACATGTACAATACAGTTCTGTTTTTGAACCTACCTTTGTACTGTGCTTTAAAAAAAAGCACTTCCTTTCATGAGAAAAATGTTTTCTTAAAAGCCGAAATTCTGAAGTAAGCAGCTAAATACTCAGTTAAATACGTAGATGGAAGCTTTTTTTCATATATATATATATATATATATATATATTACTGTCCAAAAGTTTTAGGCAGGTGTGAAGAAATGCTTTAAGGTAAAAAATGCTTACAAACATATATATTTTTATTGTTTATTTTTAATCAATTTACAAAATGCAAAGTAAGCAAACAGAAAAATATAAATCAAATCAATAGTTGGTGTGATTACCTTTTTGGCTTCAAACCACTCTCAAGTCTTAAACCCATACACACTATAGGACTTTGTACAAACTTTCCCTTGGATTTTTGTACAAAGGGCGTTGGCCATAAGTTTGTCTTGCATACAGACGACAGGACTTTCCCAGCCAACTTTCACCAAATCACGTGTTTTTTTTTAGCTCTTTACCACCACCCTTTGGTCAACTTCTGTATTGTCTGATATTGTGTCAATCTCGCCACTTATTGGTGAGATTGACACCTTGCGAGCCGGGTTCACACTGGTGCGGGGATCCGACTTGGATCCCCGCCAATGGCAGGCACTGTGTGTTTGGTATGAATCTTGAGGGGGAACTCCACATCAAATTTTAAATAAAAAACCGGCATGGGTTCCCCTCCAGGGGCATACCAGGCCCTTAGGTCTGGTATGGATTTTAAGGGGAACCCCCTACGCCAAAAAAAGCCGTGGGGGTCCCCCCAAAATCCATACCAGACCCTTATCCGAGCATGCAGCCCGGCCGGTTAGGAAAGGGGGTGGGGATGAGCGAGCGGGCCCCCCCCTCCTGAGCCGTACCAGGCCGAATGACCTCAACATGGGGGGTGGGTGCTTTGGGGGAGGGGGGCACCCTGCGGCTCCCCCACCCCAAAGCACTCTGTGCCCATGTTGATGAGGACAAGGGCCTCTTCCCGACAAACCTGGCCGTTGGTTGTCGGAGTCTGCGGGCGGGGGGCTTATCGGAATCCGGGAGCCCCCTTTAATAAGGTGGCCCCCCGCTCTATGTGAATGAGTATAGGGTATATCGTACCCCTACCCATTCAACTAGGGGAAAAAAGTGTCAATGAAAAAAAAACACAGTACGCAGGTTTGGATCCCCGCCAATGGCAGGCACTGTGTGTTTGGTATGAATCTTGAGGGGGAACTCCACATCAAATTTTAAATAAAAAACCGGCATGGGTTCCCCTCCAGGGGCATACCAGGCCCTTAGGTCTGGTATGGATTTTAAGGGGAACCCCCTACGCCAAAAAAAGGCGTGGGGGTCCCCCCAAAATCCATACCAGACCCTTATCCGAGCACGCAGCCCGGCCAGTTAGGAAAGGGGGTGGGGATGAGCGAGCGGGCCCCCCCTCCTGAGCCGTACCAGGCCGAATGACCTCAATATGGGGGGTGGGTGCTTTGGGGGAGGGGGGCACCCTGCGGCTCCCCCACCCCAAAGCACTCTGTGCCCATGTTGATGAGGACAAGGGCCTCTTCCCGACAAACCTGGCCGTTGGTTGTCAGAGTCTGCGGGCGGGGGGCTTATCGGAATCCGGGAGCCCCCTTTAATAAGGTGGCCCCCCGCTCTATGTGAATGAGTATAGGGTATATCGTACCCCTACCCATTCACCTAGGGGAAAAAAAGTGTCAAGAAAAAAAAACACAGTACACAGGTTTTTAAAGTAATTTATTAGGCAGCTCCGGGGGTCTTCTGACTGCGGGGGTCTTTCTGGCGTCTTCTCCCGGTGTCTGGATCTTCCGCCGGCTCCTCCGCTATCTTCTGCCGCTCTTTTGCCAGCGGAGGAGCCCAGACATCTGGATCGTCTTCTTACCTCTTCTCTTCCAGAGATGTTGACAAGATGCTCTCTCTGGCTGTAATGCTGTCTGTGCGCTCTGCTATGACTTATATAGGCGGTGACCCCGCCCCTATGACATCACAGTCCTAGGGCATGCTGGGACTGTGAGGTCATAAGGGGGCGTGGTCATAGGATGACATGACCATGCACCCTTATGACCTCAGTCCCAGCATGCCCCGGGACTGTGATGTCATAGGGGGCGGGGTCACCGCCTATATAAGTCATAGCAGAGCGCACAGACAGCATTACAGCCAGAGAGAGCGTCATGTCAACATCTCTAGAAGAGAAGAGGGAAGAAGACGATCCAGATGTCCGGGCTCCTCCACTAGCAAAAGAGCGGCAAAAGAGCAGAAGGAAGAAGGCACTGGAGAAGAACCAGAGAGCGCAGACACGACACCGGAGAGAGGGAGAAGAGGCCTGAGAGACCCCCGAAGTCGGAAGAAGACCCCTGGAGCTGCCTAATAAATTACTTTTAAAATCTGTGTAGTGTGTTTGTTTTTTTTTTTTTATTGACACTTTTTTTTTCCCCTAGGTGAATGGGTAGGGGTACCATGTACCACATACTCATTCACATTGGGTGGGGGGCCGGGATCTGGGGGCCCCCTTATTAAAGGGGGCTTCCGGATTCTGATAAGCCCCCGCCCGCAGTCCCCAACAACCAATGGCCAGGGTTGTCGGGAAAAGGCCCTTGTCTTCGTCGACATTGGGACAAGGTGCTTTGGGGGGGGCCGCAGGGTGCCCCCTCCCCCAAAGCACCCACCCCCCCATGTTGAGGGCATGCGGCCTGGTATGGCTCAGGAGGGGGGGGGACGCTCACTCGTCCCCACCCCTTTTCCTGGCTGGGCTGCATGCTCGGATAAGGGTCTGGTATGTATTTTGGGGGACCCCCATGCCGTTTTTTCGGCGTAGGGGGTTCCCCTTAAAATCCATACCAGACCTACCCTGTCGCCGAGAACCAGCGTGATGGGTTCGTGCTGGAAACATTCTTGCGACCGCGTACTGTAGTTTGTACAAAAGTCCGATGCTTTTGTGTACACACGATCGGACTTTGCTCCATCTGACTTTTGTTGCCGGAAAGTTTGTCCATTCGCACAGCCAACAAAAGTCCGATGGAAACAGAAAATGTTTGTCCGATGGAGCGTACACACGGTTGGATGTTGCTCCAAAACAGCTAACTTGCATGTTTGTTGTCAAAAAGTCCGATCGTGTGTAGGGGCCTTTACACTTGCACAAAGTCAGGGTTTTTGTAGAATTAGGGTCAGCTGTATAGTTAACCAAATATACCAAGCAGGTGCTTTAAACAGTCATTAACAAAAACAGCTGTCTAGGAGGCTTAAAACTGGGTGAGGAACAGACAAACTCTGCTACTAAGGTGAGGTTGTGGAGCCGTTTCATGTCTCAAGTCATACACCATATCAAGACTGAGTACAGCAACAAGACACAAGGTAGTTATACTGCATAATCAATGTCTAGCCCAGGCAAAGATTACAAAGCAAACTAGGGTTCTAAAATTTGCTGCTCAAGCTCTTTTGAAGAAGCATGAAGAATCAGGCAACGTTAAGGACCCTAAATGCAGTGCTTGGCCACAGAAACTAAATGCACCAGACGAAAGACATCATCTTTACTTCTCTTTGACATCAGAAGATGTCCAGCAGGGCCATCAGCACAGAACTGATGGAAACCAGTGGGACCCAGGTATACCCACCTACTGTCTGGAGAAGTCTGGCCAGAAGTAGTCTTAATGGAAGACTATGCTCACCAGAGGGGCGAGTACTGTTTGGGTGCAGCATGTTCCCAGGGTTCTGCTTTAGCACTCTCCAGCTTGACTTTTTTTTTTTTTTTAATGATCCAGTTGCATATAAGCCATGTTTGTGTTTACAGGGTAAGTAAAATATTTCAATACAAGGCTAAGCAACTCAGCTATGTACGAAAACATAGGAATTTGGGTGTAGAAAATGGCAGCATGTGCTCTGGACTGATGATTCAAAATTTGAAATACAGGCTCACTTAACGACCAGGTTCCGTTCCAGCGACCAGGTTGTTAAACGAGGAGCCAAAGTAATCAATATTTTAAGCATTCTTAACTCCTGTACTGTATTGTGAAAAAAAAGGTCTAAACACAAAACTCCAGCTCAATAAGGTTGTTTTAACTTGCATAAGTACAGAACACAAATGAAAATTCCATACTGTACTGTACAATACAACGATGCATAGCAGGCTGTTAGGGTGGGGAAAGCTGATCATAATTCCGATCGGTCATTAAACAGGTAAGTCGTTAAACGAGGAGTATCTGTATTTGGCTGTAGCAGGAGGAAAATTGTTCGCCGGAGAGCGGTACAATAATGTGTCTGCAGGCAACCGTGAAGCATGCTGGAGGTTCCTTGCAAGCCTGGGCTGCATTTCTGCAAATGGAGTTGGAGATTTGGTCAGGATCAATGGTGTCCTCAATGCTAAGAAATACAGGCAGATACCGTATTTTTCGCACCATAAGTCGCACCTAGGTTTTAGAGGAGGAAAACAAGAAAAAAAAATATTTTGAACCAAATGGTGTCCTAAAATATTTAATATTATACTACTACTATAGGTGGGTGGCGGAGACACAGTAATACCACCCCCCTATCAAATCAGCTCAGCTACACTATACCTGGGTGGTGGTGGTGGTGGTAGACACAGCAACCTCCCACTTTCCCAGATCAGCTCAGGGTGACAGGGCAGACACAAATACCCCTTCAGCCTCTTCTATCACAACAGCTCAGGTGACTGGGCAGTGGATACCATGCCAGCCCACACCTCCCACCTCCTTATCACCAGCTCACCTTCAGGCAGTGGAGGACACTGCCATTACAATCCACAACCCCCTCTGGCTGGCTGGCTTTCGGCCTCAGATCCACCCGGGCAGCAGCTAGGAAGGAGGACTGGGGACATAGTTTGCAGCAGCAGCTGCTGGTGGAGGGAGCAGGAAGTAAGACTGGACCAGACCACGGCGCCGGGGGTGTTCCGGCTGAAAAAAAAACAGCCAGGGCTCTTGCCGCCGCGGGATGGTGTCACATCTGGCGGGTGTCAACTGACGGGTGCAGAGTGCACCACCATAGCAACACCACTGGCCCCCCATGTTTTGGCACCCGGGGCAGACCGCCTCCCCCGCTTCTACTTGGCATGCCCCTGCAAGGATCCGCCTCACATCCTGTCCTCTCTCCTCCACAGAGAAGCCGAGCGCTGATATTCTGATGCGGCGGGGGGGGGGGATGGCGGTGCCTGGTCAGTATTCGCTCCATAAGACGCAGGGACATTTTCCCCCATTTTTTGGGGGGGAAAAAAGTGCGTCTTATGGTGTGAAAAATACGGTACTTATCTATCATGCCCTACCTTCAGGGAGGTGTGTGATTGACCCCAAATGTATTCTGCAGCAGGACAATGACCCCAAACATACAGCCGATGTCATTAATAACTGTCTTCAGCGGCAAGAAAAATCTAAAGACTATACCACCTAGCACTAAACAGGACAGTGGAACAGAGGGACATACCAAGGTAACATGAAAAGTTGCTGTGGAGCTGCACAGTCACTAGGTGTCAGGAGACATTAACATTATAATGGTCAATGCATTATTAATCCTTGTTAAAAGTGACTGGGCCCACCAGTAAGCTGTCACCTGTGATGGGCTAATAATAGGTGGTCGGGGCATTCTCTGTTCCTTAACCCCATGTACACAAGGGGCAAGTTTATGTGTGGCTGCAGAGTGGAGATTGCCCTGACCTCTTATGATTTGCTTAGCGACAGCTTCCTGGTGAAATTGCTCAGGTGGTTTCTGACTAGGATCCAAACTGCCTGACCTCATCAGTAATAAACACACAATAGGTGGGACACAACATCCTTTCTTTGCCTTTCGTATGCAGCTTCTAGAGTTCCGGTCCTCTTTCACAATATCCCAGTTCAAACGTATCCGTACCCTTAATAGACATAGAAAATAAAGTAATTATGGCAATTGTTGTTCAGTCGTTTAGTCGTGTCTGACTCTTCGTGACCTCATGAACCATAGCGTGCCAGGCTTTTATGTCCTCCACTGCTTCCCAGAGCTTGCTTAACTGCATGTTCATTGTTTCGTTGATGCTATCTTGTTTTCTGTTGTCCTCTTCTCCTTTTTCCTTCCATGGTTCCCAGCATCAGGGTCTTTTCCCAATGAGTCCTCTCTTCGAATTAGGTGGTCAAAGTATTCGAGTTTCAGCTTCAGAATCTGTCCTTCCAGTGAATATACAGGGTTGATCCCCTTCAGGATTGACTGGTTTGATCTTCTTGCCATCCAAGGGATTTTCAAGAGTCTTCTCCAACAAATTATGGCAATACCACCAAATGAAATAAAAACAAAACACAGTATGTGCATCTCTTGATAAACAAATGACGTTATTAGCAAATCACTGGGCCATTAGCTGATTTCATATTCCAAATAATTTCCACTTTATCCATTGGGGACTTTCTTTTGATTGGCTCTTTCTCTTCAAAGCTGAGGCCTGCGTATGATCCTTATGGTTGCATATCTCATAGCTGAGGAACCACTGCGGAAAATGACAATCACTGTAGTAATCGTGGACTACAGTGGCTGGTGCAATTTTCTGGGCCGAGCAGCTTGGCACTGCCTCCATTCAAAGAATGCCTTGCATTTAATATAGGATTTAAGGCATTCTGTGATTGAATGAGGTGGAGATTGTGATGTCACTGCCTTGCCACCTCATCATATCAGAGAATGTCTTGCATAGGGCTGCAACTAATGATTGTTTTTATAATTGATTCGTTGGCCAATTATTATTTCGATTAATCGGATAATAACCTAAAAAAAAAGTGTGGTGTATAATTTAGTTAATATGTAAAGTTTAAAAAAAGGCAATTTATTTTTAAATATCTATATGCAGTGGTAAATATAAATAACCAACTACTGTATATGGTTAGGAGGCAAAATCTCTCCATTGAGAATAACAGACAGAACAGATATGCTACATATATTAATTGAGGTTGAATCTGGTAAATATCAGACTCAGAGATCACATTTTTTATTTAAAGAAAAAAATAGACTGTTTTGCTGATTTTCAGCCAGATCTGTAATATATTATATGCTGGCCATGTCTTCCTTAAAAAAAATAAAATAAATAATTTTAGGAACGTTCCTTCGATTTTCCAATTGTTATGCCCTGTACACATGGTCGGACATTGATCGGACATTCCGACAACAAAATCCATGGATTTTTTCCGACGGATGTTGGCTCAAACTTGTCTTGCATACACACGGTCACACAAAGTTGTCGGAAAATCCGATCGTTCTAAACGCGGTGACGTAAAACACGTACGTCAGGACTATAAACGGGGCAGTAGCCAATAGCTTTCGTCTCTTAATTTATTCTGAGCATGCGTGGCACTTTGTGCGTTGGATTTGTGTACACACGATCGGAGTTTCCGACAACTGATTTTTGTCGGAGAATTTTATAGCAAGCTCTCAAACTTTGTGTGTCGGAAATTCCGATGGAAAATGTGTGATGGAGCCTACACACGGTCGGAATTTTTCGTATGAATATTCTCATCCGAAAATCGATACATGTATGGCCAGCATAAGGCTTAGTTCGCACCTATGCAGTTTGCTTTTGATCCGTTTCTACAGTGCTTTTTGCTGTGCATTTTGCATTTCTTGCACATGCACTTTTGCTGCGATTTGCGTTCTTGCATTTTTTTATGCTTTTTTTTTTTTTGGTCAATTTGTTGTTGGGCTGATTAAAAAATGCAAATTGCCCTTTTTCTATTTCCCATCCCCCCGTATGTTTTTCTCACCCCTTCCCTTTTTTATGTTCTTCCCTTGCCCCTTTTTCTTTTCTTTCTTTTTTTTTTGTGTGATATTCCTGTATTATAGATTATTTTTTTTTAATATAAAGTGACTTTCACAAGTAATGTTGATTGTGTATATATTTTTTTTGTCTTGTATTGTGACTAGTGGTATGATAATACCATCTTTATGCAAAATTTTGTATGTAAAAAATATTTTTCAATATAATGAGATTAAAATAAAATAGAAAAAACACAACTCGCTACAAAAACACATTACATGCTTTTCTACAGCTTCTCCATTGTAGTCTATTGAACCAAAAAAAGCACTGTTTTGCGTTGAATAAAGTCCCCGACCCTTTCCAAATACACAGCGGTTAAAAAAAGCATAAATGTGAACGTGTCCCATAGGAAACCATGTTAAATGAACTGTAGTGTTTTTCCGCAAAAAGCACCAAAAAACTCATAGGTTTGAACCAGGTCTAAGACGTTTAGTAGCAGCAGCATGCTTATTTTTGTATCACCTGTCATCATGGGGTTAAAAAAAAAATAGCCCTTTTATAGTACAAAAGGAGCAGATAATCACTACTATAAAGGGGTTCATTTACAGTGGGGCAAAAAAGGTCAAACGTTTTCTGTAAGTCTTCACAAGGTTGTCACACACTGTTTCTGGTATGTTGGCCCATTCCTACATGCAGATCTCCTCTAGAGCAGTGATGTTTTGGGGCTGTCGCTGGGCAACAGGGACTTTAAACTCCCTCCAAAGGTTTTCTATGGGGTTGAGTTCTGGAGACTGGCTAGGCCACTCCAGGACCTTGAAATGCTTCTTACGAAGCCACTTTTTCGTTGCCCGGGCGGTGTGTTTGGGATCATTGTCATGCTTAAAGACCCAGCCACGTTTCATCTTCAATACCCTTGCTGATGGGAGGAGGTTTGCACTCAAAATCTCACGATACATGGCCCCATTCATTCTTTTATGTACACGGATCAGTCATCCTGTTCCCTTTGCAGAGAAACAGCCCCAAAGCATGATGTTGCCACCCCCATGCTTCACAGTAGGTATGGTGTTCTTTGATTGCAACTCAGCATTCTCTCTCCTCCAAACATGACGAGTTGTGTTTCTACCAAACAGTTCTACTTTGGTTTCATCTGACCATATGACATTCTCTCAATCCTCTTCTGGATCATCCAAATGCTCTCTAGCAAACCTCAGACGGGCCCAGACATGTACTGGCTTAAGCAGGGGGACACGTCTGGCACTGCAGGATCTGAGTCCCTGGCGGCATAGTGTGTTACTGATGGTAGCCTTTGTTACGTTGGTCACAGCTCTTTGCAGGTCATTCACTAGGTCCCCCCGTGTGGTTCTGGGATTTTTGCTCACCATTCTTGTGATCATTTTGACCCCATGGGGTCAGGGCCGGATTTGCCACAAGGCCACCGAGGCCAGGCCTCGGGGCGGCAGTGGTGCAGGGGCGGCACCACTCCTGCAGCGACTTCACAGCTGCCCCCCCTTTCGGACTGCCCATTAAAGTCTATTAGGGGCACCGGTGCCCGTAGAAAAGATGGCCGCGAGCCGACCACGCAACTGCACATGTGCCAATCCGCAGCCGGCCGGGCTCGGGAAAGCTCGTACGAGATTGGCCGGGCGGCGCATGCGCAGTAACGTGATTGCACCACCCGGCGCCATTTTGGAAAAATCAAGAGTAGGTCTCCAACCTGTGGGCCACGGCGGAGGCAAGTAATGTCAGCGGTGTGGCGGCGGGGGAGAGAGATGACATCTCTCATTGCCCGCACCACTGTTCCACCCTCCTCCATCTGGTGGCAGGCATCAGCATGGCAAGTGACATCCCCATCTGGTGGCAGGCAGTGTGGCAAGTGACATCCCTATCTGGTGGCAGGCAGTGTGGCAAGTGACATCCCCATCTGGTGGCAGGCATAGTGGCAAGTGACATCCCCATCTGGCGGCAGGCAGCGTGGCAAGTGACATCCCCATCTGGTGGCAGGCAGCATGGCAAGTGACATCCCCATCTGGTGGCAGGCATAGTGGCAAGTGACATCCCCATCTGGTGGCAGGCAGCATGGCAAGTGACATCCCCATCTGGTGGCAGGCAGTGTGGCAAGTGACATCCCCATCTGGTGGCAGGCATAGTGGCAAGTGACATCCCCATCTGGTGGCAGGCAACGTGGCAAGTGACATCCCCATCTGGTGGCAGGCAGCGTGGCAAGTGACATCCCCATCTGGTGGCAGGCAGCGTGGCAAGTGATGGTGGCATGTGACACGCTCAGGGCTCCGAATGATTCTGCATTATGGTGAGTTGAACTATTTCATTTTATATTACAATGTAATGCTAGAAATAATGTGTTTCAATCATCCTGACACCATACCAACCATGGTGCCGGGGATGATTGAAGCACTAACACCAGCCATTGCCCTGAAAAATTGCCCGCAAAAAATCCTTACCCCTCATGCGCTTACCCTGAAGTATTTTTAGTCTGTACAATTAAAGCCAGTTATTTTCAGTGTTCTCGTGTGTGGAGATATGTTTTTAATTGATCTATTGTAGCAGTCATCGATAAAGGACGAGAATGGTGGTGTGTGTGTGTGTGTGTGTGTGTGTGTGTGTGTGTGTGTGTGAGGGGCGGGGGGGGGGTCGGCATTGAAGGACCCGGCCTTGAGGCGGCAAAGGGAGTAAATCCGGGCCTGCATGGGGTGAGATCTTGCGTGAAGCCCCAGATCAAGGGAGATTATCAGTGGTCTTGAATGTCTTCCATTTTCTAATTATTGCTCCCACAGTTGATTTCTTCACACCAAGCTTCTTGCCTATTGCAGGTTCAGTCTTCCCAGCCTGGTGCAGGTTTACAATTTTGTTTCTGGTGTCCGACAGCTCTTTGGTCTTCACCATAGTGGAGTTTGGAGTGTGACTGTTTGAGGTTGTGGACAGGTGTCTTTTATACTGATAACAAGTTCAAGCAGGTGCCATTAATACAGGAAATGAGTGGAGGACAGAGGAGCCTCTTAAAGAAGAAGATACAGGTCTGTGAGAGCCAGAAATCTTGCTTGTTTGTAGGTGACCAAATACTTATTTTCCACCATAATTTGCAAATAAATTCTTTCAAAAATTCTTTCAAAAATCAGACAATGTGATTGTCTGGATTTGTTTCCACATTTTGACTCTCATAGTTAAGGTATACCTATGATGACAATTACAGGCCTCTCTCATCTTTTTAAGTGGGAGAACTTGCACAATTGGTGGCTGACTAAATACTTTTTGCCCCACTATATACTGTGAAACTAATAATATATATTACTTATATTATATATATATATATATATATATATATAAAATAAATACACCCAGAAGTAGGATATATGGGCATTTTAACTAGGAGTCAGACATGAAGCTATATGAAGGGTGGAAGGGAGAATCTTTTATATTAAAGTAGTACTAAAAGCTGGGACATGGATATGATCATTTTAAATATAATGCACAATACTGGTAAAAGTTTACTTTTTACTTTTTGTAATTGTAATGCTTTCTATTACGTCCAGTCTATCAGCCTCCACCTTCTCTGGGTTCAGATGCTGATCTTCCCTGCACAGCCTTTAAAGCGATTTTTTTTTTTTTACACAACACACATGTTATACTTACCTGCTCTGTGTAATGGTTTTGCACAGAGCGGCCCTGATTCTCCTCTTCTAGGGTCCCCCACTGACGCTTCTGGCTCCTCCTGCCTTCAGAGTGCCCCAATAGCAAGCTGCAAAGTATAGTATAGAGTGCCCCTATACCAAGGTAAAAATAACTTCTGCCTTTAGAACTACTCACTTGCTGCCTGGGACTACATGTCCCATGACACATTCAAATTCACAAGTTCACAGGCACTTACTGATATGTATGGACGGTGTACCGAGCTGTATGTGTGCTGCACTGTGTCTTCTGACATGTAAACAAATAATGAATTCTGTATGCAGACCAACTAATTGGCTGGCCGATTAACCGATTATGAAAATAGTTGACAATTATTTGTTTGGGTCCTCTTGCATTCATTAAAAAAATGCTGAATGAGCGAACCCCTGTGGTCTCCTTGCAGAAAGGAAGCTGCTCGGTCGGTACCAGACCCAGGAAATTGCAGCTGCAACTACTACAGCGAGTGTCAGCTCACCCAGCAGCCCATCTTTGATGTGATATGCATACTGACAGTGTTCCAGGCTGGACAAATGTACTTATGTAACAAAGATCATACCTAGACTTCTTCTTTTAACTCTCACTTTAATGGAAACCTGTACTGAAAGAAATATGGAGGTTACCAATGCTGAACCAGCACAAGCAAGTGCATTGAATGTAAGGACCACTGCTACTTGTTCCTGGCCAGGAATTTTGAATACATTGTAGCCATTGGATCAGCATGAAAACCAGGGAACTAACATTTTCAGTATTAGATGTGTACAATGGCAGCCTTCAAATTCTCTCACTACAGGTTTCCCCTAATCATGCACAACACACAAATATATAAGAAATACATCTTTCATACTGTGTGCATAACTCATTTGGTTACTAATGAAAAACCAAATTATTACTGGAAGAATGATTTCTAGGGACCTTATTCAGCATGGAAACAAAGATTACATGCAAATTGCAAATATATTACAATGAGCAGCCTTACAACCTTATTAAACTAAAAAGAAAACATTAATTATACTGCAGCTTACCATTTCTTAGATGTGATATCCTTCATTTACCTTTTTAGGCTTTATTTTTTCTATTTTCATCTGGTGATCCAGCCAGTAGGTCTGTTGTTGTTCAGAAGAACAAGCTCTCCAGCAGAATGTATCAGGTAGAGATGAGACAAACCATTTAACAATAGCAGGAGTGTTTACAATGATCTACTTTTAATTATGTAAAACCTTTATCCCAAAAGGAAAAAAATGGTTTGCTGTAACTGCTTATATAAAGTGTTAGCTGGGATTTGTCTTTAATTTGTTAGTGTTTTTAAATCTGCTAGTACATCTAACACTCCCCTCCCACCAGACTGACAATGCTGCTGACCAAAGGTGGTCCCTGTACGCCTTCATCCAGAGTGGAGGCACTCTAATACAGGAGGTGTGTTACTGGCCAGATCACCAGGTAAAAACAGAGGAAAAAACAAAGATGAAAAGAAAACTGATGCAGCCACTACATCTAATGATTGGTAAGCTGCAATATTTTACATTTTTGGTTTTGGATTTATTACTGCTGTAAATATCTACTGCTAATTGACTTTCTAGGTCTGAAACAGCAATAAAAAAAAAAAAAAAATTCATAAACTAAGCTTTCTTTTTTGCTGGTTGAGTGGCTTGGTGTCCTCTAGTGGTCAAATTGCTGAATGCTATCTCTACAAGAAATGCCTCATTAATTTATTTCTGTCCAGAGTATGTCTTATGATTAAGGTTATGGTTATGGTTAATGATTAAGCACAAGATGTATGTGTGAAACGCGTCTACGTGACCACAGTTTGGTGTCTGTGGTGTTATCTTTGTAAAGCAAAATAAAAGGCAATTGGAAGTTCTGGATGTGCAGCCATTTCTTTCTTCTTTCCATGTCTTATGAAGGTATACTTATCTGCAGAATCATATGCCCTACAGTGTTATACTACACTAGAACTGGCATTCAAATTCTAAACTAGTGCATTTCTTATTTTGAAAGCAAAATATAAACAAAATAACATTGGCAAAAAAATTTAAAAAAAACACTTGGTGTAAACAACTATTTTTTACATATTTCTTGGGTGCTCCATAATTGGAGGGATGGCAGGGGTGTAGTTGTTACCTACATCATTTAAAATAAAAGGTGTCCCTCTTTCTCGTTTCAGAAACATGGGAGGTTTGACTATAGGTACTTATTTAAATTGCACCTGTAATTTCTATAATGACCTCACTGTTTAACAAGCTCCTACCTCTTATAACTTAACTTAACTTGCTTTAAGGAAGTTTAATTGTGGAACTTGTTGCTTTTTTGAGAAGATGAAAAACAATACATTCTTTTACACCCAACTTTCTCTTAGGCCCTGTTCACACCTGAGCGTTTTTCAGCTTGTAAAAGGCTTAGCTCTGAAGCTCCACAAGGCTCAACAAGCAAAATCCTATTCATTTCCATGGCCCCTGTTCACACATGAGCGTTTTGTCGCCTGAAGCAAAACCCCTGAAGCTCAAAAAAGTACATGAGATTCCGTTTGGCAGATTACAAGTGTTTTTGGCCCCATAGACTTTAATAGAAATGCCTGACTTGAGCAGAAAATTGCTTGTAAAATGCTCAAATAGCAGCTCTCTGTCTCTAATTTCCTCTGCCTCTCTTCTCTCTAGTGCTTTCTATTGGCTAAACAAAAACGCCTGAAGCTGTAAAATGCTTGTAATACGCTTCTAAAACGCTTTGAAAAAGCTGGGGAAAAAAGCTTTAAAAATTACCAGTAAATCGATATGCTCAAGTGTGAATGGAGCCTAAAGGCTCATACATACGGTACAAAAATCAGAAGGGAAAAGTCTGAAGATGAGCTGTCGGATCATTAGTACAGTGCATTCAACAGACGATTTGACTTTTACATCAGACAAAAGCTGGATGTGCAGGCTCTAAAATCTTTGTCTGATGTGAACTCAATGTTTGATTTTCGGATGGTCAGTACAGAAATCATCACAGCAAAGTCGAAAGTACAACTGCACATGCTCGGAATCAAGGAATGACTGGGAAAAGTTTGGTCTTGTAAACTACCGTTGGTAATCTAGAATTAACATTCGTGACGCAGCAACTGATGAAATGTCAAAATTCTCATCTTCTTTAATGGGATAATAATGAAGCTGCTTTGCATGTAGTTATGCCAAACGTATTTTAAAAGGCATTTGTTTTGTACAATCTGAAAATCGCGAATCAACGCTTGCCAAACTTCTACTTACATGAAATTAACTGAAGGAGCCCAAAGGGTGGCGCTTGAGAAATTAACTTCCTCTTTATACTCTCATAGTACGTCACTATGTTCGTGTTTGTCAAACAATAATTTGCGGATAGTTAGTATGCTAGACAAAATCCTGCACACGCGTTTTTGACAAAAATCAGACACTCGGGCAGTGGCGGCTGGTACTCAAAATTTTTTTGGGGGGGTGCAAACAAACTGAATAATACTGAACCCCCCCATCAAATCCAGCCATTGTGCCCATCAAATGCAGCCACTGTGCCCATCAGTCGCAGCCATTGTGCCCATCAATTGCAGCCACTGTGCCCATTATATGCAGCCTCTGTGCCCATCAAATGCAGCCACGTGTGCCCATCATATGCAGCCACTTGTGCCCAACATATGCAGCCATTGTGCCCATCAAACGCAGCCACTGTGCCCATCAAATGCAGCCACTTGTGCCCATCATATGCAGCCACTTGTGCCCATCAATTGCAGCCACTTGTGCCCATCATATGCAGCCACTTGTGCCCATCAAATGCAGCCACTTGTGCTCTGAGACAGAGAGACTGCTGCGGACACACACGGCTGCAGCATTCTCTCATGAGACCTTCACCCCCCTCCATCCTCCATTTACTGGACAGCACCTTCCCAGGAATATACAGGTCAAAAGATCTCCCCTCCACCCAGCCAGTGACAGGTCCACACCACCCCATAACCATTTCTCTACAAACTTAAAGGAGAACCCACACACCATCTACTATCACATAGAACGCTTGAACGTGGACTGGTATGGAACACAGAAAATCGCATCTTCCATTTCAGGCCGTTTTTTCCAACTAGCCATCATGTTGATGTACATATTTTGGCCTACTGGCATATAGAGACTGCACCCTGGTTCTCAATAGGCTCTGATGAAGAGGTTATCCTCGAAACGCGTTAGCCAACTCTAAGTACCCACCTTAACATGGGCTCATGATATATATTTTTAACCCATATTTTTAACCCATTTTTAATTTTTCATGTCTTTTACATTTTGTCACCTGTTTGCATGATACGTAGTATTGGTATTATTCAATTGCTTTTATTTGCTCTTTATTTCCTCTGAAATAAATTTTATATGTTTTGATGTAAGCTTGATCATGCGCCCTTCATCCATCACTCTTCATGCAGCCACTTGTGCCTGTCAAATGCAGCCACTTGTGCCCATCAAATGCAGCCACTTGTGCTCATAATATGCAGCCACTGTGCCAACCGACCACCCCCACTTGCGGGTCTCGCAGCTCTGGCAGCATCCCGAACCCCCCTCCGCGTGCAGCTCTGACAGAGGGGACTTACCGCAGCAGCTTCTCTCCAATGCACCAGAGTGGCAGCGACCTCCGCTCCTCTTCCTAAGCGCCAGGCATCCAATAGAGTGGCCTGGCGCTTTGGCCAATCAGGAAACAGGTCTGACGCCCTGCCTCCTGATTGTCGGGGAGGAAGGTTAGTGTGAAAATAACAAAAATGAATTTGCTATGGTCACACAATTGGGTGGGATCAGGGCGCACTCTCTGCGCCCTGAGCCCACTCTATTTTGAAGCCTATTAGAGCCTCTGACTCTAATCAGGTGCTTCAAAAAGTACCACCCCCTCCCACCCCCGCCATAGGAATCCATGCGTCTGGTGTCCTGAAAGGGGCCGGGTGCATGGATGGGGGGCAGCGCCTGTGTGCCCACAGTGCACAGGCCGCCACTGCGCTTGGTCGTCCAACAATCAGACCATGTGTACGAGGCTTTAGCCTGCTCTGCAAAAACATTTATGGTCAAAGACTATAGGTGCACATAGGGCTTGCTTCGGCCTTAAACATAACCTACTAAAGCTTACAGCAATCAAACACTAAGTAAAGCAAGAGCATTTATTTGTGTGAGTGAGGATATTTAAAGTGGACCTACACTGTTATGCCCCATACACATGGTCGGACTTTGTTCGGACATTCCGACAACAAAATCCTAGGATTTTTTCCGACGGATGTTGGCTCAAACTTGTCTTGCATAGACACGGTCACACAAAGTTGTCGGAAAATCCGATCATTCTAAACGCGGTGACGTAAAACACGTACGTCGGGACTATAAACGGGGCAGTGGCCAATAGCTTTCATCCCTTTATTTATTCTGAGCATGCGTGGCACTTTGTCCGTCGGATTTGTGTACACACGATCGGAATTTCTGACAATCATGTCGGAAAATTTTGTCGGAAAATTTTATATCCTGCTCTCAAACTTTGTGGGTCGGAAAATCCGATGGAAAATGTGTGATGGAGCCTACACACGGTCGGAATTTCCGACAACAAAGTCCTATCACACATTTTCCGTCGGAAAATCCGACCGTGTGTACGGGGCATTATAGTACCTCCAGGTCCATCAGGACTTCCAACTACATTGTCAGAATCCCTACTTCCAATGGTGCTTGCAGAATCCCTGCCAGGACTTCCAATGGTGCTTGCAGAATCCCTGCCAGGACTTCCAATGGTGCTTGCAGAATCCCTGCTAGGACTTCCAATGGTGCTTGCAGAATCCCTGCCAGGACTTCCAATGGTGCTCGCAGAATCCCTGCCAGGACTTCCAGTGGTGTAAGGAAAATCTCTAACAGTACTTCTATTTTTATTCCATAATTCTGACAGTAATTCTAATGGTGCTTGCAGAATCTCTGCCAGGACTTCTAGAATCCCCCAACAATACTTCTTAGGAAAAAAACATGTCCCAATGCAAGGAGTACCAGACCGAATGATAAGAGTCCACATCAATTTATTTGTTTGCACTAATAAGCCAACATGTTTTTGGGGGACATAAAATACTACCCCTTCTTCAGTTAAAATAAGAGACCTAACCAATTGTCCCTTGGATCCTGTTCCCTCACAACTACTACGGTCACCCTCTTTTTCTATCCTATGCTCCCTCACCCACATCTTCAATCTCTCCCTCTCTAGTGGCATCTTCCCATCCCCTCTAAAACACGCGCAGATCACTCCCATTCTTAAAAAGCCCACACTGGACCCTACCAACCTGAACAACTTAAGACCCATCTAATTGCTCCCATTCACCTCTAAACTACGCTTAGTCTACAACCGTCTTAGCTCCTACCTCAATAAAAATAACCTTCTTGACCCCTTACAGTCTGGCTTTCGCTCGCAGCACTCCACGGAAACTGCCTTACTAAAACTCACTAATGATTTAGTAACTGCTAAAACCAACAGCCAGTAATCCATACTCCTACTACTTGACCTCTTTGCGGCCTTTGATACTGTTGACCACCTGCTCCTTCTCAATAAACTACATTCCCTTGGCCTCCGAGATTCTGCTCTATCCTGGTTCTCTGCCTATTTATCACAGCGCTCCTTCAGTGTCACCTACAACTCTGTCTCCTCCTCTCCATTGCCCCTTTCTGTGGGGGTCCCCCAAGGCTCGGTTCTTGGACCCCTTCTCTTCTCTATCTACACCTCCTCCCTTGGTCACTTAGTAACTGCCCACGGCTTCCAATACCACTTATACGCTGATGACACCCAAATCTATCTGTCTACTCCTCACCTCACTCCTTCAGTCTCCTCTCGCATTACTAACTTACTAACTGACATATCAGCATGGATGTCGCACCACTTCCTTAAACTAAATCTCTCTAAAACTGAGCTATTAATATTCCCCCCGCCCGTGCCCCCCTCCATGACTTTTCCATCAAAATCAACAATGCAACCATCAGTCCCTCCCCTCACACCAGGGTACTAGGTGTAATCCTAGACTCTGACTTGTCATTTCAGCCTCAAATCCAATCGTTGTCAAAAGTTTGTAGAATTCACCTCCGTAACATCTCTAAAATTCGCCCCTTTTTAACAAATGAAACCACCAAGCTCCTCATTCACTCCCCTGTTATCTCTCGCCTTGACTATTGCAACTCCCTTCTCATTGGCTTACCTCCCATAGGCTATCCCCTCTTCAGTCTATCATGAATGCTGCTGCCAGACTTATCCACCTTACCAACCGCTCAGTGTCTGCCAACCCTCTATTCCAATCCCTACACTGGCTCCCAATCACCCAGCGAATTAAATTAAAAATACTAACCACAACGTACAAAGCCATTCACAACTCTGCCCCGAGCTACATCACCAATCTTGTCTCCAAATATCACCCAAATCGACCTCTCCACTTTTCTCAAGACCTCCTGCTTTCAACCTCTCTCATCTCCTCCTCCCATGCTCGTCTCCAGGATTTCTCCAGAGCCCCTCCCATCCTCTGGAACTCGCTACCTCCATCTATGCGGCTATCCCCTACTCTTGCTACCTTCAGGCGATCCCTGAAAACTCATCTCTTCAGGAAAGCCTATCACGTCTCCAACTAATCTCCTACCACTTCCATCAGCTCATTCCCAACAGTTACAACCTTTTGTACCACCTGCCCCACCCTATTAGATTGTAAGCTCTTCTGAGCAGGGCCCTCTTAATCCTCTTGTATTTTATTGTATTATAACTGTATTGTCTCCCTTTTATATTGTAAAGCGCTGCGTAAACTGTTGGCGCTATATAAATCCTGAATAATAATAATAATAATAATAATAATAATAATAATGGACTTAAAATAGGTCTTTCCTGTGTGAATCTATGAAAGGAAGTTGAATGCTAGATTAGGAGAGTTACTAGCCAGCAGCATCTGAGTAAGCAGTCAAGATAAGAAACCTTTCTTATGCTTTATTTTTTTGCTTTGCTTTTTTGTGAGGTACCCTCTTAAATTCTATACAAGACTATTGCTGCCGGATGTACTAAAGCAAAAGGGACATTTGCAAAGAAAATGTAAACATTTTAAATTGCCGCAAATGACATTTCATTGCCAGCTTCTTTTTTCTTTTTTTTGCTCAAAAAATCTTTATTGATTTTCATTCATTTTCAATGTTAAATATAACAATAATAACATTTGAGAGTGATGCATTAGAGTGATCAAGACACAGATTTGTTCATTTGGCATCGTCGTCCCTTTAAGAAAGAACAAAGAAAAAACCATATTGGGAATTTGGGACTTTGTAGGTGCTTGTTATGATAAAATTAATGTATCACAACAAAATATGATAGAATAGAATATTTTATTACAAAACAAGGGAAAAGACAGAAAAAAACAATCACATAGAACTAAACAGGGGTCGTTTTCTCTATGCAGTTTCTCCACATATATATTGAATTTTTCCACACATAAATTCTACATGTTTCGCCTTGCGGCTTCCTCAGGAACTTGCGTGGACATTTTTCTCTAATGAACAAATATAAATATATATATTAGTTAAACAGATCTCAGACTTGAAAAAGTGCATAAAATACAATGAAGCAAATACATGTATACATACATGGGTGCATCCAAGTGGGTGGCAGAAAATTCTCAACCAGCAGGCTCTGGCTCCAATGCTTAGGAGATTCAGAAACCAATCTATAGTAGATGATATCAGAGCAAGTCATTGGGCACCAAGGCCCTCCTGGCCAAACCAAATTGCCCACAGAGAGGAGTATCATTGAATGGCTTATGTACTGTTGTAAAATCTATATTACCTATGAAACGATCGAAACATATTGATGTGACATGTCAATAACAATGCATGTCGCTAGGAATATTTAGTTAAATCTAATTATTTGGACATTTCATAAAAAGACAAAATATGTGCTTACATAGAGAGTTTCTGTTAAATGGACAACTGGGAGCCTATAGTGTCCAACAAAGTGCAGCTGCGAATATATGGCTGTATCCAAAGTTAGAGTTCTCTGCCTACAGCCCTATAGAGATAAAGAAAAAGCCCAAAATATAGTTTCCGAAAGAAAGATCAATTTAAACTGTCCTACCATAAATGTGATAGGAGAAAATCGCTTGCTAGTATGTGCTGTTGGGTCCGTTTAGTTGGGGTCCTTCTTTGATGGTGCACAAGTGGTGAATCTTGGTTAGGTCCATCAATCCTTCTAGAGGTGTTTGTAAGGTGTTACTTTACTTTAAAAGAATGGAAACACTGATAGTTGAAGATAATTTGAAACAAGCTCCAATGGGAGGACATTAGGAAGAATTATATTTCTATTGAATGCCTTAGGACAGTAATGGCAAACTTTGGCACCCCAGATGTTTTGGAACTACATTTCCCATGATGCTCATGCACTCTGCAGTGTAGTTGAGCATCATGGGAAATGTAGTTCCAAAACATCTAGGATGCCAAGGTTCGCCATCGCTGCTCTAGGACATGTGATATAGCAATATCTGTTTGTTTCTGTTACAGTGCCTTGAAAAAGTATTCATACCCCTTGACATTTTCCACATTTTGTCATGTTACAACCAAAAACGTAAATGTATTTTATTGGGATTTTATGTGCTAGACCAACACAGAGTGGCACATAATTGTGAAGTGAAAGGAAAATTCCATTGTAGCTCTGTCTGTATGTTTAGGGTCATTGTCCTGCTGGAAGGTTAACCTCTGCCCCAATCTCAAAGCTTTTGCATGCTCTAACAGGTTTTCTTCTAAGATTATAATCACATAGGGAATTGGGGAGGGATGGGAAGGGGACTCTCGATATAAAGGATATCAAGTGGGACCAGCCCGCCCTTTCTCGACCTATTGATTACGCTTCAAAATGGTCGCCTATTTACCTGCACGTTTCGTAAAGAAACGTATGCAAACACCCTCTTAAGTGCCACCAGCCATCACCCACACTGACTAAAGAACGGTATTCCGGTGGGGCAATTTTTACGAATAAAAAGAAACTGCACCAAGACCAGCGACTACAGAAGAGAATCCCTAGAACTCTACGTGAGGTTCTGCGAACGCGGCTACTCGCATAGACAAATTAGAAAAGCGAGACAAAAAGCAGCAGCTAGGGATCGTGACAGTTTACTTGCGCTACATCCACCTGACTCCACTGCTTCGAAACGGACAGCATGTGATCAAAGCTACAGCGAAACGCGTTGACGTCATCAGCGGCGCCGTCACGATACAGCGGGTTGTAATTGGGTAGTGGAACAGCTGAGAGATACCAGCCGAACGCCACAGCACACGTGGACACCGATCTGAGCAGTCTGGATGACTGGGAAGGAGCTAGGCACCTGCATACCACAAGCCTTATGCCAATATCATTTGATTGCCGCAATCAGTAGCAGGCACTCTGCCGCTTCACATGTCCGCTGGACTCCGTCACTTACCCAGAGGATCCGAATCCGGATTTGCCTCCTAGGACTACGAAGGGCGGTAATGTATGAGCGACTCTAGCAAGCATTTGCTTTGAAAAATGCAAATAACTGATTGCTGTGATATACCGCCTCCATTGCTGCCAACCATATCGGCTTCAAGCACAACTTACATGTCCGTATCTAGTGCCTAGCTTAAGAGGCTGTTAAAGTTTGCTGCGATCTGTGACACTTATCTTCCCCAGCAAACCATCATCAGATCACCCTGACCAACTAGCGCTTCTTGCACCTTATGCTCCGATCATCAACTTGTGAATACATTCACAGCCCCACTGTTGCTGAACATCCCAGGCTTGACTTCACGCCAACCGCCTACCCTCCATCAGCCGGTTGCTAGGCAACCACCTCCAGCGACCATCTATTAGTTCCCTCTCCCCTTTCCTCCCTGCTCCCCTGATATGCTCCTCAGCAGCATATTTTACCTAAAATGTACACCACATATATGGTTGCAACACCATTTGTGATTGCCTTAGGCCAATTTGACCCATCAGCTGCTGAACAGCATACTTAGTCCTGACCGTGTCGGTGCTGTTGTATGTGTGTCTGTCTTATTTGTTGTCTTGTCTAAGTAATACCTTTTGATAATTGATGTCCTTTGCATTACCCACACTGTAAGCATCATCTCCTTGACTGCCTCAATATGCTTTGCTGATTTTAAAATTGTCTAATAAATTGGTAATTTTACGGAACTACTTTCTGATCACTTATTGCTGACGTAACCGCTTTCCCACTTGATATCCTTTATATCGAGAGTCCCCTTCCCTTCTCTCCCCAATTCCCTATGTGATTATATCAGTTTAGGGGTTACAGCAATAACACCACACTTGGTGTGTGAGCAGACATTGATCAGTCCACTGACTGAACAATTGTTTACACAGTACCTGCTCCTAGCCCCTTTCCCCCATCCCCACATTTTGCATTTCTTCTAAGATTGCCCTGTATTTGGCTCCATCCATCTTCCCATCAACTCTGACCAGCTTCCCTGTCCCTGCTGAAGTAAAGCATCCCCACAACATGATCTGACACCACCATGTTTCACGTTGGGGATGGTATGTTCAAGGTGATGTGCAGTGTTATGCCCCGTACACACGGTCGGATTTTCCGATGGAAAATGTCCGATCGGAGCGTGTTGTCGGAAATTCGGACCGTGTGTGGGCTCCATCGGACATTTTCCATCGGATTTTCCGACACACAAAGTTGGAGAGCAGGAGATAAAATTTTCTGACAACAAAATCCGATCGTGTCAATTCCGACCTCGTGTGGCCTGTTCCGACGCACAAAGTGCCACGCATGCTCAGAAGAAATTCCGGCACGGAACAGCTCGTTCTGGTAAACTTAGCGTTCGCAATGGATGCAGCACTTTCGTAACCCTGCAATGTCAAAAATGGTTTAATACAGCGCACTCTCTTCTTCTTTATAATGTGACAAGAATTAAGTAGTTTTGCTGCTCATATTCACACACACTTCTTACAAAGTTTTATTTTTGTTTTTTTATTGGGATTCCCTAAATATATTGTTATTAGTTGTCACATCTGACAGAATGTTTTTTTTTTTATTTTTTTTTTTTGGGGATTTTAAGCCTTTTTTTTTTAGATTTAATGTTTGTATTTTTTCCAAGGCTGATCTTTGTTCAATGTTATTTTTATTTTTACTCCAGAATATTTTTGTGTGTGTTTTGTGTGTCAAGTTACCCCAACACCATTGATATCTTGTATTATTTAATCTCAAGGAGATTGTTTGGTGTTGTGTCCCTTGTTCATTTCACATTGTATATTTGAAATGTACCTGAATCCTCACAAACTGTCCTTTTTGAAGTAAAACACAAAGGAGAGTATAATTCAAAACAAAAATCCTTTATTAAGGGCTCATAACCAAACAAAGAGTGAGGCAACACTGGATCAACAGGAGAAATTAGCGAAGCCTGGGACCCCCAGGGCAGACATCAATTCTTGAACATCAAAATTGGTGGCCTGAGGAGTCCATATGTAAGGGAGGGCAGTCTGGTCCCGAAGTCGCAGAGATCTGGAAAGCAGCAGATGACATCTGTGTCCCCAGGCTGTGGTACCACAAGAGGCTGCATTTTTTGGCAGACCAGACTGGATCCAGGGTCCTCACTTTCTGGTCTTCCTTCCACGCTTCCTTCCGGGCTGTGGCTGTGCTGTTGGAGATGTGGCAGGATGAGGAGTAGGACCTGCAGGAGGAGGAGGACTGGGAGGACCTGGATGAGAAGGAGGAGGAGGACCTGCAGGAGGAGGAGGAGGACCTGCAGGAAGAGGAGGAGGAACATCGCAAAGGTGTGTCTGAGCTGTAATTAGGCCCCTCATACCTTTGTTAAGAGCCTCCAATATGAGCGACTCACACATGGCTTGTTGGCCCTCCTCCATCCTCTGCATTTTATAGGCAATGGTGGCAGCAATGTCCTCCTCCACGGTGTGTGGTGCTCCCAGGTCCTCTGTAGCCCTCCAAAAGCGTCCTCTGGTAGCCTCCTCTAGGGCACTCCTCCTCCTGCCACTTTCTCTTTCCAGGGGGAGTGGAGGGACCTGCAAATCAGCCAGCCGGCTCGGCCCGGCCACCTCCTGGCTGAGACTTCCCTGTGTATGAAAAAGGGACATGGTTTTAGTTTTTACTTACTCCATCACAATCCTAAATTAGTACTCCAAACTAACATCTAGGTAACATCATTGATTGGACAAGCAGAAATATTTAGAGGAATGCTATACCTGGCTCAATCTGGGCTCCTCCACATGCGGCCTGGAAGGCCCAGGTTGGGCGTCAGAAGCCTCAGCCGGGGGGGAAGGAAGCGTGGAAGGAAGACTGGAGAGGGATGGCCTGGGTTCAGTCTGGCCTGCCAGAAAATGCAGCCTGTCATAGTACAACATCCTGGGGACATAGATGTCATCTGCTGCTCCAGATCTCTGCGAATCCAGGACTTTCTTGCGCTCCCTTAGATAAGTGCTCCTCAGGCCACCAATTAAGATCTTTAAATATGTGATGTCTGCCGTGGGGATCAACTGCTTCACAATTTCACACAATTGCCCCAGTGCTGCCTTCCTCTTTGCTTGGTTCTTGTAATGGGGGTGGTTAATCTCCCACAGACATGGCAGCTCCCTTAACATATCTAGGAATACTGACATGAAGTCATTGTCTTTCAGTAGCATATCCATGTTCACTGCAAGACACAACACAAGACAAAGCCTAATGTCTGATAAAACTCTCCTAATCTTGTTACAATATAGGCCTCAATATAGAAGCAGTATAGGCACAAGTTTGTCTCTTACCTTCGTTCTTACGATCAGCGCGTCCAATGCTCCTTCCTCCGCTCACAGATCGTACGTACTACGCACGCGTGTTACGCTTTATACACGCTGCGCATGCGTGTAACTCCGCCCGCCCCTGACGTTCTTTCTAGTCTATTCCCTGCCCCTTTTCATTTGGCGCAGTGAGTGAAGAGCACATGGCGGAGTTAGAGCAGGTGCGTGCTAATTCTAGGAGGAGGAGGAGGAAAGCCCGGATCCGGAAACGTCCCGATCCAGAAGGAGACGATTTAAGGCGACAAATATGTCCTTTGGGGAGATGTTGGAGATGGTGGACATCATGAAGAAGGCCGACTATGACGGCAAGTATGGACCTTACCCCCACCCCAACATCAGAAAGGCCAAAATCATTGCTAAAGTGATCAAAAGTCTGCACAGAAACTTAGGGCTACGACGATCGAAAGATCAGCTCAGGAAGCGGTGGTCGGACCTAAAATTAAGAGAGCCCGAGCAGTACCGAAAGATCTGGAGAGTGCTGCAAAAAAGTAAGTAATTGTGCTGTGTTCCTATTATTTTTGTCTTTATTACGTTCGTGCTGCTCCATATGCTTATCTTAACTGTACAGTTTAAACTGTCAACTTTAATGTTCATGGGCCCATTATTCGTTCGTCTACAAAAAATTTTTTTACCCTCTAAAACAACATTGTTTCTGCCATATGCATTTGCCCACATTTTTTAGGGCCTACTTGGATGAAAAATATTTGGTTGTGTAGATGGGTTTGTTACTAGAATGAAATGCAAACTAGATTCTGTGTAAGGAGAGGACACTCAGCAGCTGTTTTCACATCTGGACACTGGAGCACTAGTGTGGGACACAAGAACACAATTTTTATGAGGGGGGGCACACAGGTGCTCCAGTGTATACTATAGGGGGGTCTCCATCTGTGAAGCTTGTACTAAAGTATTGCAAGTTGGCAAAGGACAATAAAAAAGCGACATCTTGGAACTCTGCTAAAATAGACAATTGTACCCCACTTCCAAGCAATGTTTCCTATTTATAGTTCTGCCATCAAATCACTGTGTGCTAATTATACCATTTTTGTTTTACATAGGGGAGAGAAGACTCGGAGGACACCCCTCATCTGAGGAGAACAGAGACCCCCCACCTCGGGAAGAAGGGGAAATACCACCATCCCAAGAAGAGCAGGAGGAGGAAGAAGATGTGGTTGAACTTGCCACCACAACAGGTGAGTGTCTGCGACCACAGACTCAGGTAAGAGATGGATGCTGGCAGATTTTTGATACCTGTTTTTGTGTGGTTTCTCTCTTTTTAGGTGATCGAGATCCTTTCACATCCGAAAGTGCCCAGATGCTGATCGGGGAGATCATGGGGTGTAATTTGGAATTGGAGAACCTAAAGACAAAAATCAATGATGTGATTAAAAGAAATAATAACATCATTGATGTTTTGGGGCGAATTTAAAACCCCACCAAATCACTTTTTTGATTGTGGTACAATGTTTTAAATCTTTTTGCAATGTTTTGAAAAGCCAAATTTGGAGGATGCACACAGTGTGCCAACATGTGCTATCTGCCACACGGGAGATCAATGGACGCGTTTTGGGGGTGCAACCCCTTCCTCAATTATAAAGTAGCAGTGAGGAAGGGCTTTCTCCCCCAAAACACGTCCCTTGATCCCCCGTGATGGCAGCTAGCACATGTTGACATTCGTAAATTGCTATGCATCTTCCAAATTTGGCTTTTCCAGGGGTGATTTCCCCCCATCTGAACGCAATATCAAACACAGTTCCTAAATACTGATGTTTGATATTGCCTTCAGGTTTTACCTAATGTGAACTTTGTAAGTTCAAGTTTTTTGTCTTTCTTCTTGGTTTTACACAGGCCTGTTTTATCGTAAATGGACATTTCTATTTTTGATAATGCCACCCAAAAAATTGTTATACAACAAACATGTTGGTTTGTTTTAAAAACCTTTGGTAAATGCACATGTGATTGTGCAGGTATAAAAAAGTTGGTTCATCAAGAATGTGTGGATTATTATTGTCTCAACACTACAACACTTTTGGGGTGATGTAATTGCTGTTTTCAGGGAAAATGGGGGTTATTTCCTAAGGGCAAATCCACTTTGCACTACAAGTGCAGGTTCAGTGCAGTTGCAAGTGCACTTGTAGTGAAATGTGTTTTTGCATTTAGTAAATAACAGCCAACAGTGCTTTGTATAAGGTTACACAATCACGCCATTTTCTGCACTCAACACATTTCTGTCAGGGTCAGCTAAAACAAACACAAGCAGTAAATGTCCACAAAGAATTTCTTTTTGTTTTTTATTATAAAAAGGCTTCACAGATTTGCTGGCATATTGATAGCCCCCCTACCCGCAAAGAACTCCAGGTAGCGTAACCAGACATCACGGGCACTCAGGGAGGGCAAGCAGGGACAGCCGCTTTCAAGCGCCGTCAGTGTTTCAGGTATCACTCCGGCCTCAGGCCAGCATAGTTGGCTGAATGTTTCCTTAAAAAGTTATGGAGAATACAGCACGCCAGTATAATATGGTTCAGTTTATACTCCGCCATATGAATGGGTGTCATAAATAGGCGGAACCGGCTGGCCAGGATTCCAAATGTGTTCTCCACCACTCTTCGGGCTCTGGCCAGCCGGTAATTAAAAACCCTCTGTTCTGGGGTGAGGGTCCTCATCGGGAATGGCCGCATCAGGTGGTCCCCCAGCGCAAACGCTTCATCAGCAACGAACACAAATGGGAGTCCTTCCACATTGTCCTCTGGAGGTGGCAAGTCCAAGCTGCCATTCTGGAGATGCCTGTAGAACTCCGTCTGGGCGATGACTCTACCATCGGACATCCGGCCATTCTTCCCCACGTCCACATACAAGAAGTCGTAATTAGCCGACACCACCGCTAACATCACTATACTATTGAACCCCTTATAGTTGAAATAGTACGACCCCAAGTTGGGTGGTGGGACGATGTGGACGTGTTTCCCATCAATTGCCCCTCCGCAGTTAGGAAAGTCCCACCGCTGGGCAAAGTGGGAGGCCATAGTCTGCCATTCCTGTGGCGTTGAAGGAAACTGTTGAGGGAAAAAATAAAACATTACTATTTTTGCTCAGAAACATGGCAAGCAGATTAGGCACAAACATTATGGGTCAACCTCCAGATAGCATTTAGTAATTTAGGTAGTTTAGGGGAATTTAACAACGCCAAAGTATAAGGTACACCTATCATATTCCCCCTCCCCCCCCCTCTCATGGGCCATTTCTAACATTATGGGGTGTGTGGAAATCTTGGACAGGTAACCCTCTTCACTTCATTGAGAGATGAATGCCTAAATAATGGGTATTACTTGGAACAGCCCCTCCTTAGTTACACTATTGGCAGCCCACTGGACAGGTAAGAAGTGTCATAATACAAAGATATAAATACACACTGTACACATTTGAGGACATTTGGACATTCTGCTATTACCTATCAAGATAATAATAGAATACAAAAACTTTAAACAGTACCATTGGAAAGTATACAGGCAGACCCTTGCACTACATGCTTTGGGTAATTCATCCATACATCTGAGCACAAAAGAGATGGGTATAGTGTGTATGGGTTTGGCAAAGTCAGCAGATAGATGATTGAGGATAGATAGAGAATTGGGATCAGCTGAGTTAGCAGTTGGGGGAGGGAGGGTTGCTAAAAATTATTTGGGGACACCACAAAAAAAAGCCTCTGGCACTCTGCCTGAATTAAAAAAAAAAATAACATTTCAAAACATTTTAGAGGGTGTTTGGGGTAAAGCACTACTATGGAGCTGATAAAATACATTGTTAAGTGACTACATGAGGTGAATACAGGCCAGGAGACACCATGCTGGGGAGGTTATTGAAGGGCAAATATGTATGAAGGACCTAAAATAATAATTACATAAAAATCCAGCATGCATGAGGAGAAAGGGGACATTCACAGCATATTCCGAACATGGTAATTAGGGAATGAGGAAAGAAATACAATATATTAGCAAACATTCAATACAATAAAATGTGACATTAAAGGATAAAAATCTTACCTTCATATACTCCTTCTGTAGGACCTGGATGATGGCAGAACAGGTCTCTGGGATGATGATACCCAGAGCCTGGGGGGAGATGCCTGTTGAGAACTTGAGGTCCTGCAGGCTTCTCCCTGTCGCCAAGTACCGCAGGGTAGCGACGAGCCTCTGCTCCGGAGTGATGGCTTGCCTCATGCAGGTATCCTGCCTGCTAATATAAGGGGTCAGCGAAGCCAACAGACGGTGAAATACGGGGTCCGTCATCCTGAGAAAGTTCCTGAAATCATCAGGATTATTCTCACGGATCTCACGGAGCAAAGGCATATGAGAGAACTGGTCACGCTGAAGCAACCAATTCTTGGTCCATGAACTCCTCCCCACCCTGTTCATGGACTGGACTTGTGTCAAGGTCAGGACCCCAACACCAAGCCCCCGCACAGCACGAACTCTACGAGGAGTACGCATACGCAACATGGCTAGAAAACGGTCGGCTGCTCAGAACGAAGTAACAGAACGCACTGAAGAACAGCAAGGCCTGTGAAGAGCGACCTGAAAAACAGTAGCGAACGAACAAGAATACAATGACTAATTAAAGTCACGCGGAACTTGCTTGCACGCACTGAAGAGCAGATACAAACCCACAAGCACAAACTGAACGGCAGAAAACGATCTGAAAGCCACGAGTCTGAAAAAGCGCAAATCGTCTCTCACCAAACTTTTACTAACACGAGATTAGCAAAAGGAGCCCAAAGGGTGCCGCGCTTGGTTCTGAACCGGCCTTTTCTAGTCTCATCGTACGTGCTTGACGTCACCGCGTTCTTGGCGATCGGAAATTCCAACAACTTTGTGCGACCGTGTGTACGCAAAACAAGTTTGAGCCAACATCCGTTGGAAAAAATCCTAGGATTTTGTTGTCGGAATGTCCGAACAAAGTCCGACCGTGTGTACGGGGCATTAGTTTTCCGCCACACATAACGTTTTGCTTTTAGGCTAAAAAGTTCCATTTTGATTTTCGGATGGTCAGTACAGAAATCGTCACACCAAAGTCAAAAGTACAACCGCACATGCTCGGAATCAAGGAACGACTGGGAAAATTTGGTCTTGTAAACTACCGTTCGGAATCTAGAATTAACATTCGTGACACAGCAACTGATGATATGTCAAAATTCTCATCTTCTTTAATGGCATAATAATGAAGCTGCTTTGCATGTAGTTATGCCAAACGTATTTTAAAAGGCATTTGTTTTGTACAATCTGAAAATCGCAAATCAACACTTGCCAAACTTCTACTAACATGAAATTAGCTGAAGGGGCCCAAAGGGTGGCGCTTGAGAAATTAACTTCCTCTTTATACTCTCATAGTACGTCACTATGTTCGTGTTTGTCAAACGATAATTTGCGGGTAGTTAGTATGCTAGACAAAATCCTGCACACGCCTTTTTGACAAAAATCAGACACTCGGTCAGTGGCAGCTGGTGCTCAAAATTTTTTCGGGGGGGGGGGGGGGGGTGCAAACAAACTGAAAAATACTGAACCCCCCATCAAATCCAGCCATTGTGCCCATCAAATGCAACCACTGTGCCCATCATATGCAGCCACTTGTGCCCAACATATGCAGCCATTGTGCCCATCAAACACAGCCACTGTGCCCATCAAATGCAGCCACTTGTGTCCATCATATGCAGCCACTTGTGCCCATCAATTTGCAGCCACTTGTGCCCATCATATGCAGCCACTTGTGCCTGTCAAATGCAGCCACTTGTGCCCATCATAGGCAGCCACTTGTGCCCATCAAATGCAACCACTTGTGCCCAGTATATGCAGCCATTTGTGCCCATAATATGCAGCCACTGTGCCAACCGACCACCCCTACTTGCGGGGCTCGCGGCTCTGGCAGCACCCCCAACCCCCCCTGCGCGTGCAGCTCTGACAGAGGGGACTTACCGCAGCAGCTCCTCTCCAATGCACCAGAGTGGCAGCGACCTCCGCTCCTCTTCCTAAGCGCCAGGCATCCAATAGGGTGGCCTGGCGCTTTGGCCAATCAGGAAACAGGTCTGACGCCCTGCCTCCTGATTGTCGGGGAGGAAGGTTAGTGTGAAAATAACAAAAATGAATTTGCTATGGTCACACAATTGGGTGGGATCAGGGCGCACTCTCTGCGCCCTGAGCCCACTCTATTTTGAAGCCTATTAGAGCCTCTGACTCTAATCAGGTGCTTCAAAAAGTACCACCCCCTCCCACCCCCACCATAGGAATCCATGCGTCTGGTGTCCTAAAAGGGGCCGGGTGCATGGATGGGGGGCAGCGCCTGTGTGCCCACAGTGCACAGGCCGCCACTGCGCTTGGTCGTCCAACAATCAGACCATGTGTACGAGGCTTTAGCCTGCTCTGCAAAAACATTTATGGTCAAAGACTATAGGTGCACATAGGGCTTGCTTCGGCCTTAAACATAACCTACTAAAGCTTACAACACTCAATCAAACACTAAGTAAAGCAAGAGCATTTATTTGTGTGAGTGAGGATATTTAAAGTGGACCTACACTGTTATAGTACCTCCAGGTCCATCAGGACTTCCAACTACATTGTCAGAATCCTTACTTCCAATGGTGCTTGCAGAATCCCTGCCAGGACTTCCAATGGTGCTTGCAGAATCCCTGCCAGGACATCCAATGGTGCTTGCAGAATCCCTGCCAGGACATCCAATGGTGCTTGCAGAATCCCTGCCAGGACATCCAATGGTGCTTGCAGAATCCCTGCCAGGACATCCAATGGTGCTTGCAGAATCCCTGCCAGGACTTCCAATGGTGCTCGCAGAATCCCTGCCAGGACTTCCAATGGTGTAAGCAAAATCTCTAACAGTACTTCTATTTTTATTCCATAATTCTGACAGTAATTATAATGGTGCTTGCAGAATCTCTGCCAGAACTTCTAGAATCCCCCGACAGCACTTCTTAGGAAAAAAACATGTCCCAATGCAAGGAGTATCAGACTGAATGATAAGAGTCCACATCAATTTATTTGTTTGCACTAATAAGCCAACATGTTTTGGGGGACATAAAATACTACCCCTTTATCAGCTAAAATAAGAGACTTGAATGGAATTAAAATAGGTCTTTCCTGTGTGAATCTATGAAAGGAAGTTGAATGCTAGATTAGGAGAGTTACTAACCAGCAGCATCTGAGTAAGCAGTCAAGAAAAGAAACCTTTCTTATGCTTTTTTTTTTTTGCTTTGCTTTTTTGTGAGGTACCCTCTTAAATTGTATACAAGACTATTGCTGTAGGATGTACTAAAGCAAAAGGGACATGACATTTTAAATTGCTGCAAATGACATTTCATTGCCAGCTTCTTTTTTCTTTTTTTTGTTAAAAAAATCTTTATTGATTCTAATTCATTTTCAATGTTAAATATAACAATAATAACATTTGAGAGTGATGAATTAGAGTGATCAAGACACAGATTTGTTCATTTGGCACCGTCGTCCCTTTAAGAAAGAACAAAGAAAAAACCACCATGGGAATTTAGGACTTTGTAGGTGCTTGTTATGATAAAATTAATGTATCACAACAAAATATGATAAAATAGAATATTTTATTACAAAACAAGGGAAAAGACAGAAAAAAACAATCACATAGAACTAAACAGGGGTCGTTTTCTCTATGCAGTTTCTCCACATATAAAAAACACCAGTGATAAAATTGCGCTTGCTCTAAAGTATGAGCCGCTAACACAGCAAAAAGAATAATTGCTAAATAAACCAATAAAAACCAAAAGTGTAGCGCTAAATGAAAATGAAAATGCACCCTCAATATACAAATTGTGAAATTAAAATGAGTGAATATCCGGTGCTTTAAATAAAGAGTAAATGTCCATCAAAAACAAATTAAATGTCCATCAGTGGACTTATAATTAAAGTCCATAAAAAGTGAGGACCTTAATGGTCACCACCTGTGAATGGTGAATGGTGAATGGTGAATGTGCAAAATGCCGTCACCAGCGTGTAACTCTATATATTAGATCTTGTTGGTTGGTAAGTAAAAAGGCCAATTCGATACACCACACCACAGTGTCTTCATGAAAACGTGCAATTCCCACAGCCAGTGAAGGTGGAAGCTTACCGGAGGGTTTGGACCCAAAGCAGCATATACTGTAAGGGTCAAACCAGCTTGTATTGCACACCGGCAATGGGGGGAAGACCTTGGCAACCTGGAGATGAAGGGATCCCAGGGGACTTCATGGAAGTGTCTTCTCCAAATATAACGTTAAATATCCCAGCATATGGCTGGTCCCAGGTCGTTTTCATGAAGGAAAAAATTGCTCTTTTTACTTACCAACCAACAAGATCTAATATATACATATGGTGGACTAATTAGTAACCAGCTGTGTATTATCTTTTAACCGCCTGCCGACCGTCAATTGACGGCCAGGCGGCGCAGCTCTCGTTGCGGGTGGGCGTCGTATGACGTCCTCGCTTTCCTAGGCCACCGGGGGCGCGCACCCGCCGCCGCCGGCGGCGATCGCGCGCGCCCGCCGTGTCACTAGGCACTCGGTGCGCGGCGGCCGCGATGTCCGCCGGGCACCCGCGATTACCGGTAACACAGAAGGACCATGGATCTGTGTGTGTAAACACACAGATCCACGGTCCTGTCAGAGGAGAGGAGACCGATGGTATGTTCCCAGTACAGCGGAACACCGATCGGTCTCCTCCCCTAGTGAGTCCCCGCCCCCTACAGTTAGAATCACTCCCTAGCAACACAGTTAACCCCTCAATCACCACCTAGTGTTAACCCCATCACTGCCTGTCACATTTATACAGTAATCAATGCATTTTTATAGCACGGATCGCTGTATAAATGTGAATGGTCCCAAATATGTGTCAAAAGTGTCCGATGTGTCCGCCGCAATATCGCAGTCACGATAAAAATTGCAGATCGCCACCATTACTAGTAAAAAAATAAAAAATAAAAAAAAATGTTATAAAACATTCAAAGTGCGACAGCGCTGAAAGCTGAAAAATGGCTTGGGCAGGAAGGGGGCGAAAATGCCCAGTATTGAGGTGGTTAAATAGTCTACATAGAGTTACACGCTGGTGACGGCATTTTGCACATTCTTCACAGGTGGTGACCATTAAGGTCCTCACTTTTTATGGACTTTAATTATTAGTCCACTGATGGACATTTAATTTGTTTTTGATGGACATTTACTCTTTATTTAAAGCACCGGATATTCACTCATTTTAATTTCACAATTTGTATATTGAGGGTGCATTTTCATTTTCATTTAGCGCTATAGTTTCTCCACATATATATTTAATTTTTCCACACATAAATTCTACATGTTTCGCCTTGCGGCTTCCTCAGGAACTTGCGTGGACATTTTTCTCTAATGAACAAATATAAATATATATATTAGTTAAACAGATCTCAGACTTGAAAAAGTGCATAAAATACAATGAAGCAAATACATGTATACATACATGGGTGCATCCAAGTGGGTGGCAGAAAATTCTTAAACCAGCAGGCTCTGGCTCCAATGCTTAGGAGATTCAGAAACCAATCTATAGTAGATGATATCAGAGCAAGTCATTGGGCACCAAGGCCCTCCTGGCCAAACCAAATTGCCCACAGAGAGGAGTATCATTGAATGGCTTATGTACTGTTGTAAAATCTATATTACCTACGAAACGATCGAAACATATTGATGTGACATGTCAATAACAATGCATGTCGCTAGGAATATTTAGTTAAATCTAATTATTTGGACATTTCATAAAAAGACAAAATATGTGCTTACATAGAGAGTTTCTGTTAAATGGACAACTGGGAGCCTATAGTGTCCAACAAAGTGCAGCTGCGAATATATGGCTGTATCCAAAGTTAGAGTTCTCTGCCTACAGCCCTATAGAGATAAAGAAAAAGCCCAAAATATAGTTTCCGAAAGAAAGATCAATTTAAACTGTCCTACCATAAATGTGATAGGAGAAAATCGCTTGCTAGTATGTGCTGTTGGGTCCGTTTAGTTGGGGTCCTTCTTTGATGGTGCACAAGTGGTGAATCTTGGTTAGGTCCATCAATCCTTCTAGAGGTGTTTGTAAGGTGTTACTTTACTTTAAAAGAATGGAAACACTGATAGTTGAAGATAATTTGAAACAAGCTCCAATGGGAGGACATTAGGAAGAATTATATTTCTATTGGATGCCTTAGGACAGTAATGGCAAACCTTGGCACCCCAGATGTTTTGGAACTACATTTCCCATGATGCTCATGCACTCTGCAGTGTAGTTGAGCATCATGGGAAATGTAGTTCCAAAACATCTAGGATGCCAAGGTTCGCCATCGCTGCTCTAGGACATGTGATATAGCAATATCTGTTTGTTTCTGTTACAGTGCCTTGAAAAAGTATTCATACCCCTTAAAATTTTCCACATTTTGTCATGTTACAACCAAAAACGTAAATGTATTTTATTGGGATTTTATGTGCTAGACCAACACAGAGTGGCACATAATTGTGAAGTGAAAGGAAAATTCCATTGTAGCTCTGTCTGTATGTTTAGGGTCATTGTCCTGCTGGAAGGTGAACCTCTGCCCCAATCTCAAAGCTTTTGCATGCTCTAACAGGTTTTCTTCTAAGATTGCCCTGTATTTGGCTCCATCCATCTTCCCATCAACTCTGACCAGCTTCCCTGTCCCTGCTGAAGTAAAGCATCCCCACAACGTGATCTGACACCACCATGTTTCACGTTTGGGATGGTGTGTTCAAGGTGATGTGTAGTGTTAGTTTTCAGCCACACATAACGTTTTGCTTTTAGGCTAAAAAGTTCAATTTTGGTCTCATCTGACCAGAGCACCTTCTTCCACATGTTTGCTGTGTTCCCCACATGGCTTCTCGCAACTGCAAACGGTACATCTTATGGCTTTCTTTCAACAATGGCTTTTTTCTTGCCACACTTCCATTAAGACCAGATTTGTGGAGTGTACGACTATAGTTTGTCCTGTGGACAGATTCTCCCACATGAGCTGTGGATCTCTGCAGCTCCTCCAGAGTTACCATGGGCCTCTTGGCTGCTTCTATTATTAATGCTGTCCTTGCCCGGCCTATCAGTTTAGGTGGATGACCATGTTTTGGTAGGTTTGCAGTTGAGCCATACTTTTCATTTTCGGATGATGGCTTGAACAGTGCTCCTTTATATGTTCAAAGCTTAGGATATTTTTTTGATAACAAAACCCTGCTTTAAACTTCTCCAAAACTTTATCCCTGACTGGTTTGGTGTGTTCCTTGGCCTTCATGATGCTATTTGTTCACTAAGGTTCTCTAACGAACCTCTGAGGGCTTCACAGAACAGCTGTATTTATAATGAGAATAAATTACACACAGGTGGACTCTATTTACTTATTGGGTGACTTCTGAAGGCAATTGTTTCCACTAGATTTTAGTTAGGGGTATCAGAGTAAAGAGGGCTGAATACAAATGCTTTTCAGATACCATATTTATTTGTAAGAAAAATTGAAAACCATTTATCATTCTCCTTCCACTTCACAATTATGTGCTACTTTGTGTTGGTCTACCACAATAAATCCCAATAAAATAAATTTACGTTTCTGGTTGTAACATGACAACATTTGGAAAATATAAGGGGTAGGAATACTTTTTCAAGGCACTGTATTTGTGTAAAATGGGTCTGACACATCCTTGTTCGCTGGTCTTAATGGTAGCTTTATAGCTCTAATTACAGATAGATTAACCTGATGTATGATGGGGACAAACAGGTCCACACTGAGATATGAGACTAAGTGATTTTTAGCAAGATTTGCCTTGATTGACTGAAAAGCCACTATAATTGGCTGCAGCCCCAACCCTTAATCACTGGGAGACGTATACAGAAACATACTATTTAACTCCCTTCAAGAAATGACCACCAACCAGATCTTGTTTTAATGGTAGCCACGAGTGAAACTAACAATTCACCCTGGAATTGTTGCTGACTATTCATGATGGCCTCCATTCTTTTTTTTTCTGAGGTAATGATGGCTGGAAGTGACAGCTTTGTTGATTGATAAACCTCCGCTCTCTAAAGTATTGGTGGCCGATGGTGAGAATCACAGCTTCTTTACTCAGATCCTGTTGCTTGCCTAAGTGTCCCAATCAGCCATGCCAATGCAGCCTCATCAATGTTATGATCAGCGACACCAGTGCATCAGTGTCCAGTGACCAGAGTCAGCCATGTACAAAAACTTTTTACACAAGCGAAAGGCATTTCAAATCCTCAGCATGAGATGAGAGCAGCAAACAAAATTCCTTTGCTGGTTATCCTCAGAGACCATGTGCGAGGGAAGGAGAGATGATCGGTGGAGGATCACAGAGTGTGTTTACATACTGTGATTTTTACGGTGTCCTGATCAGCCACACCAATTCAGTCTCATCAGTGTCCTGATCAGCCACTCCAGTGCAACCTCACCAGTGTCCTGGTCAGCCACGCTAATTCAGCCTCATCAGTGTCCTGATCAGCCATGCCAATGCAGCTTCATCAGTGTCCTGATCAGCCACGCCAATGCAGCTTCATCAGTGTCCCGATCAGCCACGCCATTACAGCTTTATCAGTGTCCTGATTAGCCACGCCAATGCAGCCTCATCAGTGTCCTGATTAGCCACAGTAATGTAGCTTCATCAGTGTCCTGATCAGCCACACCAATGTAGCTTCATCAGTGTCCCGATCAGCCATGCCAATGCAGCTTCATCAGTGTCCCGATCAGCCTCACCAGTACAGCCTTATTGGTGTCCTGATCAGCCACGCCAATGTAGCCTCATCAGTGTCCAGATTAGCCACACCAGTGCAGCCTCATCATTGTACTGATCAGCCACGCCAGTGCAGTTTCATCAGTGTCCTGATCAGCCAAGCCAATGCAGCTTCATCAGTGTCCCGATCAGCCATGCCACTACTGCTTTATCAGTGTCCTGATCAGCCATGCCAATGCAGCTTCATCAGTGTCCCAATCAGCCATGCCAGTACTGCTTTATCAGTGTCCTGATCAGCCATGCCAGTGCAGCCTCATCAGTGTCCTGATGAGCCACGCCAGTGCAGCTTCATCAGTGTCCTGATCAGCCACACAAATGCAACTTCATCAGTGTCCCGATCAGCCACACCAGTACAGCTTTATCAGTGTCCTGATCAGCCATGCCAATGCAGCCTCATTAGTGTCCTGATTAGCCACGCCAGTGCAGCCTCATCAGTGTCCTGATCAGCCACGCCAGTGCAGCTTCATCAGTGTCCTGATCAGCCAAGCCAATGCAGCTTTATCAGTGTCCCGATCAGCCATGCCAGTACTGCTTTATCAGTGTCCTGATCAGCCATGCCAATGCAGCTTCATCAGTGTCCTGATCAGCCACGCCAATGCAGCCTCATTAGTGTCCTGATTAGCCACGCCAGTGCAGCCTCATCAGTGTCCTGATCAGCCACGCCAGTGCAGCTTCATCAGTGTCCTGATCAGCCAAGCCAATGCAGCTTCATCAGTGTCCCGATCAGCCATGCCAGTACTGCTTTATCAGTGTCCTGATCAGCCATGCCAATGCAGCTTCATCAGTGTCCTGATCAGCCACGCCAATGCAGCATCATCAGTGTCCCGATCAGCCACGCCAGTACAGCCTCATCAGTGCCCTGATCAGCCACACCAGTACAGCCTCATCGGTGTCCTGATCAGCCACGCTAATGCAGCGTCCTCAGTGTCCCGATCAGCCACGCCAGTACAGCTTTATCAGTGTCCTGATCAGCCACACCAATGCAAATTCATCAGTGTCCTGATCAGCCATGCCATTGCAGCCTCATCAGTGTCCTGATCAGCCATGCCAGTGCAGCCTCATCAATGTTCTGATCAGCGACACCAGTGCATCAGTGTCCAGTGACCAGAGTCAGCCATGTACAAAAACTTTTTACACAAGCAAAAGGCATTTCAAATCCTCAGCATGAGATGAGAGCAGCAAACAAAATTCCTTTGCTGGTTATCCTCAGAGACCAAGTGCGAGGGAAGGAGAGATGATCGGTGGAGGATCACAGAGTGTGTTTACATACTGTGATTTTTACGGTGTCCTGATCAGCCACACCAATGCAGCCTCATCAGTGTCCTGATCAGCCACTCCAGTGTAACCTCACCAGTGTCCTGATCAGCAACACCAATGTAGCCTCATCAGTGTCCTGATTAGCCATGCCAGTGCAGCCTCATCAATGTCCTGATCAGCCACGCTAATTCAGCCTCATCAGTGTCCTGATCAGCCATGCCAATGCAGCTTCATCAGTGTCCTGATCAGCCACACAAATGCAGCTTCATCAGTGTCCTGATCAGCCACGCCATTACAGCTTTATCAGTGTCCTGATTAGCCACGCCAATGCAGCCTCATCAGTGCCCTAATTAGCCACAGTAATGTAGCCTCATCAGTGTCCTGATCAGCCACGCCAGTGTAGCTTCATCAGTGTCCTGATCAGCCACGCCAATGCAGCTTCATCAGTGTCCCGATCAGCAACCCCAGTACAGCTTTATTGGTGTCCTGATCAGCCACGCCATTGCAGCCTCATCAGTGTCCAGATTAGCCACGCCAGTGCAGCCTCATCAGTGTCCTGGTTAGCCATGCCAGTGCAGCCTCATCAGTGTCCTGATCAGCCACACCAGTGCAGCTTCATCAGTGTCCGAAACAGCCATGCCAATGCAGCTTCATCAGTGTCCCGATCAGCCATGCCAGTACTGCTTCATCAGTGTCCTGATCAGCCATGCCAGTGCAGCTTCATCAGTGTCCTGATCAGCCAAGCCAATGCAGCTTCATCAGTGTCCCGATCAGCCATGCCAGTACTGCTTTATCAGTGTCCTGATCAGCCATGCCAGTGCAGCCTCATCAGTGTCCTGATGAGCCACGCCAGTGCAGCTTCATCAGTGTCCTGATCAGCCACACCAATGCAACTTCATCAGTGTCCCGATCAGCCACGCCAGTACAGCTTTATCAGTGTCCTGATCAGCCACACCAATGCAGCCTCATTAGTGTCCTGATTAGCCATGCCAGTGCAGCCTCATCAGTGTCCTGATCAGCGTCGCCAGTGCAGCTTCATCAGTGTCCTGATCAGTCAAGCCAATACTGCTTCATCAGAGTCCCAATCAGCCATGCCAGTACTGCTTTATCAGTGTCCTGATCAGCCATGCCAATGCAGCTTCATCAGTGTCCTGATCAGCCACGCCAATGCAGCGTCCTCAGTGTCCCGATCAGCCACGCCAGTACAGCTTTATCAGTGTCCTGATCAGCCACACCAATGCAACTTCATCAGTGTCCTGATAAGCCACGCCATTGCAGCCTCATCAGTGTCCTGATCAGCCATGCCAGTGCTGCCTCATCAATGTTCTGATCGGCAACACCAGTGCATCAGTGTCCAGTGACCAGAGTCAGCTATGTACAAAAACTTTTTACACAAGCGAAAGGCATTTCAAATCCTCAGCATGAGATGAGAGCAGCAAACAAAATTCCTTTGCTGGTTATCCTCAGAGACCATATGCGAGAGAAGGAGAGATGATCGGTGGAGGATCACAGAGTGTGTTTACATACTGTGATTTTTACGGTGTCCTGATCAGCCACACCAATTCAGTCTCATCAGTGTCCTGATCAGCCACTCCAGTGCAACCTCACCAGTGTCCTGATCAGCCACGCTAATTCAGCCTCATCAGTGTCCTGATCAGCCATGCCAATGCAGCTTCATCAGTGTCCTGATCAGCCACGCCAATGCAGCTTCATCAGTGTCCCGATCAGCCACGACATTACAGCTTTATCAGTGTCCTGATTAGCCACGCCAATGCAGCCTCATCAGTGTCCTGATTAGCCACAGTAATGTAGCCTCATCAGTGTCCTGATCAGCCACACCAGTGTAGCTTTATTAGTGTCCCGATCAGCCATGCCAATGTAGCTTCATCAGTGTCCCGATCAGCCATGCCAGTACAGCTTTATTGGTGTCCTGATCAGCCACGCCAATGTAGCCTCATCAGTGTCCAGATTAGCCACGCCAGTGCAGCCTCATCAGTGCCCTGATCAGCCACGCCAGTGCAGCTTCATCAGTGTCCTGATCAGCCAAGCCAATGCAGCTTCATCAGTGTCCCGATCAGCCATGCCAGTACTGCTTTATCAGTGTCCTGATCAGCCATGCCAGTGCAGGTTCATCAGTGTCCTGATCAGCCAAGCCAACGCAGCTTCATCAGTTTCCCGATCAGCCATGCCAGTACTGCTTTATCAGTGTCCTGATCAGCCATGCCAGTGCAGCCTCATCAGTGTCCTGATGAGCCACGCCAGTGCAGCTTCATCAGTGTCCTGATCAGCCACACCAATGCAACTTCATCAGTGTCCCGATCAGCCACGCCAGTACAGCTTTATCAGTGTCCTGATCAGTCATGCCAATGCAGCCTCATTAGTGTCCTGATTAACCACGCCAGTGCAGCCTCATCAGTGTCCTGATTAGCCACGCCAGTGCAGCCTCATCAGTGTCCTGATCAGCCACGCCAGTGCAGCTTCATCAGTGTCCTGATCAGCCAAGCCAATGCAGCTTCATCAGTGTCCCGATCAGCCAAGCCAATACAGCTTCATCAGTGTCCCGATCAGCCAAGCCAGTACTGCTTTATCAGTGTCCTGATCAGCCATGCCAATGCAGCTTCATCAGTGTCCTGATCAGCCACGCCAATGCAGCATCATCAGTGTCCTGATCAGCCATGCCAGTGCAGCCTCATCAATGTTCTGATCAGCGACACCAGTGCATCAGTGTCCAGTGACCAGAGTCAGCTATGTACAAAAACTTTTTACACAAGCGAAAGGCATTTCAAATCCTCAGCATGAGATGAGAGCAGCAAACAAAATTCCTTTGCTGGTTATCCTCAGAGACCAAGTGCGAGGGAAGGAGAGATGATCGGTGGAGGATCACAGAAGGTGTTTACATACTGTGATTTTTACGGTGTCCTTATCAGCCACACCAATGCAGCCTCATCAGTGTCCTGATCAGCCACTCCAGTGTAACCTCACCAGTGTCCTGATCAGCAACACCAATGTAGCCTCATCAGTGTCCCGATCAGCCACTCCAGTGCAACCTCACCAGTGTCCTGATCAGCCACACCAACGCAGCCTCATCAGTGTCTTGATCAGCCACGCCAGTGCAGCCTCATCAGTGTCCTGATCAGCCATGCCAATGCAGCCTCATTAATGACCTAATCAGCCACGCCAGTGCAGCCTCATTGGGGTCCTGATCACCCACTCCAGTGCAGCCTCATTGGTGTCCTGATCAGCCACGACAGTGTAGCCTCATCGGGGTCCTGATCACCCACTCCAGTGCAGCCTCATCAGTGTCCTGATCAGCCACGCCAATGTAGCCTCATCAGTGTCCTGATCAGCCACACCAATGCAGCCTCATCAGTGTCCTGATTAGCCATGCCAGTGCAGCCTCATCAGTGTCCTGATCAGCCACAATAATTCAGCCTCATCAGTGTCCCGATCAGCCATGCCAATGCAGCTTCATCAGTGTCCTGATCAGCCACACCAATGCAGCTTCATCAGTATCCTGATCAGCCACATCATTACAGCTTTATCAGTGTCCTGATTAGCCACGCCAATGCAATCTCATCAGTGTCCTGATTAGCCACAGTAGTGTAGTCTCATCAGTGTCCTGATCAGCCACGCCAGTGTAGCTTCATCAGTGTCCTGATCAGCCACGCCAATGCAGCTTCATCAGTGTCCCGATCAGCCATGCCAGTACAGCTTTATTGGTGTCCTGATCAGCCACACCAGTGCAGCCTCATCAGTGTCCTGATCAGCCACGCCAGTGCAGCTTCATCAGTGTCCTGATCAGCCACGCCAATACCGCTTCATTAGTGTCCCGACCAGCCATGCCAGTACAGCTTTATCAGTGTCCTGATCAGCCACGCCAGTGCAGCCTCAGTGTCCTGATCAGCCACACTAATTCAGCCTCATCAGTGTCCTGATCAGCCATGCCAATGCAGCTTCATCAGTGTCCTGATCAGCCACACCAATACAGCCACACCAGTGTCCTGATCAGCCACTCCAGTGTAACCTCACCAGTGTCCTGTTCAGCCACACCAATGCAGCCTCACCAGTGTCCTGATCAGCCACTCCAGTGCAACCTCACCAGTGTCCTGATCAGCCACACCAATGCAGCCTCATCAGTGTCTCAATCAGCCATGCCAGTGCAGCCTCATCAGTGTACTGATCAGCCATGCCAATGCAGCCTCATTAATGACCTAATCAGCCATGCCAGTGCAGCCATGTCAATGCAGCCTCATCGGTGCCCTGATCAGCCACGCCAGTGTAGCCTCATTGGAGTCCTGATCACCCACTCCAGTGCAGCCTCATTGGTGTCCTGATCGGCCACTACAGTGTAGCCTCATCGGGGTCCTGATCACCCACTCCAGTGCAGCCTCATCAGTGTCCTGATCAGCCATGCCAATGTAGCCTCATCAGTGTCCTGATCAGCCACACCAATGTAGCCTCATTAGTGTCCTGATTAGCCATGCTAGTGCAGCCTCATCAGTGTCCTGATCAGCCACGATAATTCAGCTTCATCAGTGTCCCGATAAGCCATGCCAATGCAGCTTCATCAGTGTCCTGATCAGCCACACCAATTCAGCTTCATCAGTGTCCCGATCAGCCACACCATTACAGCTTTATCAGTGTCCTGATTAGCCACGGCATGGCAATCTCATCAGTGTCCTGATTAGCCACAGTAGTGTAGTCTCATCGGTGTCCTGATCAGCCATGCCAGTGTAGCTTCATCAGTGTCCTGATCAGCCACGCCAATACAGCTTCATCAGTGTCCCGATCAGCCACGCCAGTACAGCTTTATCAGTGTCCTGATCAGCCATGCCAATGCAGCCTCATCAGTGTCCTGATCAGCCATGCCAATGCAGCGCCATCAGTGTCCCGATCAGCCACGCCAGTACAGCCTCATCAGTGTCCTGATCAGCCATGCCAGTACAGCCTCATTAGTGTCCTGATCAGCCACGCCAATGCAGCGTCATCAGTGTCCCGATCAGCCACGCCAGTACAGCTTTATCAATGTCCTGATCAGCCACACCAATGCAGCTTCATCAGTGTCCTGATCAGCCACGCCAGTGCAGCCTCATCAGTGTCTTGATCAGCCACGCCAGTGCAGCCTCATCAGTGTCTTGATCAAGCACACCAGTGCAGCTATCATCAGTGTGCTGTTTCAGCCACATCTGCCCCATTGTCACAGTCACAGCAGTCTGGTGCCACCGGAGCCAGCTATGTCCAAAAAAAATTTCCACATGCGAGAAGGTTTTTTATATCCTCAGCATGACAGATGAGAGCAGCAGGGAGCTTTCACTGTCTGATTCGGATTCAGAGTGCAAATACGTGAAATGCCAAACTCAGTTGGAGTAGTAGAATGTATTTTGGGGTGTAATTCATAGCATTTACATGCTATGTACTGTAACTTTCACGCAGAGATAATAATATACACTGATTTGAGTTATTTTTCCAAAGAAATGTAGCAGGTTAAATTGTGGCCTAAATTTATGAGAAAGATTACTTATTTGCAAAATGTTAAAACAGAAAGTAAGAAAAATTTGTTTTTTTTTTTTTTTCATTTATATAGCAAAAATAAAAAACCCAGAGGTTATTAAATACCAGCAAAAGAAAGTTCTGTCTGTCTTAGGTTTCATGTACACTGCAGCTGTTGTTTAGGAGCAGTTGGGTGTTTTTTTCAGCAGCCCCTGAACTCTCCTCAAAGTAATCTTATGTGTACATGTACACTCAGTCATTTATACTAGGTTAGAGGCAGTAGAGGTTTAGGCTTTTTTTTTCATTTTTTTTTTAAAAGCAGATAAATCACGTTCAGGACTGTAGTTTTCTGGCATTTTAAATGCAAAATGCTTGTAACTGCTTGTAAACGTATTTAAACGTACAGCGTTTAGCTGCTCTTTCAGCCCATTGATTTGAATGGAAGTTGCATCCAAGTCGGATCATTTTGAGTTCTGAGGATCCTGAAGGGGAACCCAATGCCAAAATTAAAAAAAAAACAGCATGGGATCCCACCTCAAGATCCATACCAGGCCTTTTGAGTCTGGTTTGGTTCTCGAAAGGGAAACCCACGACAAAATGAAAAAGAAAACGTGGGGTACCTCAGGATTTTAAGGGGGTTCTGAGGGGAAACCCCATGCCAAAAAAAAAAACCAGTGTGGTCCCCCCCAAAATATATACCAGACCCTTATCCGAGCATGCAGCCCGGCAGGTCAAAAAGGGGAGGTGGCCCCCCTCCTGGACCATACCAGGCCAGCCCTCAATGTGGGGGGGGTGTTGGAACACCGGAGGGAGAAGACCGGAGGAAGATTTTTATTAAAGGACTTGTCAAAACCATCTCTTGTTTTTTTTTACACTACACTGCCTTTTTTTCGGGTGAATAGGTAGGGGTACTATGTACCCCATACTCATTCACATGGGGGGGCCCTTTTTAAAGAGGGCTTCCAGATTCCGATAAGCCCCCTACCCGCAGACCCCAACAACCACCGCCCAGATCAACATAGGAACAAGGTGCTTTGGGGTGGGGGGGCACAGAGCCCCCCTGCTCCAAAGCACCCACACCCCCCATGTTGAGGGTGTGTGGCCTGGTATGCATGCTCAGATAAGGGGCTGGTATGGATTTCGGGGGGACCCCACAGCATTTTTTTTTGGCATGGGGTTTCCCCTTAAAGTCTTGGGGGGGGGCCCACACCTGTTTTTTTTTCCCATTTTGGCGTGGGGTTCTCTTTCAAGATCGATACCACACTCAAAGGGCCTGGTATGGTTCTTGGGAGGGACCCCACACCGTTTAAAAAAAAAAAAATTGGTGTGGGGTTCCCCTTCAAGATCCTCAGAGCACAAGTCGAATCATGATGATTTGACTTGGATGCGACTTCCATTCAAATGAATGGGCTGAAATTTGGATCAGGAGATGACTTTCATAGGGAACCATTGATTTTGAATTGAGACAGAGAAACGCTGCTATATGCTAACGCGGCTAAATGCGCATTAACGACTATGTGTTTTTACAGCCTTTTTTTCCTGGCATTGGTAGTGGCATTGCAGCTCATTTTTTCTAATGCCCGTGTACATGAGGCCCTAGGCCTCATGTACATTACAGCTGCTAAACTGAAGTTTAGGAGCAGTTGGGCGTTTTTTTCTGCAGCCCCTGAACTCTCCTCTATGTTATCTTATGTGTACATGTACGCCCAGTAGTTTAGAGGCATTTGAGGTTACAGGCATTTTCAGGACTGTAGTTTACCAACCTTTTAAATGCCAAATGCTTGTAACCATGTTTGTGTTTATAAGCGTTTTTTTTAAGGGGAAAACATTACTGATACTTTTTGAACATGATTTAAAAAAAAAAAAAAAACACAAATTTCACCACATGCTGTTGCCTGCATCAGTGGATGAGTCAAGTAGCAACTCTGGTCCTCTCACGCAATTTGAAGCCTCCGCAACATCAGGAGCATTTCCTCACACATGCTCACTATCACATAGTGAAAACACAAAAAATAAGACAAAAATAAAAAAATTATCTGCAAGCACACTGCTCTCTCCTCTCTCACAGAATGGCTGAAATAGTTAATAATGTACTTGTTTTTCATGAATTGTGGGCATTTGGAAGGATCTCCTGAGGTTCTCTTTAAAAAATGCTTCTAACCTCAAATGCTCATGAAAAGTAGGAGGACTCATGTGACTAGGTGTGTAATTACCATCATCCCTATGGTAACAGAAAATTGTGAAAAACCTCTAGTTTGGGATTTTTAAGGCAATGAAAAAAATTATTTAGAAAGAAAATCTATATATAAAAAATTTATTTTGACATATAAAAAAGACAAATTGAGTAGAAGAATTCGACATGTTGCATAAATTGTACAAAAGTTAAAAACAATGCATGATGTATTGAATGAAGTTGGAAGTGGTATTTTCCAACTACTTGCTATGTAGCCACCAGTAGAAACCGGATTATAACGAGTAGAGGGATATCCAACACTTTTAAATAATATACCACTTTTGAAAATACAAAGTGTAGCATTTTATATGAGTACCATATAAAGTACAAATTTACAATAGCTGCAAACATATGGCATGAACACTTATGTTCTAAACACATATTTGAATAACTTTTGACAGAAGCATTCCCCATATTTCGGTGAAAAGGCCAAGATCTGCACAGATTGCCCTTCACCTTGTATAGGACTGCTGGATGTGATCCAAACATATGGCACTCAAAACCGAACAAAACACCATAGGCTATTTGAAAAAAGTTAAGAAGAAATAAGTCCAATGGGTAATATGTATTTATACACATTACCCACACTCTAAATCCATCTATTGGGTATAAAAACATCCTTTAAGGTTGGATTCACACCTATGCATTTTTAGTGCTTTTTGCATTTTGCAGGTTTGCACTACAGTCTATTTAACATGGTTTCCTATGGAACACCTTCTATAGTGCAAATCTGCAAAATGCAAAAAGCACTAAAAATTCATAGGTGTGAATCCAGCCTAAGGGAACAGATTGAGGACTGTTTGCTTATGGAATCCAAAAGTTCCAGAGCAGTAGAACTTGTGCCTCTGGTGTTGGCGCACCTCCACCAGATTTTGACTCCTCCAGCTATCATGTGGAGGAGAGGAATGGCGCCAGCTGCAGTCCCTGGTGTCTCCATATATTGCACAGGCGCACCGTGATGACGTCAGACGCACCGCTGGTGGGTCCTGCGTTGCCGCGTCACTTCCGGTCTATTGGATGACAACATCCGGAGACCAGATTAGCGCCCATATTGGAGACAAATGCCACCGACACAAAGAAACCTCTAGTGATTGGATTTGCAATGCAACCAGAGGAAAACAGCGGCCCTGATATGAAATATAAGGGCCTTTGTGTGCCGGGTACATGTACTGAAAAAAGATGCAAAACGAGAATAAAGAGGAAAATAACCTAAATATTATGAAAGAAAAAAAACCCCAAAGGTGTAACATCAATATTTGAGCTCCCAGAGTATAAGGACAATGAGATCCCATTAGGGGGCTAGGACAGAGAGAGGCCACCTCAAAATATTATCTACAGAAATCTTATCTATGGAAAAGAATAGATTAAGATTGAAAATAGAAAGGAGAGAAGAAAAGAGAACCACCTACTTATAAAGAATACCCCTCATTGGGGAAGTAAAATATATTTGTGTATGGGAAAATATGATCCTTGTATATTCATTGAATCATCCCGTCAAGGAATTCCCTAAAGTTAATCTGTTTTTCCTGAGCTAAAACCCTCCAAAAAGGGCCTCATTGAAGTCTGGAGGAGTTGTAGCCTTAAGATATCTGATCCACCGCATTTCGCACTGGAGCAGAATCTTATTCCAATCGCCTCCTCTGATGGGAATATGTACTCTGTCCAAAACTGTAAAATTGATATTAGGTAGTCTGTAGTAATGTCTCCTGGCAATGTGTCTGCCCAAGGGGTAAGTACAGATTGCCTATTCGCATGCTATGCATGTGTTTCTTAATGCATTTACCCAATTCCTGTCGTGTCTTGCCCACATAGAAGGCATCACTTTGACACTGCATGAGGTAAATCACACCCGGCGTTCTGCAATTCGCAAACTGCCTAAGGCAGAAAAGTTCCCCATTGGGCGGTGTCAATGAGGTCCACTTGCCAATAACTGCACATTGCGAACAGGATCCGCAAGGGTAAGTACCCCAAGATTTACAAGGGTCCATCCTCAAGTTACCTTTATATTCGCTTTGTGTCAGCATTCCACCAATGAATCCTGCTTTCTTATATGTTATTTGTGGATTTTTGGTCACTAAATTTCCCAGGATAGGATCCTTAGTCAAAATAGACCAATACTTTGTGAGGATTTTCCTCACTTGGTTATGTTCATTAGAATATCTAAAAATGATCCTAGTCATATTGTCCTCCTTATTCCTGCCTTTGGACTTAACCACTTGACGACCGCCTCACGCCGATTTACGTCGGCAAGGTGGCACGGACAGGTAAAATCACGTACATATACGTGATTTGCCTTCCGCGGGTGGGGGGTCCGATCGGACCCCCCCCGGTGCCCGAGGCGGTCGTCTTTTGTCCAGCGGCGATCAGAGGTGAGGGGGAGGCCATCCGTTCGTGGCCCCCCCCTCGCGATCGCCGCCGGCCAATCACATCATTCCTTTGCTGCTGTATGCTAAACAGCAGCAAAGGAAATGATGTCATCTCTCCTCGGCTCGGTAATTTCCGTTCCGGCCCGAGGAGAGAAGACGGGTATGTGAGTGCACAACACTACACACACACAGTAGAACATGCCAGGCACACAAAACACCCCGATCCCCCCCCCGATCGCCCCCCGATCCCCCCCCAATCACCCCCCCCCCGTCACAAACTGACACCAGCAGTTTTTTTGTTTTTTGTTTTTTTTTTTTCTGATTACTGCATTGGTGTCAGTTTGTGACAGTTACAGTGTTGTAACAGTTAGTATTACCCCCCTGTAGGTCTAGGATACCCCCCTAACCCCCCCTAATAAAGTTTTAACCCCTTGATCACCCCCTGTCACCAGTGTCGCTAAGCGATCATTTTTCTGATCGCTGTATTAGTGCCGCTGGTGACGCTAGTTAGGGACCTAAATATTTAGGTTCGCCGTCAGCGTTTTATAGCGACAGGGACCCCCATATACTACCGAATAAATGTTTTAACCCCGTGATTGCCCCCTAGTTAACCCTTTCACCACTGATCACCGTATAACTGTTACGGGTGACGCTGGTTAGTTTGTTTATTTTTTATAGTGTCAGGGCACCCGCCGTTTATTACCGAATAAAGGTTTAGCCCCCTGATCGCCCGGCGGTGATATGCGTCGCCCCAGGCAGCGTCAGATTAGCGCCAGTACCGCTAACACCCACGCACGCAGCATACGCCTCCCTTTAGTGGTATAGTATCTGATCGGATCAATATCTGATCCGATCAGATCTATACTAGCGTCCCCAGCAGTTTAGGGTTCCCAAAAACACAATGTTAGCGGGATCAGCCCAGATACCTGCTAGCACCTGCGTTTTGCCCCTCCGCCTGGCCCAGCCCAAGTGCAGTATCGATCGATCACTGTCACTTACAAAACACTAAACGCATAACTGCAGCGTTCGCAGAGTCAGGCCTGATCCCTGCGATCGCTAACAGTTTTTTTGGTAGTATTTTGGTGAACTGGCAAGCACCAGCCCCAGGCAGCGTCAGGTTAGCGCCAGTAGCGCTAACACCCACGCACGCACCGTACAGCTCCCTTAGTGGTATAGTATCTGATCGGATCAATATCTGATCCGATCAGATCTATACTAGCGTCCCCAGCAGTTTAGGGTTCCCAAAAACGCAGTGTTAGCGGGATCAGCCCAGATACCTGCTAGCACCTGCGTTTTGCCCCTCCGCCCGGCCCAGCCCAGCCCACCCAAGTGCAGTATCGATCGATCACTGACACTTACAAAACACTAAATGCATAACTGCAGCGTTCGCAGAGTCAGGCCTGATCCCTGCGATCGCTAACAGTTTTTTTGGTAGTATTTTGGTGAACTGGCAAGCACCAGTCCCAAGCAGCGTCAGATTAGCGCCAGTACCGCTAACACCCACGCACGCACCGTACACCTCCCTTAGTGGTATAGTATCTGAACGGATCAATATCTGATCCGATCAGATCTATACTGGCGTCCCCAGCAGTTTAGGGTTCCCAAAAACGCAGTGTTAGCGGGATCAGCGCAGATACCTGCTAGTAGTCAGGCCTGATCCCTGCGATCGCTAACAGTTTTTTTGGTAGCTTTTTATTGAACTGGCAAGCGCCAGCGGCCTAGTACACCCCGGTCGTAGTCAAACCAGCACTGCAGTAACACTTGATGACGTGGCGAGTCCCATAAGTGCAGTTCAAGCTGGTGAGGTGGCAAGCACAAGTAGTGTCCCGCTGCCACCAAGAAGACAAACACAGGCCCGTCGTGCCCATAGTGCCCTTCCTGCTGCATTCGCCAATCCTAATTGGGAACCCACCGCTTCTGCAGCGCCCGTACTTCCCCCAGTCACATCCCCAACCAAATGCAGTCGGGTGCATGAGAGGCATTTTCTTTATGTCCTCCCGAGTACCCCTACCCAACGAACCCCCAAAAAAGATGTCGTGTCTGCAGCAAGCGCGGATATAGGCGTGACACCCTCTATTATTGTCCCTCCTGTCCTGACAATCCTGGTCTTTGCATTGGTGAATGTTTTGAACGCTACCATTCATTAGTTGAGTATTAGCGTAGGGTACAGCATTCCACAGACTAGGCACACTTTCACAGGGTCTCCCAAGATGCCATCGCATTTTGAGAGACCCGAACCTGGAACCGGTTACCGTTATAAAAGTTAGTTACAAAAAAAGTGTAAAAAAAAAAAATATATATATAAAATAAAAAAAAATAGTTGTCGTTTTATTGTTCTCTCTCTCTCTATTCTCTCTCTCTTGTTCTGCTCTTTTTTACTGTATTCTATTCTGCAATGTTTTATTGTTATTATGTTTTATCATGTTTGCTTTTCAGGTATGCAATTTTTTTATACTTTACCGTTTACTGTGCTTTATTGTTAACCATTTTTTTGTCTTCAGGTACGCCATTCACGACTTTGGTTATACCAGAATGATGCCTGCAGGTTTAGGTATCATCTTGGTATCATTCTTTTCAGCCAGCGGTCGGCTTTCATGTAAAAGCAATCCTAGTGGCTAATTAGCCTCTAGACTGCTTTTACAAGCCGTGGGAGGGAAAGCCCCCCCCACCATCTTCCGTGTTTTTCTCTGGCTCTCCTGTCTCAACAGGGAACCTGAGAATGCAGCCGGTGATTCAGCCAGCTGACCATAGAGCTGATCAGAGACCAGAGTGGCTCCAAACATCTCTATGGCCTAAGAAACCGGAAGCTACGAGCATTTTATGACTTAGATTTCGCCGGATGTAAATAGCGCCATTGGGAAATTGGGGAAGCATTTTATCACACCGATCTTGGTGTCATCAGATGCTTTGAGGGCAGAGGAGAGATCTAGGGTCTAATAGACCCCAATTTTTTCAAAAAAGAGTACCTGTCACTACCTATTGCTATCATAGGGGATATTTACATTCCCCGAGATAACAATAAAAATGATTAAAAAAAAAAAAAAATGAAAGGAACAGTTTAAAAATAAGATAAAAAAGCAAAAAAAATAATAAAGAAAAAAAAAAAAAAAAAAAGCACCCCTGTCGCCCCCTGCTCTCGCGCTAAGGCGAACGCAAGCGGCGGTCTGTCGTCAAACGTAAACAGCAATTGCACCATGCATGTGAGGTATCGCCGCGAAGGTCAGATCGAGGGCAGTAATTTTTGCAGTAGACCTCCTCTGTAAATCTAAAGTGGTAACCTGTAAAGGCTTTTAAAGGCTTTTAAAAATGTATTTATTTTGTTGCCACTGCACGTTTGTGCGCGATTTTAAAGCATGTCATGTTTGGTATCCATGTACTCGGCCTAAGATCATCTTTTTTATTTCATCAAACATTTGGGCAATATAGTGTGTTTTAGTGCATTAAAATTTAAAAAAGTGTGTTTTTTCCCCAAAAAATGCGTTTGAAAAATCGCTGCGCAAATACTGTGTGAAAAAAAAAATGAAACACCCACCATTTTAATCTGTAGGGCATTTGCTTTAAAAAAATATATAATGTTTGGGGTTCAAAGTAATTTTTTTGCAAAAAAAAATAACTTTTTCATGTAAACAATGAGTGTCAGAAAGGGCTTTGTCTTCAAGTGGTTAGAAGAGTTGGTGATGTGTGACATAAGCTTCTAAATGTTGTGCATAAAATGCCAGGACAGTTCAGAACCCCCCCAAATGACCCCATTTTGAAAAGTAGACACCCCAAGCTATTTGCTGAGAGGCATGTCGAGTCCATGGAATATTTTATATTGCGACACAAGTTGCGGGAAAGAGACAAATTTTTTTTTTTTTTTTTTTTGCACAAAGTTGTCACTAAATGATATATTGCTCAAACATGCCATGGGAATATGTGAAAATACACCCCAAAATACATTCTGCTGCTTCTCCTGAGTACGGGGATACCACATGTGTGAGACTTTTTGGGAGCCTAGCCGCGTACGGGACCCCGAAAACCAAGCACCGCCTTCAGGCTTTCTAAGGGCGTGAATTTTTGATTTCACTCTTCACTGCCTATCACAGTTTCGGAGGCCATGGAAAGCCCAGGTGGCACAAAACCCCCCCAAATGACCCCATTTTGGAAAGTAGACACCCAAAGCTATTTGCTGAGAGGTATAGTGAGTATTTTGCAGACCTCACTTTTTGTCACAAAGTTTTGAAAATTGAAAAAAGAAAAAAAAAAAAGTTTTTTCTTGTCTTTCTTCATTTTCAAAAACAAATGAGAGCTGCAAAATACTCACCATGCCTCTCAGCAAATAGCTTGGGGTGTCTACTTTCCAAAATGGGGTCATTTGGGGGGTTTTGTGCCACCTGGGCATTCCATGGCCTCCGAAACTGTGATAGGCAGTGAAGAGTGAAATCAAAAATTTTCACCCTTAGAAATCCTGAAGGCGGTGCTTGGTTTTCGGGGCCCCGTACGCGGCTAGGCTCCCAAAAAGTCCCACACATGTGGTATCCCCATACTCAGGAGAAGCAGCTAAATGTATTTTGGGGTGCAATTCCACATATGCCCATGGCCTGTGTGAGCAATATATCATTTAGTGACAACTTTGTGCAAAAAAAAAAAAAAAAGTGTCACTTTCCCGCAACTTGTGTCAAAATATAAAATATTCCATGGACTCAATATGCCTCTCAGCAAATAGCTTGGGGTGTCTACTTTCCAAAATGGGGTCATTTGGGGGGGTTTTGTGCCACCTGGGCATTCCATGGCCTCCGAAACTGTGATAGGCAGTGAAGAGTGAAATCAAAAATTTACACCCTTAGAAATCCTGAAGGCGGTGCTTGGTTTTCGGGGCCCCGTACGCGGCTAAGCTCCCAAAAAGTCCCACACATGTGGTATCCCCATACTCAGGAGAATCAGCTGAATGTATTTTGGGGTGCAATTCCACATAGGCCCATGGCCTGTGTGAGCAATATATCATTTAGTGACAACTTTTTGTAAATATTTTTTTTTGTCATTATTCAATCACTTGGGACAAAAAAAATAAATATTCAATGGGTTCAACATGCCTCTCGGCAATTTCCTTGGGGTGTCTACTTTCCAAAATGGGGTCATTTGGGGGGGGTTTGTACTGCCCTGCCATTTTAGCACCTCAAGAAATGACATAGTCAGTCATAAACTAAAAGCTGTGTAAATTACAGAAAATGTACCCTAGTTTGTAGACGCTATAACTTTTGCGCAAACCAATAAATATATGCTTATTGACATTTTTTTTACCAAAGACATGTGGCTGAATACATTTTGGCCTAAATGTATGACTAAAATTTAGTTTATTGGATTTTTTTTATAACAAAAAGTAGAAAATATCATTTTTTTTCAAAATTTTCGGTCTTTTTCCGTTTATAGCGCAAAAAATAAAAACTGCAGAGGTGATCAAATACCATCAAAAGAAAGCTCTATTTGTGGGAAGAAAAGGACGCAAATTTCGTTTGGGTACAGCATTGCATGACCGCGCAATTAGCAGTTAAAGCGACGCAGTGCCAAATTGGAAAAAGACCACTGGTCCTTAGGCAGCATAATGGTCCGGGGCTCAAGTGGTTAAAGATAAGATCCTGGCTCTTGGTGTCCTTAACGCGGTTGAAGGCCTTTCTTAGAGCGGACTTGGTGTATCCTCCTGCCAATAATCTAGTGGTGAGCTCGTCGGATTCCCTCTGAAAATCCTCAACCGTAGTACAATTTCATTTTATACGTAGAAATTGACTGAATGGTATTGACTTCTTGAGAGATTCGGGATGAAAACTATCTGCTTGTAATAATGTATTGCCTGCAATTTTCTTTCCTCCTTGAGGATACTGATATCCAAAAAATCAACTTTGCATGAATCATAAGTCATTGTGAAGAATAAATTGAAATTGTTCTGGTTTATCAAATGTTCATAACTGCTGATAAACTTGGTATGTAAAAGCTGTAAAATTGACATTTTTCATCATCAGTTTTTAACGTACAGAAAAGATTTTCAACTGCCCTGTGTACGTGAGCCCTTAAAAAATGATACATTTTAATTTTGGTACAGTGTTGCATCATTGCATGACTGAGCAAATGTCATTCAAAGTGTGACAGCGCTAAAGTCTGAAAATTGGCTTGGGCAGGAAGGGGGTGAAAGTGTATTGAAGGTGTTAAAGCAGAACTTTACCCATAACAACTTGATAAAAAAATAATGTTCTTCGGGAAAGTACATACCGTATTTATCGGTGTATAACACGCGCCGACGTATAACACGCGCCGACGTATAACACGCGCCGGCGTATAACACGCACTCCAAGTTTAGGAGGGAATTTTAAGGAAAAAAACTTTTAGGAGGGAAGTTTAAGGAAAAAAAACTTACATTAAAATGCCCATCAATGCAACCTCATCAGTGTCCATCTGCAGCCTTGCCCAGTGTCCATTGCAGCCTTGTCAGTGCAGCTTTGCCCCAGTGCAGAATTGTCAGTGCAGCTTTGCCCCAGTGCAGCCTTGTCAGTGCAGCCATGTCAGTGCAGCTTTGCCCCAGTGGTCAGTGCAGCCTTGCCCCAGTGGTCAGTGCAGCCTTGCCCCAGTGGTCAGTGCAGCCTTGCCCCAGTGGTCAGTGCAGCCTTGCCCCAGTGGTCAGTTCAGCCTTGCCCCAGTGGTCAGTGCAGCCTTGCCCCAGTGGTCAGTGCAGCCTTGCACAGATCGCTTGAAAGATCGCCGCCGACATACACATAGCATGTAGTTTTAAATATGGCGCCACGGAGTTCGGAGGGACTCGGCAGAGGTGAACGAGCGCCGCCGAGATACACATAGTTGAGTGTACTCGGCTCTTTCCTGCGCCGCTCACAGTCCCGCCCGGACTGGGCGGGACTGTGAGCGGCGCCGTAAAGAGCCGAGAACACTCGACTGTGTATCTCGGCGGTGCTCGTTCAGCGCCGCCGAGTCCCTCCGGACTCCGCGGCGCCATATTTAAAACTACACGCTATGTGAATGTCGGCTGCGATCACGGCGATCGCTCCGATAGATCACAGATAGCAGGGATCAGCGTATAACACGCACCCGCGATTTTCCCCTGATTTTAAGGGGAAAAAAGTGCGTGTTATACGCCGATAAATACGGTACATTCCACAGTTTTATTTCTGCTACCAAAATTAGTGTGTGCTGTGAATTGCCTCCAGCATTGCTCCTGTTTCTTTTTGTTAGAGGCTGTTATTTTGTTGAAGCCCAGAGCCCCTTGAACAGCAGTAAATCATAAAGCGGAACTAAATCCATCAACAGTTTCCAAAACAGTTAGGGCTAGTTTACACTTGCTTCAAAACATGGCTTTGGACAGGGAAAGCTACATGGAGTATAATTTTTGAAGCGAAGCTAAAGCAAAGCAAAAGCAAGGTGTAAACAGGACTGTAAGCTAACCATTTTATTTAGTGACGGAGGCTTTGACTAGCGTTCAGAGAGCTGTAGCCTCCCTGGCGGTTTTCCCGAGTGTGGCTCGGGGTTAAATTTCAGCACCATTAGCGGTAACCCCAAACCACACTCGGGATTACATCTCAGGATCCTGGTGCGTTATACTTACCTTGTCCCCAGGATCCTGCGATGTCCGCTCGCCGTGTCCGTGGGCATTGTCCTCCTCCCAAAGCCTCTCTGTGCCGGGCTCCGTTCCCTGCGAGCGTCGCGATGCACGGGGCGGAGCCTGGCGGCAAATTCAAAAAAGTGAAAATTCATAAAACATACAGTACACTGTAATCTTACAGATTACAGTACCGTATGAAATCATTTCACATCCCTTTTGTCCCCAGTGCTTTGTCCAGTGCCCCGCATGCAGTTTTATATTATATATACTGTTCTTTCTGCCTGGAAACTGGAGATTGTCCATAGCAACCAAAAAGTGTCGCTTTACATCAAAAGTGGTTTTAGATCAGCTAGAAAACAGCGATAGTAAATTAGAACACTTGCAGAATTGAGAGATAGCGAATCGTGGGGAAATTAATTATATTATAATATTATTTTTTTAGAATTATTTATATTTATTTATTATTTTATAATTTATGATTTTGTGCTTCAAACTACATCATACCGGGATATCTACTAGACTCGTGGTGGACAGATTTAAGTGTGTTATTGCTAAGAATTACAGGCCTACAATATAACACGCTAAATTTCTGTGCAAAATAATTGTACCGCTTTGAGACACAAAAATCTGAAATAATCATATCGCCAGGGAGATTAACAAAGTCTGTCCGAAGCCTTGTTTTGAAGCAAGTGTAAACTAGCCATTAATGTGTGTTGAAGCCAAATGGCTGGTGTCATAACTGATCACCATGGCAGTTGCACATCAAACAGGGGCAGCTTTTTTTTGGCTGTAAAGGATAGGTGGGTTTAATTCCGTTTTAAGGCTGTCAGCAGATTGACCTCTACAAACTCAGCAGAGCCAAAAAATGGAGAGCAACTGAGCATGTGCAGAGAAGGGTGAGACAGTGTATTACTGGATTTTATACTGTATAGACACATTGGGGTTTATTTACTAAAGATAAATCTATTGTGCACTGTAGATTGAGGGGGAAGATCTGAAATGCGGGGAAGCTTTTCTGATTTTATCATCCAATCATGTGCAAGCAAAAATGTTGTTTTTTATTTTCCTTTCATGTCCCCCTCAGATCTACAGCGACTGCACTTCCAAGTACATTTGCAGCGCACAGTGGATTTGCCTTTAGTAAATAAACCCCTTTATGTTTTACATAGCTAGACCTACAAAAGGGGCCAGCCTGAAGTCATCTAGTGGGACTTCATTTCCTGACTAAAGAGGGCACTTTACGCTAGCACCTGGCTCTATATATACACATACCTCCCAACTTTTTGAGATGGGAATGAGGGACACCTGTTAGCAAAAGTATGTAGGCTCGGGACCCCCTCCCTGCCACGCCCCTTTAAAGACGAATTATACAAAAAAAAAATAGCTAAACCCACAAGTGCTTTTTTTCTTACAACTACTATTGGCTTTTGAAATTTGCAAATGTAGCAATTTAGAAATTGGATGAAAGGTTTAGCACTGGGAAACACTTTTTGAAAGTGAAAGATAAAAAGTGCATTTTATATGAAACTATAAGGATCAGACCGAAATGGGGGACACATGAGGAGGAAAGAGGGACAGAGGGACTTCCCAATGAGGGACAGTCCCTCGAAATCAGGGACAGTTGGGAGGTATGTACATGTTACAAGTGTGTAAATTAAGTCTAAACAAAGGGGGGAAATAAATTAGCATAAAAACAAATTATGTAACCTTATGCAGCTAAAGGTATCTATGCACAAGTAAGGATGAGCTCCGGCGTGTTCGCACACTCCATGTGCCGAGCCCGCCAGGAAGTCGGCGCTACGTTAATCACAGGCAGTGACATTTCCCGATCTCTGCAGCCGCACATCGGGAAAATGTCTCACTGCCTGGCGGGCTCGGCACGTGGAGAGTGCAAACACGCTGGAGCTCATCCTTATACACAAGTATCCATTACGCGAGAACTTTTCTCCTAGCTAGAAATCAATCTAATGTAATAACATCAGTAACATTTTTACGGTTGTGTGAATGAGGAAGCAGACACTGGCTAGGTGGTAATATAAATCAGATTTATTTTTTTTAGCTCTGTAGCTCAGTTGTGAGCTTTCTGTGGAAGAACCAATCACAGGTTCCCTCATATCCACCTACACTAGGAATCACTATCAAGCGCCTTCCTTTGTTTACTTCCTGCTGGGTGCACCACTAAGCACAGTCCTCCGGATCGGGAACTTCCGGCGAGTGGCCAGGAAGACCCCTAGTCTGTAGCAGGGGGAGGTTATTAAAGCTCGGACACTTCCGAATCCGAAGCTGTCAGCGGCTGGGGGGGATTGAGGGACATGTCGGAGGAAGGCTGTGAACCGGCTCAGGGGGAGAGAGGTGGGGTGTCTAAGTGGGTCCGGCTCAATGTGGGGGGGACGTGCTTTTTGGCAACCCGACAGACCCTGTGCAGGGACTCCAAATCCTTCCTGTACCGGCTGTGCCAGGCGGACCCGGACCTGGACTCTGATAAGGTAAGGAGGTAAGGGGGGCTCGGGGATACTGGGCTGTGATGAGACTGGGAAGAGCTGCCTGTCAGAGGCCAGGCTGGGCTACTATTGTCCTAGCAGAAAAGCAGATTTGGACTCTTACTCTTGTGTGTGTGTTTGTTTTATTTATTTTTTTTTATTCTATTTTTTTTTTTTTTTTTTTACTGTAACCAACTTTTAAAAAAATTAGATGACTCAATATAGAAGGAAAATACCCATTGGCTCTGTGAATTGGTGTTTAATTTGATTCCATGATGCTGTAATAGGGTAGCAGGGTCTGGTGATGATGTAAAGTGGGACAGTATGCAGGACAATAGGCACCCTTCTCCTGTTCTAATACCAGCTGTCATGGATATTCAGATCCCTTTTGAGTAAGGATCGATCAATTTTATCGGTGTGGCCGATAGTCACTTTGGTGTCCGTCACAAGCGTTCCCGATATTTCTTCAAGGAGTTTTACCGGGGTGCTGCAGGCATCACAACGGTCCTGTTGTTTAGAGCGGACGGTCAGCTTTATTTTAATAACAACTGATGCGGCTCAGCAGCCCCCCCCCCCGCCGCCGCCGCCGCTGCCGCCCACCCAAGCTCTCCCGAGCAACCAGCCGGCATGTCCGCCAGTTGGCCAAAGACCCAAACAAAGCCGATGCTTCCTTTGGGTCTCGGATCTAGGAACCGGGAAGCTCTGTCATGACATCACTTCCTGGATTACTGGCACCAGTTTTAAAAAGTAGAAAGTATTAAAGTGGTTGTAAACCTTCCTATACAACTTTACATCAATGGAATCTACATGGCACAGGCAGCTGATCGCTGCCTGTGAAAGTGCACTCACATTTGTCTTTGCGATGCAAATCGTCTTTATTTGTCCTGTGACGTTGCCCGCGCTTGCGCACTAGGTAGCCTCATTAATGGCACACAATGTGTGCCGTTTCAGCGTCCTCTGCCTGCTGTGTCATTATCTGACAATCAGAACGGGACAGAGGAAGCCTCGCGATGATAGCCTTGATAGTCATTTACTGTTCTCATTGAGAATGCTCTGTTGCCGTAGTAATGGCAATTGAGATCGAGGCTTGGTTACAACGCTACAGCGCATGCGTGAGATTTTGACAGGGATAAGAACTAAGGGCGGAAATGACGTCCGCATCGGCTTCAGCAAACAGGACAAAGAATGGCGCGGACGATACCTAAAAGATACAGGAAAATAAAAATCATAAAAACGGTACTTCTAATGCTCGTTTAGGACTAATTTACAGATCGCTTGCTTGGCAAGGTAAAAAAAAATTGAAATATTAGAAAAAAAAAAAAAATTTGCGGGGATTACTTCCTCTTTAAACGCCGAGCTTGACATTTTGAATACTTTCAAGTGCATAGGAGGGGTTTGGGGTCTTATAGACCCCCGATCCTTCCATAAAGAGTACCTGCCACTGCCTATTACTTTCACAAGGGATGTTTGCATCCCTTGTGACAGCAACAGTGAAAAAATAAAATGTAAAAGGACAGTGCAAAAATAAAAAATGGAAATGTACAGAATATCGGCTGTTGTCCTGAGAGGTGGCCGAAATATCGGTATATAATCTGCAGCGAAAAAACAATATCGGTCAATCCCTACTTTTGAGCATCTGTTAAAAATTAACGTGGCGCTCCTTTCAGATTTCCTATTCTCACTCTAATGGGCTCTGCGTGTAACTTGTATTTCACTTTTTGTGATGTGTCAGTAGGTTTAGCCCCGCACCTCACATGACTAATCAGGCTTTCCTGAGGGTTTGTGGGACCTGTATACCTTTATTTGCTTTGGACAATTATTCCAATTGCCTAGAGCTGTTTAATACTGCATTATACCGGCTTAACCTCAATGTGCTCTCAGCTGCCTTATAAGTCACCTGGTGGGCCAGGAGCAAAACGTATCTCTTCCAATATACAGCGATCAGACATAACTTTTATGACCACCCACCTAATACTGAGTAGGTCCCCTGTTTGCCACCAAAACAGCCCTGACCCATAACAGCATGGACTCCTCTAGACCAGTGTTTCTTAACTCCAGTACTCAAGGTGCCCCAACAGGTCATGTTTTCAGGCTTTCCATTATTCTGCACAGGTGATTTGCTCAGTTGCACTGCCTTTGTAATTACCACAGCTGTCCCATAATGGCTAGTTTGAGAACAGGATACATTATGAAAATGCTTATTGCTTGCACTCTGTCTAATGGCTCTGCTTGAGAAAAAGTCCACATGCATTATTTATCTTGATCAATATTTTAATGTGTGTTAAGTTGTTGGGAGACTGTTACTCCCCATAAGGTTTCTGTCCATTGCACCCCAGTGTTCTTCCAAAAACAGCCCAGGCCACCCAGGAGCAGGTAATGGGACTGCTTAGGTCTCATTCACATTTAGATGCGCACTGCGTATAGTTTTGGGTGCTTCTAAAAGCAGCACTATAGTAAGCAATGAGCCCATATACACAGCTATGCCTAGCTGCGAAAATGTGTACTGCGTTTTAGCTACGCAAAAAAAGTAGGCCACCTCTGCATCCAGGGCCATAAAAATTCTGCAGATTTTATATGCAAACATGCCTAAACTCATCTAAATGTGTACGCGTAAATTAGTGGCGTAACTGGAACCTTCAGGGCCCTGGTGCAAGAAACCATGAACCCCTGACCCCTGGCTGGGGCCCTTCTCTCTGAACCCGGTGGAAGAACACCAAGGACAAGGGGAGGGGCCAGGAAAAAGTACAGGGGGGGGGGCTGGAGAGCACATAGGGGGTCAGCAGAAATAAGCTGCATAGAAGGAGCGGCGGGGCCAGCTGCATATAGAGGAACTGATCTTTCTATTACCCCCCACTTCTCTCCCTCACGCAAGCTTTCAGCAGCTGCAGGAGGAAAATGAAAAGATCAGTTTCTCTGTATCATTGTTCCTCAACATTTTACCAGTCATGGCACAACATATTGCCTCTTCACTGCCTGTCAGATCCCTCTGAAAAGTGGTCTGAGCCTGCATCGCTTTTCAGAGGAATATTATTTTCTTGTTGGTATTTTGAACCCACCCTAAAAAAAAAAAAAAAATCAGTTCTGATCAAACAGAAAAAGGGGGCCAGGATTAAAAGTAATGTGTATACATACGCATGTAAACACACATGTACACACACACACACACTCATATAAATACATATAGACACACATATAAACATACACACACACTAGAGCTGCACGATTTTCTTTTAGAATAAAGATCACGATTCTCACGGTGTAACATCTTTCACATTATACAAAAAAAAAATTGGGCTATTTTTACTGTTTAGTTTTTTATTATTTTTTTAAAGTGTGTTTTTTTTTTTTTTTTTTTTTTTTTTTAAATTGCGTTTGAAAGACTGCTGCGCAAATACGGTGTGACATAAAATATTGCAACAACCTCCATTTTATTCTCTAGGGTCTCTGCTAAAAAAATATCATGTTTGGGTGTTCCAAGTAAATTTCTAGCAGAAAATGATTTTTACTTGTAAGCAACAAATGTCAGAAAAGGTTTGGTCTTTAACCACTTCAATGCTGGGCACATTCCCCCCTTCCTACCCAAGCCAATTTTCAGCTTTCAGTGCTGTCGCTGTTTAAATGACAATTACGTGGTCATGCTACGCTGTACCCAAACAAACTTTTTATCATTTTCTTTCCAGAAATAACGCAAACTAAAGAACCGCCCTGGGAGCTGAAGGCCCCTGGGTACAGTGGTGTACCCAGAACTTCAGGGGCCTACCTTCCTGACTCCTCTCCTTACTTGTGCGGTGGCCTTGCAGAAAAGGAGCCTGGTTTCTCCTTCCTTCAGGGCTGGTGAGTTTGTCTTGTTGGATCCCCTAGTGCTGATCAGCAGGGGGATGGGAGAGGTGAGCTGACTTGATGTCCCACGGCGTCAGTTCCCCTGAGCTCGTGCAGTTTTCTCTCCCCTTAGCTGGCAGCATGTAAGCTGAGGGAGAGTGCCTGCACTGCTCAGCGTCCTGTGGGCGTTCGCCATTTTGTGGAAGATAGGGGAGGAGTGGTGTATTACAGGAAGTGAGATCAGCGCGGCCCGCGTCATTTCTGGTCTACGGCAAAATGGCGGTGGCGTCAGCGCGGTGGAGGGGTAAAGGCACAGCTGCTCTCATCATAGCAAGGAGATATAAATCCAGCTGGAGCAGGCGCCCATTTCTCCTACGGACCAGGCTAATTGTGCAGCATGGAACATGAGGAGAGACTTGCAGCGTCCACGGCTATAGAGGAGACCACAGGGGGTGAGTCTGACGTGCCGCTAGAGGTTTAGATGGGGGAGGGTACCCCAATTCTTCTCCTCTGGGTACTACAGTGCTATATTTATGCCTGTGTATTTTGTTTCAGGGGACGATGCCACTGCCTGTGAGGTTGCCAGCTGTCCTGTTAAATCTACCCGTTCTAAAAGATGCGGGAACTGTAATGATAGGTTACCCCCAAATCATCCTAAGCCTTTCTGTTTTAAATGTATACAGAAACTAACAGGGAAGGAGACATCTCAGATCATGAAGGATTTCCTCACAGTTCAAACTGAGATGCTGTCCACTCCAAAGGCTTTTCAATCCTCCTTTAAGTCTAGGGAGTCCAGAGGCCCATGTCAGTAAGGACGCCTCCTCCCAGGAGGGCTCCGCTTCCTCTAGAGGATCTAAACGTGTCAGGAGAGAGGATCGGGATAACCCTAAGTACTCCCTTTCTCAGGATTCGGAGGAGGAACTAGAATCCGAATCTCTTGAGCAGAGATCTTCGGATGAAGGGGTAGCGGACAGCCAGGAGGAGGAGGAGGACTTCAGGTCTAGTAGGCATATTTTTTCAGCCGACGACATGGAGGGCCTCCTGAGAGCCATTTATGCTTCCGAGGAGATTCAGGAGCCCACTGAGCAGGTCTCTGCCCAGGATAAAATGTATAGAGGCATAATTAAGCCACAAGCTCGGGTTCTTCCGGTACATTCTGCCCTTAAAGATGTTATCTTGAGGGAGTGGAAGGAACTCGAAGAGGCTCCTGAAATACAAAACGTGGAAGCGTAGATGCCCCTTCACGGAAGAAAATGAGGAAAAGTTTTTTAAGACCCCTAGATTAGACGCCTCCTTAGCTCAGGTGTCTAAACAATCTGATCTCTCCTTTGAAGATACGGGCAATATAAAGGACCAGATGGATTGGAAGGCAGAAACCAATTTACGCAGGGCCTGGGAGGCTAACGCTGCGGCTATGAGCCCCGTATTGGCCTCAGCTTGCATCGCAAGAAATGCGTTCATGTGGGTATGTAAACTGATGGACCATGTGTCCCGAACCTCAAAATCTAAGGAGGTCTTAGATTCATTGGAGGTCATAGGTAGTGCAGTTGCATACCTAGCGGATGCTGCGGTTGAGACAGTGCGTGCCACCGCTAAGTCTGGTGCTTTATTGAACTCAGCCCGGCGAGCCCTCTGGGTTAAGACCTGGGATGGGGATAGTTCATTGAAGACCTGGCTTTGTGGCCTCCCCTTTGAGGGTTCACTCCTTTTTGGTACTGGGTTAGATCAAGCCTTGGCTAGATCTACCGAAAAGGGGAAGAAATTCCCCGTTAAACCAAGAAGAGACAGGAAGAGGTTTATTCGTGGCCCCCAAGCAAAAAACTGCTTCTTGGAGAAAAAGTGTCACGGAACGCCCCACACTCCGCTTGAGTGTTTCCGTCATATACCGCTTCCTAAGTTCTGGAACATGAGTCCAATGGATCTGGCTATAGGAACCCCAAGAACTAGACAACACCAGTCTTGGAGTACATCAGAACTACCTTTTTATTTGAGATCTCACAGACCTTTATACAGCAGGGATGACTCAAAGCTAACCTAATTAACATGAGCTAATTTACTACAAAATGTACCCAGACCAGATGACAGTCTTGTGGGCACCGAGCTTCAAACATTAATATAAACACAATAGCTGGAGCTAATTACAATTAACAATACAAACAACAATCTCCCCCCTCCTCAGCCTAGACCATTCGTCTCCTAGCCAGTGCTGGTGGCTAATGTAATCAGCTCTCTCAATTAACATAAACACATGTTGATAACACCAGCATCTCCTCACAGGATGTGTCCCAACAGAATGAATCAGTCTTATTAGCAGGGGGCTGCTGGAGGAACCCCCCCCTCCCTCTTCAGGGACACAAATCTACAGTAAGGAGTCCCCATACAATATATACATATATACACGACTGAGTCCGATTAATACAGTTCAGACTGGATTTCTCATTCACCTCACAAAGAGTATTGTTCCATTGAAAATCCAGGGCCCATAATCAAAAGGCAACAGGCTTGCATACAGTCCTCTCCAACAGCCTCTGTTCTGGCTAGGTCTGTCACAAAAAGGTTTCCCCTAATAGGCGTTGGGGAGCTGGAAAGGACAAGCAGAAGTCAGGCATTCTCTTTTCCAGCCAGAAGGCGGGCGACAAGTCCTCCAAATGACTTGCCAGTAGGGGGAAGACTTTCCCACTTTCTCCAGATAGTAAGAGAGGGTTACAAGTTAGTTTCTCTCCCCGCCTCCCCCCAAGTTTCTTTTGACCCACCTTCCCAAGGATCCCTGCAAGGCAGTAGGAATCCTACGGAACATAGAAGAGCTGGGCAGTCAGGAGGTCATAGTGCCGGTCCCAGAGGACCAACAGGGTCGGGGGATTTACTCCCACATTTTTGTGGTGCCCAAGCCCTCAGGGAAATATCGTCTGATAATAAATTTAAGGAACCTCAATGTTTTCTTGCAGTACAAAAAGTTCCGCATGGAGAGTGTGTATTTCCTCAGAAGACACCTCCTCAAGGATGTGTTCATGGTAACCTTAGATTTAAAGGACGCTTACCTCCATGTCCCTATATTTCAAGGTCATCAGATTTTCCTGAGATTCGCAATTGCCTCCCCACAGGGAATTCAGCATTGGCAGTTTGCGGCCCTCCCCTTTGGACTGGCATCCAGTCCAATGGTCTTCACGAAAGTGCTGGCAGAAGTAGTGGCCTTCATACATTTCCAGGAAATAACATTGATCCCTTATTTAGACGACATTCTGATTTACAATCAGAATTGGGACCAGCTGCTTCTGAATCTAGCCAAGGTGATGGAGACCTTAGAATCTTTGGGATGGATCATCAGCAAGGAAAAATCCTTGCTGGTTCCGGCCCAAACGAAGATGTACCTAGGATTCCTGGTGGATTCATCGGAACAAAGGTTAATTTTTCCTCAGAGCAAGGTAGAGGCCCTAATTTCAGCCGCCACTTCTCTGCTAGAAGCAAGGACAGCCTCATACAGGGGTATTATGAGAGTTTTTGGCCTAATGACTGCATCTATCCCTGCAGTTCCTTGGGCACAACTTCATTCCAGGACAGCAATTCCTCCTATCCTCTTGGGACAAGAAAAGGAGTTCTCTAGACCTAAAAGTCGTCATTCCGGTCGAAGTGAAAGACTCTCTTCACTGGTGGCTTCTTCCTCAGAGGCTTCAGGGGAGGTCTCCTTTGGAGTCAGCTTCAGCCTCTCAGAATAATGACAGACGCAAGTTCCTGGGGGTGGGGGGCACACCTAGAGGATCTAAAAGCTCAGGGTTACTGGGACTCAGGACAGAGAGTCCTCCTCCAACTTTCGAGAGCTTTTGGCCGTCGGAGAAGCGTTAAAAGCGTTCGAGGGAAGAATCAAGAACCAGGAAGTTCAGATCCTTTCAGACAATGCCACAGCAGTGGCTTTTCTGAATCATCAAGGGGGCACCAGATCCACGTCCCTCCTGGCCCCTGTCACTAGAGATCCTGGGTTGGGCGGAGCACAGGGTTCTCTCTATTTCTGCAGTTCACATAAAGGAAACTCTGAATATAGAGGCCGATTATCTCAGTCGCCAGCTAATTCTGCAGGGAGAATTGATGTTGAATCCAGAGCTTTCTCCTTGGTATGTCAGCAACTCGGCGTTCCAGAAGTAGATCTCTTTGCCCGCAGGGAGAACAGAAGGGTAAAGAGGTTCTTTTCCCTTGCTTGGGAAATGGGCGCGGAGGGGATAGATGCATTGGCCCAGGTTTGGAAGTTTCGGTTGGCCTTTTGCTTTTCCCCCCGGAACTTATTCCGAGAGTTCTGCAAAAGGTATTTCTCTTGGAGGGCAATCTAATTCTATGTGCACCAAAAAACACATAGATGTGAACCAAGACATTTAGTAACATAATGGGGTTAAAAAAAAAAATGGCCGAAACAACTAATCGATTATGAAATTAATCGGTTACCATTTTCATAATCGATTAATTGGCCAGTAACATAATGGGGTTAAAAAAAATTAAATTAGCCCTTTAGGAGTACAAAAAGAGCAAATAATCGCTACTGTACATTTTACTTTCACTGTTGCACAGGAAAAAGAAATGAACCCCTTACAGTAGCAATTTATTTGCTCTTTTTGTACTATAAAGGGCTAATTTTTATTTTTTTTAAACCCCATTATGTTACTGGCCGATTAATCGAGTATGAAAATGGTAACCGATTAATTTCATAATCGATTAGTTGTTTTGGCCATTTTTTTTATTTAACCCCATTATGTTACTAAATGTCTTGGTTCACATCTATGTGTTTTTTGGTGCTTTTTGCAGAAACTCACTACAATTCATTTAACATTCACATCTATGCTTTTTTCAGCTGCTGCGTATTTGGAAGGGGTCAAGGCAAAACGGTGCTTTTTTTTTTTTGTTCAATATACTTCAATAGAGAATCTGCAGAAAAGCATGTAATGTGTTTTTGCAGAAATTTGTGTTTTTTTTTTTTTTTTTTTTTTTTATCTGCCCAACAACAAATTGGCCAAAAAAAGCATAAAAAAATTGCAAAAGCGCAAACCGCAGCAAAATCGTGTGCGCAAAAAAGCAAAAAGCACTGCAGAAACAGATCAAAGGCAAACTGCATAGGTGTGTACCGAGCCTTATGCTGGCCACATGGATCAATTTTCAGACAGGAATATTAATTTGAAAAATCTTTGTACATTCGCTGAATGAAAGAATGTTTGAAATTTTTCACTTGCTTTTAACATTCTGTTTTAAAACAAATGTAATTTCTGAATGAAAACCACATACAAGGTCTGAAAATTCCTTTGACCAAGAAGTTATCTATTATTTCTAAATTTTCCCGTCACTGTGGTTGAAAACAAACGTCGATTTGACCCCACTAACGATTAGAAAATCGAACGAACGTTCTTAAAACAAATTGTTTTTTTTGCATGAAGACATTTGTTTTTTGTATGGCTAGCATATAATATATTACAGTTCTGTTTGAAAATCTGCAAAACAGTCTAACTTTTTTTTCTTTTAAATAGAAAAATTGATCTTAGTCTGATGATATTTACTAGATTCAACCTCTAATAGTATATACAGTATATCTCTTCTGTCTGTTATTCTCAGAGTGGATTAAAGATTTTACTCCCTAACCATATAGTTGGTTATTTATATTTACCACTGCATAGAGATATTAAAGCATATTTTTGCCTTTTTTTAAAACTTTATATATTAACTAAATTATACACCACACTTTTTTTTTTTTTTTAAAGGTGATTAATCTAAACAATAATCGGCCAACTAATCGATTATGAAAATAATCGTTAGTTGCAACCCTACTAAACTCTGGTAGCCTGGCACAGAAATTCTACTGGAGTATGTATTTAAAATACATTCTGTTGCTTTCAGGGTGGCTACGTTCGTTCTCAATGGTCCCACTGTGTGGAAGAATGTAGCCACCCTCTCTTGGACTATGGGATTTGTAGTGTGCATAGAGCACTGAACATGCCCACAAATATTGTGCACTACTTATTTCAAACAAATTAAAGCAAGGGAAAAAGAGGCTCAGGAGCTCACAAAGGACATTTACAAGGGGCAGCAAAAAAAATGAGAAATGATTTAATAAATAAGATTACAGGGCCATTGAGTGTGTATGTACAGTCCCTGACAAAAGTCTTGTCGCTTGTGTACAAATTGACCTGAAGTGTCGCTAAAATATATTTCTAATTAAGATTTTGTTACAAGAAATGGGTCATTTTAATCCCAACAGCTTTTGTAATAATGTTTCAGTGCAAAAGAAACTGACAAAAAGTATTCTAATATTCACAGCTTGGTAAAGCCCATTGAGTCAATTTTTGCCAAGACATAAGTGTTGTCGCCTTGTTATATGAGCTTCACCTGTGACTAATAATGGATCAATTAGGTCTCAGGTGTGTATAAAAAGAACACCAGTACACTAGACCTTCTCAACTGCAACTAGACCTCTGCAAACATGCCTAAGATTCACCCGGAGACTAAAGTGTTGATTATCAAGAGGCTGAAGACCAGATCCACTGCTGATGTGGCAGACACCTTCAATGTGCCTCAGCGTCAAGTTCAGAGGATAAAAAGATTTGAAGAGACTGGAGACGTTTTGGACAAGGCCAGGTCAGGCCGACCCCGCAAGACAACTGCTCGAGAGGACCGTTTTTGGCTCAAAAATCCAAGGCCAGCCCATTTTCCGCTGCAGCAGAGCTCTACGAGACCTGGTCACCTGAAGTCCCTGTGTCAACCAGAACAGTTTGTCGTATTCTGTCTTGAAATGGCCTCCATGGTCGAATCAGTGCCCATAAGCCAGCACTAAACAAAAGACAATTGAAAAACCGTGTGGCATTTGCCAAGGGCCACAGCCTGCTAAAAGGATGGAAAAGTGGCAGAAGGTGGATTTTTCAGATGAATCTTCTGTTGAATTATACCACAGTCGCCGCAAATATTGCAGGAGACCTACTGGAACTCGCATGGAGCCGAGATTTGCCCAGAAAACAGTGAAGTTTGGTGGAGGCAAAATCATGGTCTGGGGTTACATCCAGTATGGGGGTGTGCCAGGGATCTGCAGGGTGGAAGGCAACATTAATAGTCTAAAATACCAAGAAATCTTAGCTACCTCTTATTCCCAACCATAAAAAAGGCCAAATTTTGCAGCAGGATGGTGCTCCATCACATACTTCCATCTCCACAACAAAGTTCCTTAAAGTGGATGTAAACCCAAAATTTTTATTTTTTTTTTTTTTTTTGATATCATACTGTAGAGTATAAGATTTCCTATCATTTGAGCCCAGTCTTGCCACACAGTTAATCCATCTCTGAGCAATCCTCTTTTATTGTTCAGTGAGAGAAATGTTGACAAACTGACACAAACTTTGTCAAATACTCCCCCTTGCTGTGAGTGACAGCCTAAGACACAGGCATGATTTTTTAATTCCCTCCCCCACTCCTTTCTTCAGCAGCTCTGCAAGGATTGGCTGTTCCACACCTCAGCATGATTTGGCATGCTGAAGTCATGTGGTTACTTTCCTGTCTTTTCACTGGATGTTAGAGATCATAGCAGAAGTAGTTCAGTTAGAAATACACAGGAGAAAATGCAAGGGGAGTGTAGAGGTGGGCGGGGAGTCTACTGACATCGCGACTCCACCCACCGAGCCCCAGACAACAGACCCACCCACAGAATATGCAGTTTTTCAGCTCTCATAACAGAGGGGAGACATTTGACAGGTAAAGATACATGCAGGAGGCATGTATATCCTTATAGATAACCCCTATGGAAGTAGTTTAGAAAGGATGACATTGGGTTTACATCCACTTTAAGGCAAAGAAGATCAAGATGCTCCAGGATTGGCCAGCCCAGTCACCAGACATGAACATCATTGAGCATATGTGGTGTAGGATGAAAGATGAAGCATGGAAGACGAAACCAAAGAATATTGATGAACTCTGGGAGGCATGCAAAACTGTTTTCTTTGCTATTCCTGATGACTTCATCAATAAATTGTACGAATCCTTGCCAAACCGCATGGATGCTGTCCTTCAAGCTCATGGAAGTCATACAAGATATTAAATTTGGATCTCACAGCACCACTACTTAATTTGCTGACATATTTTTGGATTTTCAGTAAAGTTGTTCAATTTCTGTATAGGCAACAAAACTTTTTGTCTTGCCAAAATTTTACCTGTCTGTCTTGATTAAATGACAAATCTTTTTTCAGGGAAACTAATTTATTTCAGTGCATTAAACATAATTTGGGAGGGCTTTAGCTTTTCATATGAGCTATTTCTAACACCAATTGATTAATTAAAAGTCAGGTTAATAGCAGGAGTTTCTACAAAATAGAGAAAGTATTCAGAACTTCACTTTTTCCACATTTTGTTACATCCTTATTCCAAAATGGATTAAATTATTTCCCTCAAAATTCTACAAACGATACCCCATAATGACAACGTGAAAGAAGTTTGTTTCAAATCTTTGCAAATTTATTAAAAAAAAAAAAAAAAAAAATCACATGTAGATAAGTGTTCACAGCCTTTACCATGAGACTCAAAATAGAGCTCAGGTGTATCTCATTTCCACTGATCATCCTTGAAGTTTCTACAACTTGACTGGACTCCATCTGTGGTAAATTTAGTTGATTGGATATGATTTGGAAAGGCACAAACACACCTGTCTGTATAAGCACCCACACTAAACAGTATCTGTTAAAACACAAACCAAGCCATGAAGTCCAAAGAAATTTGTCTGTAGAAGTCTGAGACAGGATTGTATTAAGACACAGATCTGGGTTACAGAAAAATTTCTGCAGCATTGAAGGTCCCAATGAGCACAGTGGCCTCCATCTGTAAATGGAAAAAGCTTGGAACTACCAGGACTCTTCATAGAGCGGGCTGCCCGGCCAAACTGAGGGGGATAAGGGCCTTCGTCAGGGAGGTGAAAAAGAACCCAATGGTCACTCTGACAGAGCTTCAGTGTTTCTCTTTGAAGAGAGGAGAACCTTCCAGAAGAAAAACCATCTCTGCAGCACTTCACCAATCAGGCCTGTATGATAGAGTGGCCAGACAGAAGCCACTCGGGAAAAGACAGCCAAACACTCCCAGCACTCAGTGGTCTTTGCCAGACAGAAAGCCGACCAATATATCCTCACATGCACAGTTCAATGCCGGTAGATGCAGCCCTCCTCCAATGGGGATATCCCATGTAGAACCACAAAAACAAAGAAGGGGAAGGCGCAAACCCCTAGTGCATTATCCGGGTAAAAACAGGATTTATTGATATGAAAAGCAACCAGTAAAATGCGCACTCACAAAGGTGCACAAGTATACAGCAAGTACATAGGATGACATGAGGTACACACTCCCAAGTGTTTCTGCGGGCCCACATATGCACGCTTACACGTTTTGGGAGTGCTTCTTCAGATCTGTGCTACCCAGCACAACCAAATGGCTCGTGTTTAAATGCAGCAAAACGCAACAAAATCCGCCCCCAGCCAGCAGGAATGGCGGAGCTGGGAAGAACAAAGCAAAAAACGTAATATATTAAATGTGTGAGTGGACAGAAGCTGTGACAATCAGCGGGGAGATGTTACCTGCTCCAGACGGTTGGACCCTTCATCCCCCTGTTGTCAGTGTAAGAGCCGACGAGCTGTCAGCTGGCCATGGACCGCAAGCCCCCGGGATCCTGAAAACTGGAAGTGAGGCCCTACTTCCGGTTTTGGGTGTGCTGTCGTGTTCTCCCCCCTGTGTTCCCCACGGGCAATGAGAGAGCAGTGACCAGGGGGCTCGGTAGCCAAATACTGAGGGGGGAGGGGAACAGCGCCAGGTGACACAGGGTCCAAAGGGTAACCACACTGGGGATACAAGTACCAGCATTGGGCGCTCCAGTGTACTGGCTGGAAACCGGAAGTGACACTGTACGTCCCTTCCGGTCTATGGCAGCAAATCCTAGGCGTGTCCTCACAACACTGTCTCAGGCAAAAAGAAAAAAAATAAAGTGCTGAGGACGCTCCTGGATTTGCTGTTACAAACAAAATGTGAAAAAAGTAAAGCACTGTGAATACTTTTCGGATGCACTGTATGTAAGTGTATACTATGTGAATGTGTGTGGATTTTTTTTTAGAGAATAAGGATATCGTTTAGTGTCCCTGTATACATTTGTGCTCATGAGTTTGCATACCTTGGCAAAATTTATGATTTCTTGGCTATTTTCAGAGAATATGAATGATAACACAAAAAAACTTTCCTTTCACTCGTGGTTGGTGTTTGGCTGAAGCCATTTATTATCAATCAGCTGTGTTTACTCCTTTTTAAATGACAACAGAAACTAGCCAAATGAACTGCACGTTTGAGATCTCCCCAGAGTGGCTCAATGATTTTGAGGTCAGGAGACTGAGATGGCCACTCCAGAACCTTCACTTTATTCTGCTGAAGCCAATGACAGGTCGACTTGGCCTTGTGTTTTGGATCATTGTCATGTTGGAATGTTCCATGCGCAGCTTCCTGGCTGATGAATGCAAATGTTCCTCCAATATTTTTTGAAAACCTACTGCATTCATCTTGCTATCAATTTTGACCATATTTCCTGTGCCTTTGTAGCTCACACATCCCCAAAACATCAGCGATCCACCTCCCTGTTTCACAGTAGGAATGGTGTACCTTTCATCATAGGCCTTGTTGACTCCTCTCCAAAAGTAGCCTTTATGGTTGTGGCCAAAAAGCTCAATTTTGGTCTCATCACTCCAAATGACTTTGTGCCGGAAGGTTTGGGGCTTGTCTCTGTGCTGTTTGGAGTATTGTAAGTGGGATACTTTGTGGCATTTGCGTAGTAATGGCTTTCTTCTGGCGACTCGACCATGCAGCCTATCTTTCTTCAAGTGCCTCCTCATTGTGCATCTTTGAAACATCCATACCACATGTTTTCAAAGTGGAAAGAATATTTTACTGCGCTATCCCAATGAGTCATATATCAAGGAATAAACCATATATACAGTGAAAAAAGCTGCAACTAAAATGTGAGACACACACACTACATATATCATAAGAAAAAAAGCTGCGCTGTGTAATATTGGTGATCAAGAAATTGAAAACTCCATACAATATACTATCACATGAACATTTAAATGCAATCACCAGTAATATGTGCAAAGAGTAATGAAAAATAAAATGTAAAGCAAAATAAATTAACAGAGTCAAGACCACTCCGATGGGCTATTAGAAAGAAGCCCACTAGTAGAATGATCTTCCAAATGATGATTTTGCAGTCCTCAAGATAGTGATAACGTGCAAACTGCAACACCATGGAAGATGTGATGGGGTGCAACAGAGAGGTACCTCCACCCACAAAAATACTGCCGCTTACCAGCTCATTAGATCTTATTTAAGGAGATCATGCGTGCCTGTGGCTCTTAACCCCAGCCTTGGGTCTTTCAAACATAGATGGCTCCTCAGACTCTCCGCACGGGGTTTCCTCTGTATGGCAGACATGCACTCATTCCCCATAGAAGGATATAAAAACTTCCATAGCGTGATATGTTTAAAAGTATTTATTTAAAAAAAACAGTAATGCACTTAGTTATGCTGAAGGTATATAGCATTGGAATAAAAACACGAGCTGGCCGGCTCTCGAATGCTGCCCGTAGCTTCTGGGACTAGTGCGGTATGTGGTGACGTCAGCACGCCGCTCCTCCCTACGCAGTTTCGTCACAAATGACTTCTTCCAGGGGCACGGGCGGCGTGTTCTGACTCACCGCCATAAATACACTGCACAATAAATGGAACGCCCAGTTCTGAGCTTATGGTGTCCCTCAATCGAATCAGCCATTTTGGAAAAGGGCAAACGCCCTTCAATCATGTAACGAAGGAATTGATAGTGCCAAAACTGGCTGCTAATGTTAAACTGACAAAATAATAAAAAATAAAAAAACTAAGATGTTAGATTCGCGATCATCCTCATCTTATACTGCCTGGACAGGAAAATGACACGATTGGTCCAATATTAAAGATAGATTCTAGAAGTGTCCCCAAAAATAGATAAATTGGATCTCCATGTCCGATATAGATTAACAGTTGCAAAAATGATCCATGCAACTGGTGCAACATATGAATAAGCGCCAGCTGGACATAAATAACAATCGGCAGCTGATGCTCCCATTGCCTATAAAAAAATATTAGTGATCCGGGAATAATTGTTCCTTATGAAGTCCCAGTGAATAACTGGTCTCCCAACTTACAGGGGTGCCCCAATCATTCATCAATGCACCAATTATGTCTCGACAGCTGTTACGAGAATATTGGCAGAATATATAAAAAATGAAATGACTAAAAGATGATGATAGTAGTCTCCAAAAAAAAAACAAAAAAAGGGAAAGAGAAAAGCTCCATTCCCCCTAAAGAGAAAAAAAAGGGGAAAAGAAGAAAAAATTTATAGGGGAAAAGGGGGAAAACATTTTTTGAATATTTCTCTATCTCTTATCCTTTATTCCCTACTACCATCAATATCTGTATATTTTAAATAATATTGTCTGAATACAAAACCATATTGATATGGTATATTCCCATCTCCTAGGTATAATAATCAAATGATATCAGTAGGGTCAGCCAGGAACTCCAGAATAAGTCGGTACCATGATAGTCTAGCCATTATTAATAAACGCATTTAACATCTATATCGACATTAAGGCCTAATGGGGTGTAGCAGTGTACCCTATGGATCCATGCCATTTCAAGTCTGGATAGTTCCCTAACTAGGGAGCTACCCCTCCAGTGAGCACTAAATCTATCTATCCTCAAAAAAAGTGTGATGGCAGGATCGCGATTGTGATGTATAGCATAATGCTTGGAAACAGAATGGAATCTGAAGCCATTCTTAATATTGGTAATGTTTCCCTAAACGGACTTGCATAGACCGCTTTGTACTGCCTATATATTGGAGCCCGCTAGTTAGGGAACTATCCAGACTTGAAATGGCATGGATCCATAGGGTACGCTGCTACACCCCATATGCAGTGGCGGCCCGTCCCCCTCCAGGCAGCAAAAAAAAAGTCAGAAAAAAAAAAAAATTTATTACTGGCCCTTAAAAAAAAAAAAAAAAAAAAAAAAGGGTCCTTAAGTGCACTGTGTTCGCACGCCAGACACAGTGCGATGCCGGACACAGTGCACTTATGCGAAGTGCCACGTCTATGCAGTCACGAGATTGCAGACGTGGCGCTGCATTTGCGGGCGTTTAGCCCGCCTTGCAGCATTTTCTGAAGCGCTGAGTAGCTTCCGCCCGGCCATAGTAATAGATACTACAGGTGCCGGGCGGAAGCTTCTCGGCACTTCAGATGTGATTGACATCTGCCCTGAGTCAGATGTCACTTCCTTTTTCTATCTCTCATTGCGCCCGAGAGAGGAAACGGGAAGAATGCTGCTGCCAGTGTGAAGGAGACACCGCAGGAGACCCAAGGTAAGTACTGCTGTGCGGAGGGGGTTTGAAGTGACAGAGCCTGCATTTGGGGGGGGCAGAGCCTGCATTTGGGGGGGGGGGGGGACGGCAGAGGCTGCATTTGGGGGGGATGGCGGAGACAGGCTGCATTTGGGGGGGGGGGGAGAGACAGGCTGCATTTAATGGTACACAGGCATGCTGCATTTGGGGAGGGAGGGACAGAGGCTGCATTTTATGTGACAGAGGCTGCATTTTATGTGACAGAGGCTGCATTTGGGGGGACAGAGGCTGCATGTAAGGAGGGACTCCGCTGGGGGCACCTGATGTAAGGACAGACTGCTGGGGACGCTTGATGGCATCTGGTTGTAGGCGACATGGCTAGTGACACACTTGGGGCTCCCACTGATTCTGCATTATGGAGAGTTGAATGATTTAATTTTATATTACAATGTAATAATAGAAATAATGCGCTTCAATCATCCTGACACCATAACAACCATGTTGCCGGGATGATTGAAGTGCTAACACCAGGTGTTTGGAGTATCTTTATCTGCTGATTGTTAAACTTTCTTGAATACACATATTTCTATTGTTGTGTAGGATCTGTGTCCCTCTCTCCCTCTCCCTCCATCCCTCGTTCATCTCAGACGCTAACCACACCACCTTAGAGCCACGCCCACTATTTCACTGAAACCACGCCCATTTTCACCAAGTGGGAGGGGTCAAAAAGGAAGGGCGGGGTCTGGCGCCCCCCCATCCTAAAACTTCACCAGCCGCCACAGCCCATATGGCCTTAATGTCGATATAGATGTTAATGATAATGGCTAGACTATCATGGTACCGACTTATTCTGAGTTCCTGGCTGACCCTACTGATATCATTTGATTATTATACCTAGGAGATGGGAATATACCGTATCAATATGGTTTTGTATTCCGACAATATTATTTAAAATAAAATATACAGATATTGATGGTAGTAGGGAATAAAGGATATGAGATGGAGAAATATTCAAAAAATGTTTTCATTTTCCCCTTTTTCCTCTTTATAAATATTTTTTTCTTTTCCCTTTTTTTTCTCTTTAGGGGGAATGGAGCTTTTCTCTTTCCCTTTTTTTTGTTTTTTTGGAGACTACTATCATCATCTTTTAGTCATTTCATTTTTTATATATTCTGCCAATATTCTCGTAACAGCTGTCGAGACATAATTGGTGCATTGATGAATGATTGGGGCACCCCTGTAAGTTGGGAGACCAGTTATTCACAGGGACTTCATAAGGAACAATTATCCCCGGATCACTAATAATATTTTTTATAGGCGATGGGAGCATCGGCTGCCGATTGTTATTTGTCCAGCTGGCGCTTATTCATATGTTGCGCCAGTTGCATGGATCGTTTTTGCAACTGTTAATCTATATCGGACATGGAGATCCAATTTATCTATTTTTGGGGACACTTCTAGAATCTATCTTTAATATTGGACCATTCGTGTCATTTTCCTGTCCAGGCAGTATAAGATGAAGATGATCGCGAATCTAACATCTTAGATTTTTTATTTTTTATTATTTTGTCAGTTTAACGTTAGCAGCCAGTTGTGGTACTATCAATTCCTTCATTACATCATTGAAGGGCGTTTGCCCTTTTCCAAAATGGCTGATTCGATTGAGGGACACCATAAGCTCAGAACTGGGTGTTCCATTTATTGTGCAGTGTATTTATGGCGGTGAGTCAGCACGCCACCCATGCCCCTGGAAGACGTCATCTGTGACGAAACGGCGTAGGGAGGAGAGGCGTGCTGACGTCATCACATACCGCGCTAGTCCCGGAAGCTACGGGCAGCATTCGAGAGCCGGCCGGCTCGTGTTTTTATTCCAACGCTATATACCTTCACCATAACTGTAAGTGCATTACGGTTTTTTTTTTTAAAATAAATACTTTTAAACATATCACGCTATGGAAGTTTTTATGCCCTCCTATGGGGAATGCGTGTACGTCTGCCATACAGGGGAAACCCCGTGCAGAGAGTCTGAGGAGCCATCTATGTTTGAAAGACCCAAGGCTGGGGTTAAGAGCCACAGGCACTCATGATCTCCTTAAATAAGAGATCTAATGAGCTGGTAAGCGGCAGTATTTTTGTGGGTGGAGGTACCTCTCTGTTGCACCCCATCACATCTTCCATGGTGTTGCAGTTGCACGTTATCACTATCTTGAGGATGGCAAAATCATCATTTGGAAGATCATTCTACTAGTGGGCTTCTTTCTAATAGCCCATCGGAGTGGACTTGACTCTGTTAATTTATTTTGCTTTACTGTTTATTTTTCATTACTCTTTGCACATACTGGTGATTGCATTTAAATGTTCGTGTGATAGTATATTGTATGGAGTTTATCTCTATTCGTTTAGATGTGATTTAATTTTTCATAAGTCATTTCAATTTTTTTGATCACCAATATTACACAGCGCAGCTTTTTTTCTTATGTTTTCAAAGTGTCCTGTATTTCATCTGAAGTTATTCGTGGGTTTTCTTTGTATCCTGAACAATTTTCCTGGCAGTTATGGCTGAAATTTTAGTTGGTCTACCTAAGTGTGGTTTGTTTTCAACAGAAACAGATCACAGGTGAGGATGGTTACCTTTAAAAGTCATTCAAACCCCTTTGTGTCAAATTGTGTGTTATCAGGCCAAAATCACCAGGGTATGTAAACTTTTGGTCAGGGTCATTTGGGTAGTTTCTGTTATGATTTAAAGAGTAAACACAGTTGATGGAAAATAAAAGGCTTCAGCCAAACACTAACCATGAGTGAAAAATGTTTTTGTGTTATTCATGTTCTCTGAAAAATGGCCAAGAAATCATAAATTCTGCCAAGGTATGTAAACTTATGAGCACAACTGTACGTATAACAGCCATTAGTAGTATTTAATCCTATTGTAGTATGATCAATTACAAAGAGCATTGAAGAGGTCTACATGTGTACTACAGCTTGTATGCCTAAGACCGGATCCTTGGATGGAGAGTTGGACCTTTTCAGTAATCCGCCTGTCCTCCCATTCATTGATCACGTTTGCATACCAGTGTAATAATTTATATTTGGTGGCAATTTCTGTAACCAATGACAGGCACTTTAAGGCACCATTTATTGAAACTTTGCCTTATGGATGACTTGCAGCCCTAAGCTGGCCATAAACGGTTCGAATCTCAGCAGGAACCAGATGAGTCGAACCATGTATGGGCCGGCTGAATGTACCAAAGTTGATCGATTGATCAACTTGGTACTACCAGCCTGGATTTTTTTTTATGTGATTATCTCTAGCTGCTATAGTTTTTATGTCCTCCCTGCTGGGAAAGCTCTCACAATAGCTCAATAAACACAATAGCTCCGCTGAAGGGATTCCCCCATCAACACTGTAACCACAGGAAGAAAATTGACTCTTCTATGGCTGGCTTTATTCAAGTGTGCTAATTAAAATGATTCTGTCCAAATCATCTGGGAGTGTCTGATGTCTGTCCCCGTGTGTGCTGTGGTTTCATCTGCCTATCCCAACACCACTACAGGGCACAATAGTAATGGGTCCCCTGACCAATAAATTAAGCTCCTTCACAGCTGGAGTCTTAGGCCTCTTTTACATGAATGATCCGTTCAGGTCCGCCTGTCAGCTCTTTAGGCGGACCTGAACGGACCCTCCATAGACCTCTATGGAGCGTCGGATGTCAGCGGTGACATGTCCGCTGACATCCGACCCGCTCCGATCTGAAAAAGTGTAACGGAGGAAAAACCTACTTTTCCATCCGTTTTCTTATCGGATCGGGTGACGACGGACTCTATTTGGGTTTCCCTGCTTGATTTGCATTCACACAGAAGAGAATTTGCCTATTTACAGCCTTCTGGGAGGAAACCTCCGTACAATTGCCTTTTAACCACTTCCCGACCGCCGCACGACTATGTACGTCCTAAGTTTGAACGGGGATATCGTTGTTATGGCAGCAGCTAGCTGCCATAACCCCGGTATCCCCGTTTTCGTGCGGTGGCCGGCCTTAAGATAAAAGTGGTCCCTGCGGCGGATTCGCCGCGAGATCACTTTTATCGGTGGCGGGAGAGGGGCCCCCCCCTCCCGCCGCGATCCGGTGCCCTCCGCCGCTTACCGGAGCCGTCGGTAGCGGCGGAGGCGATCGCGTCCTGTTCTCTGGTGTGTCTGGAGATGAGTGAGGCCAAGATGGCGCTCACTCGTCTCCATGACACTGCTGGGCGGAAGCGACATCAAAACGTCACTTCCGTCCACGCCTCTTAAAGGCATATTTTTTCAAATGTAATTTTTTTAAATGACTTTTTTTTTTTTTTTTTTTATTGCATTTTAGTGTAAATATGAGATCTGAGGTCTTTTTGACCCCAGATCTCATATTTAAGAGGTCCTGCCATGCTTTTTTCTATTACAAGGGATGTTTACATTCCTTGTAATAGGAATAAAAGTGACACAATTTTTTTTTTTTTAAACAGTGTAAAAATTAATAAAATATTGTAAAACAAATAATAAAAATAAAAAAAAAAATTTTGAAAACCCCCCTGTCCCGACGAGCTCGCGCACAGAAGCGAACGCATACGCGAGTAGCGCCCGCATATGAAAGCGGTGGTCAAACCACACATGTGAGGTATCACAGCGACCGGTAGAGCGAGAGCAATAATTATAGCCCTAGACCTCCTCTGTAGCGCAAAATATGCAACCTGTAGAATTTTTTAAACGTCGCCTATGGAGATTTTTGAGGGTAAAAGTTTGATGCCATTCCACGAGCGGGCGCAATTTTCAAGCATGACATGTTGGGTATCAATTTACTTGGTGTAACATTATATTTCACAATATAAAAAAAATTGGGATAAGTTTACTGTTTTATTTTTTTTATTCAAAAAAGTGAATTTTTTCCAAAAAAAGTGCGCTTATAAGACCGCTGCGCAAATACGGTGCAAAAAAAAGTATTGCAATGACCGCCATTGTATTCTCTAGGGTGTTAGAAGAAAAACCATATATAATGTTTGGGGGTTCTAAGTAATTTTCTAGCAGAAAAACCTGTTTTAAACATGTAAACACCTAAAATCCAAAACGAGGCTGGTCCTTAAGTGGTTAAAGTATATGTGAACCCTTACCTTGTAAAACAACCCATTCAATTTAAAATAAGGCAGGCAAAGTGTGTCTGTGTGTGTGTCCAGTATATGACAAGCTGTTCATTAACATGTCCATGCAAATAAATGTCAAGTTTTTCAAGCACAGGTTTCTCTGCATATGTAGTTTATTAAAGTGATTTTGTAAAGGTTCCTTGATTTGTGTTTGTTTTTTTTTTTTTATAACAATGTTGTACTTACTACCTCTGTGCAAGGGTTTTCCACAGAGTGGCCCGATCCTTTTCTTCTGGGGTGCCCGGGCGGCGCTCCTGGCTCCTCCTCCAGATCGAGTTCCCCCTTGGAGAGCCGCATTCCATGGGGGCGCTCGTGAGGGCACATGCCCGAGTCCCACTGCTGTGTCCATTGACAGATGGCAAGACTCTTTCCCACCCCACCGGCTCCCGTATCACTGGATTTGATTGATGGCAGCGGGAGCCAATGGCTCCCGCTGCTATCAAGCTATCCAATGAGGACCCAAGACAGCAGCTGGAGCTTCTGAGCTTGTCCTCTACGCTGGAACGAACGTGTTCAGGTAAGTAAAAGGAGGGCTCTGGGGGGCTGCTGCAGCACAGGTTTTTCACCTTAATGCCTAGAATGCATTAAGGTGAAAAACCAAGACTTTACAACCCTTTTATGTGTAGTTTATGCCCAACAGGGATGCACAAGGGAGTGCTAGAGTGCCTCATTGTACAGAACACCAATATCGCTGCAACATGCCTCTCCTACTCCTGGGCAGTTCTACTCAGTGAGACATGTAAACTTTAGCTGTGTTTTAACACAGCTAAAGTTGAGTGATACAATTTGTGTAGCTCCTGTTGAGTGATATGATTGTCTTCTTGTCCGCACTGGAAATTTTCCTAGTGCAGTGGAAACAGTGCTGCATTAACCAGCTGCTGTCATTGGAAGCCCTAATGAGAGAGCAATTTCCAGGCCCGTGAAATGTGTTGGCTTTCCTTGTGGATTTCCTTTTGAATAATTATCCTTGGACTCTTACCTTTTGGGTTTGGCACTCTGATTTCTTAACATTTTCGCTGCCAGAGGCCCTGTGCTCCACTTTTAAACTCAGCTGGCTGGACCATTTTTGCAATTTTTCCATTGCTTTGTTCTTCTCTTACAGCTTTCAGGGTTTGTGCAAGACCCCCAAACCATAATAATAATAATTCTTTTTGTTATATTTAATATTATTATTATTATTATTATTATTATTATTATTGTTTTTATTATTATTATTAAAGCACATGACCAGCAGAATAAAAAGAAGGTGCTACTGATTTTTAGGGCCTCGCGATATTTGCTCAAAAGTTCATCAAAAGAATATTTTTGCTAATAATACACTAAAGTCATTTTTGGCAGATAAAAACAGCAAATTTTACAAAATTCCTGATAATTATAAAAGCTTAACCTGTATTCAGTTAATAACAAATATTTGTAAATTTTAAATTGCGCCTTCATGTGAAAATCAAACGTACACAAAACTGTAAATAACCAAATAATTCTAAATCTGGCGGTTTTCATTTTTCACTTACAGCGATTGTAAAAGACCCCCCCCCCCCCCAAATCCTGTATTTTCTGAAAGCACATGACCAGTAGAATGAAAGAAGGTGCTACTTTGTTTTTTTTCTTTTTCTTTTGGCCCCATGATATTTGCGCAAATGTTTCTCAAAACAATATTTTCTGTAAAAAATACACTAAAATCATTACTAGCAGATGCAAACCCAGCAAATTTTACAAAATTCCTACTAAATAGTTTTACCTGTATTGAGTTAATAAATGACAAATACCGTATTTATCGGCGTATAACATGCGCCGGCGTATAACACGCACCCCAAGTTTAGGAGGGAATTTTAAGGAAAAAAACTTACATTTAAATGCCCATCAATGCAGCCTTATAAGTGTCCATCTGCAGCCTTGCACAGCCTCGATCTGCATGCTTGTCAGTGTCCACTTGCAGCCTTGCCCAGGCTGCAGTTAAACTGCAGTGACTTGTCGGTGTCACTGCAGTTTAAAAATGGCACCGCCGAGATACAGAGCCGGTCCTGTGTATCTCGGCTCTTTTCGGCTCCTCTCGCAGTCCCGCCCTATGATGGGCATACCACACGTCCAATAGCGGGACTGTGAGCAGTGCATATGCATACATAGCCGAGTGTACTCGGCTAGCTCCGCTCACAGTCATGCCCAGTCCCTGTGTTATGTCCATCATAGGGCCGGACTGGGCGTGACTGTGAGCGGAACTAGCCGAGCCTAGCCGAGTACACTCGGCTATGTATGTATATCGGCGGCCGGCGCTTGCTCCTCTCACAATCCGGAATCGGCGTATAACACGCACCCACGATTTTCCCTTGATTTTTAGGGGAAAAAGTGCGTGTTATACGCTGATAAATACGGTATTTGTACATTTTAAATTGCGCTTTTTGAGAAATATTGAAAATCTAATGTACGCAAAACTGTAAATAAGCATATTTCTATATAAATCTGAAGGTTTTCACTTGCAGCTTTCAGGGTTTGTAAAAGACCCCCCCAAACCATATATTTTCTGAAAGCACATGACCAGTAGAATAAAAAGGTGCTACTGTAGGGGCACAATAGTTGTGCAACCCAAATGTTTATTGAATTGTGTTTTAACTCAATCCTTAGCATGCAAAATGCAACATAACTTACAAAATTCCTGCTAAATTCCTACTAGGTCCTTGTTCACATGGGGTGTACTAAAGCATATACCCATGAAGGGCCATATGTAGAGCCCGGTTGACCCGCACAGAGTTTCACAGGTGCTCTGTGCAGGTAGTCCCATTCATGTCAGTTGGGATGCGGAGGCTGTAAGGACAAATCTGACCTCCATGTGAGTGTAGGTGCATGGCCCCAAAGCAGATGGTGTGAGTTCAGGGACATGCACCCACACAGATGTCATGTTGGGAGCAGTGGCTGTGTCCATACATCCGCTGTGTCCCAATTGACATGAATGGGACTGCCTACACAGGAATGCACGGAACACCTGTGCATTCCCCGCAGCTGCTGTATCTCAATTGACATTGATGTGACTGCCTGCTTAGGGATGCACGGAGCACTTGTGCATCGCCGTACAGCTAAACACAACACAGCCTCATTGTAGTATGGCCCGCGTGAATGAGACCCTAGGCCGTGTTTAGACTAGCGATTGGGGGGGGTGGCAAAAATGTGCAGTTGGGCTACCTTTTTGGCGTGGGATCCCCCCCCCCAAGACCTATAACAGACCCTTATCCGAGCATGTTGCCCATCATGTCAGGAAAGGGAGGGGATGAGCGTGCCCCCCCCCCCCCCCCCGAACCATAGCAGGCTGCATGCCCTCAACATGGGGGGGATGGGTATTGATGGGCACAAGGGCCTCTTTCCGACAACCCTGGCCGGTGGTTGTCGGGTCTGCGAACGGGGGGCTTATCGGAATCTGAAAGCCCCCCTTTAAGAAAAAAGGAGAAATGTCAAAAACTTTTTGTTTTGTTTTTTTGTTTTTTGTTTTTTTTACAAGTTCTTTATTAATAAAATGGCTCTGAGTCGTCTCTCCCTCCGCTATCTTCTCCTTAAGAGCCCTTGCACACTGGGGCGGTTTGCAGACGCTATTGCGCTAATAATAGCGCCTGCAAACCGCCCCGAAAGTGCCGCTGCTGTGTATCCAGTGTGCAAGCCCCGAGGGCTTGCACACTGGAGCGATGCGCTGGCAGGACGGTAAAAAAAGTCCTGCCAGCAGCATCTTCGGAGCGGTGAAGGAGCGGTGTGTATACCGCTCCCTTACCGCTCCTGCCCATTGAAATCAATGGGACGGCGCGGCTATACCGCCGGCAAAGCGCCTCTGCAGAGGCGCTTTGCGGTGGTATTTAACCCTTTCTCGGCCGCTAGCGGGGGGGTAAAACCGCCCCGCTAGCGGCCGCATACCGACGGTAAAACGCCGCTAATAATAGCGGCATTTTACCGCCGACGCCGCCCCCCGCCCCAGTGTGCAAGGGCTCTAAGCGGTCTTCTTCCTCGCCGCCAGTTGACCGAAAAAAAAGCCGCTCTTCTGTGGATGTCTTCCTCCGTTGTGGTATCGCCCGCTGTGTGGCATTTCATATATAGCTATAGGGCGTGGCCATCTGCTGACCTCACCCGGAGAGCCCACCCCTAGTGACGCCACAAGGGGCGGGATCTCTGCCCGATGTTGTCTGATGGCCATGCCCCCTGCGTTATATAAGAGATGCCACACAGCGGGCGACACAATGGAGGAAGACAGCCACAAGAGAAGAGCGGCCCTTGTTCCCCCATTTTTTTTTTTAGGTGGATTTGTAAGAGTATGATGTACCAGATACCCATTCACATAGGGAGGGGGGCGGGATCAGGGGGTCTTTCAGATTCCAAAGCGGCCCTTGTCAACTATAAAGCACCTATAAAGCACCTATCCGCCCCCCCCCCCCATGTTGAGGGCATGCGGACTGGTCTCTCTCGGTCTCTCTCTCTCTCTCTCTCGGTCTCTCTCTCTCTCTCTCTCTCTCTCTCTCTCTCTCTCTCTCTCTCTCTCTCTCTCTCTCTCTCTCTCTCTCTCTCTCTCTCTCATGACCTGCCGGACGGCATGCTCGGATAAGGGTCTAGTATGGCTTTTGGGGGGACACCACACCAATTTTTTACGTTTTGGCAGGGGGGGTGCCCCCGTCCCCCCTCCGAATCCATACTAGACCCGAAGGGCCTGGTTTAGACCTGGGGGCGTTTTACTGTCGGTATGCGGCCGCTAACTGGGCGGTTTTACCCCCGCTAGCGGCCGAGAAAGGGTTAAATACCACCGCAAAGCGCCTCTGCAGAGCTTTGCCAGCGGTATAGCCGCGCCGTCCCATTGATTTCAATGGGCAGGAGCGGTATACACACCGCTCCTTCACCGCTCTGAAGATGCTGCTGGCAGGACTTTTTTTACCGTCCTGCCCGCGCATTGCTCCAGTGTGAAAGCCCTCGGGGCTTTCACACTGAAATGCAAGCAGCGGCACTTTCGGGTCAGTTTGCAGGCGCTATTATTAGCGCAATAGGGCCTGCAAACCGCCCCAGTGTGAAAGGGGCCTTAGACGTATTAAACAGGTTTCTTGTGTGCCTAGAACAAGTGCGTTTTATATCATGTACAATTTATATTTTTTAATTTTTTTCTTGAACGAAAACCTTCACAATTCGTATTCAGTTGAAGCATTTTTCATCTTGCTCAGTTGAATTTTCTTTTCACTATGGTCCAAAAAAATCTCACTAGTGGTTAAAAAATAAAACATATTAGAGTGAAATTCTACTAGGGTATGGCCAGCTTTGGAATGACAATGCAGTGGAGTCTCATTGGCTTATGACTGACATTTGATCTCCCAGCCAGTCCTACTATACAGGGGAATAGAGGAGCAAATATAAAGACTGATTCATGTGCTTACTACACTAGATGTTTGCTTTAAATGCATATGTAACTTTAAAGTGATTGTAAAGTCTTGTCTTTTTTTTTTCTGTAAAACTAACAAACATGGTATACTTACCTGCTCTGTGCAGTGGATTTGCACAGAGCAGTGCGGATCCTCTTCTCAGGTGCCTTTTTCGGTGATCCTGACCCCTCCCTCCTGTTGAGTGCCCCCACAAGAAGCAGCTTGTTATGGGGGCACCCGAGCCGAGTCGCAGCTCCCTGTGTCAATTCAGACATGAAGCTGTAGCCTGGCCCCGCGCCCTCTCTCCTAATTGGCTAGCCGACTTTGACTGACAGCAGCGGAAGACAATTGCGCCGCTGCTGTGTCTCAGCCAACCAAGGGGGATAGTCTCATAGTTAGCCCCTACCCTGTCCACCTTCGGGAGATCCCTGAAAATTCAATTATTCAGGGATGCCTATCCCACACCCACATAACTGTCCCCGAGCCACCCCCATCAAATCATTCTATGCAGCTATTACCTTTTGTACCACCACCCCCTCCCTTTAGAATGTAAGCTCTACAAGCAGGGCCCTCCTGTACCTTCTGTATTGAACTGTACTGTAATTGTGTTGTCTCCCCTATACATTGTAAAGCGCTGCGTAAATTGTTGGCCCTATATAAATCGCAAATAATAATAATAGTCTCAGATGGCCGAGATACTCGTGGGCATCGCTGGACAGAGATGGGGCTTAGGTAAGTATGGGGGAAGGGGAGGGGACTGCTGCACACGGAAGGCTTTTTATCTTCATGCATAGAATTTATTAGGTTTTGACAAGTAGTGTTGGCTTTGGAACTATGAAGCTCCCATCAATTGGGCATAGCACAAGGAACCCTTAGTAACCTCTGGTAGGAACCTTAGGTTTCCATGGAACCCTTGTTCTGATGACTAATCTTTAGGCAAAACTACCATTGATTTATGTCCCAGTGACAATAACTGAACTCCAGGTAAATGGCTAAATGCACAGATGAAGTATATAGTATATGAAATCTGCTTTGCCTGCCAAAGAATTTTGTATTTAGTCCGAAGATTGCCCTTTTCCTTCCATACAGCAGAGACCTGTACCTCTCACTCTGTGGCATGGTCAGTGAAAATGGCAAACTTATGAGCTCATCTGTCACTCTGCTCTCCTCCTATCAAACTGCTCTTTGTGTTGCTTCTCCCTCTCCCAATCTGAGCTCTTCTGTGCATGGACTGCAAGAGGCTGATACCAAGTTAAATTTGTATATTTGCACTGCTTACATATAAAGATGCATTTACTGATATATGAATTAATTTTAAGCTTTATAATTGTATGTATTATCTGTCTGGAGTTCAGCTTCATTGGATAAATGGAGATGGTGAATGTCAGATAAAAATTCTAGTTATCCAGCCATCTCTGGCTTCAATACTTCGAGCCACTGACCCAAAGAGGCTAGAGATCCTGCATGCTAGTTCTGGGTCTCGGTGACAAAGCATTAAAACCATATGGTTCTCGTGACCCCCAGGCAACTCGCATTTTTATAAAGGGAGGTTAACAATGGCTACCCATTATACTTCTCTTAACTTCGGTTTGCTTTAGGCCCCTTTCACACTTATACGACTTCAAAGTCACACGATTTTACATCGATTTTTGCCGTGATTTGGGAGCAGTACTACTTTGTATGACTTTGCCACAACTTTGGCATTAACAAATGAAAACATACATGGTGTGAGGCTTGTGCTTACAAAGTCATACTGAAATCGTGTCTATATTATTCAGGTACGATTTGCATGCTACTTGATGGTTTAACATTGAGGTCTATGGAGTACAACTCGCATGGAAGTTGGATCACAGTAGTGCAGGGACTACTTTGAAGTCGGCACGACTTAGTCGTGCCAATATGAATGGTAGTCATTGAAAATCATGGAGAATGATTCCTCATACGATTTTGCAGTACAAAATTGTGGGACAAGTCGTATAAGTGTGAAAGGGGCCTTAATCACTTTGCCTTGAGTAGGCTTATGACCGCTTCTCTGGTGACACAAACCGCATTTATAATTCGGAGTTGGCCTTTTCCTGCGACACAGGAGCATCGGTCACAGCTGTTGGATTCTGCATGACACGGATTGTTTGTCAATCTACTAATGCCATAACACTTATTATTCTTGCAACTTGTAAGTGTCTAAAGTTCCACAAGGGAAATGATTTGTCTTGGGAATTCTAGATTTACTTAGCTGCTCTTAAGCAATATGTTAGCAGCAAGTAAATGACTATTTCATGAATACATTTATTCCCCAGATGTTACTTCCCTGTACCATACTCAAGTATTAATGAATTTGCTGCATATTTTGAGGTGTATGGTGTTGTGAGATTGAGAGTCTCAATTTTGGGCTTTTTTCCCTTTGTGTGTTTAACAGCATTCAGGCTTTATATGTGTTAACAGGTGATTCTCACAAAAGAGGCCTCACTTGCACTGCAAGGGTAAAAGTAGTTCTAAAGCCTTAAAGTGGATGTAAACCCAAATTATTATTATTATTTATTTATTTTTATTTTTTTTGATATCATACTGTAGAGCATAGGATTTCCTATCATTTGAGCCCAGCCTTGCCACACAGAGTTAATCCATCTCTGAGCAATCCTCTTTTATTGTTCAGTGAGAGAAATCTTGACAAACTGACAAAAACTTTGTCAAATACTCCCCCTTGCTGTGAGTGACAGCCTAAGACATGCATTATTTTTTAAACCCCCCCCCCCCCCCACTCCTTTCTTCAGCAGCTCTGCAAGGATTGGCTGTTCCACACCTCAGTATGATTTGGCATGCTGAAGTCACGTGGTTACTTTCCTGTCTTTTCACTGGATGTTAGAGATCATAGCAGAAGTTCAATTAGAAATACACAGGAGAAAATGCATATTGACAAGGGGAGTGTAGAGGTGGGCGGGGAGTCTACTGACATCACGACTCCACCCACCGAGCTCCAGACAACAGACCCACAGAAACTGCAGTTTTTCAGCTCTAATAACAGACAGAGGGGAGACATTTGACAGGTAAAGATACATGCAGGAGGCATGTATATCCTTATAGATAACCCCTATGGCAGTAGTTTAGAAAGGTTGACGTTGGGTTTACATCCACTTTAAGGGCTCTTTCACACAGGGCGAATCAGTGATGATCCGCCCCGTGAACACCTGCTTAGTCAGCGGGGATCGCTCCGCCGATCCCCGCTGAGCAGGAAGATGACAGGTCCGTCACTGCACACTGTGCAGCAACGGACCTGTCAGAGCGCCGCTCTCCCCTATGGGGGATCGAATGATGACGGACCGTAGAGTCCGTCGTCACCCAGTCCGATCCGAAAATGGATGGAAAAGTAGGGTTTTCCTCCGTTAAAATTTTCGGATCGGAGCGGGTTGGATGTCAGCGGAGATGTCACCGCTGACATCCGACGCTCCATAGGGATACATGTATGTCCGTTTTTCATCCGAAAATGGAAGAGGTGGAGCTAGGAGTGCCGACAGGGGACCCCAGAAGCAGAGGATCTGGGCTACTCTCTGCAAAACATTGCACAGAGCAAATACATTTTTTTAAAATAATGATTTTATTGCGTGTTTTGTCTCGGGGGGGGGGGGACTGTCCCTTAGTGTCATCATGTCCAGCGCATATTGTACTCCCCTGATCTGTGCAGTGGTTTTGCACAGAACAGTCCTAATCCTCCTATTCTTGGGTCCCCCTTTGGCACTCCTGGCTCCTCCCTCAAGTGTCCCAATTGCAAGCTATATTGAATATCATTACCCACAGAACAAAACAAAATCCTTGGTTTATTTAATGCTCTTTTCAGTATTCATGTTTCTGTGCTTTGTGCAAATTCTTTGTTGTGGAGCTGCCTTGTGCATAAAAACGCTTCCCTTTCAAAATGTATTTCCTTAACAAGCTTAGTGTTCATGCACAGAGATCCTTTTTGCCAACTCTTCCTAAAAGTCTTTCCTCCTGGCAGCAGTGTTTTGCCTAAAACTCCTGGCGCTTGTAAACCATTGTAACGCATTCAGGCATGTTTCCAGGCATCAAGCGCTTGGGCATTTAATTTATTTTATTGGCCCAAAAATTAATTCTGCCTGTTAATTTACACTGAAGCGCTAAATTTACCTAGCGTTAAAACACATTTGCACGCATTTAGATTCGCCAAGTGGTGTCTTTTTTTTTTTTTTCTGACAAACCTCTGCTGCTCCTGGACGCAGTGTTCATGGATTTTTTTGTCCTACCCTAAACGCCTCTTCCTCTAAATGCCTTTGTGTGCATTGACACATAGGCTAACATGCACGGGTGTTTAGAGGCAGGAAACCCCAGAAGCCTGTAGGAGGAGCTGAAAAAAACATCCAGTGTGCATGAGGCCTTATAGAAGAGTTTATACCTAATCTGATTTAAAATTGCAGTTATGTGTATGCAAGCATTTCACTAACCACTAGGAAAACTGGCTGCAAATATCTTGGAAGTTGTTTTGAGTTTATGTATCCTTTTGACTATGTACAGGATGCAGTGTGAGCCTATTAACTGTCTGATCCATCTGCATTTCTTGTTTGCAGGATGAAACCGGTGCCTATATAATAGACAGGGACCCCACATACTTTGGGCCAGTGTTGAACTATTTGCGACACGGGAAACTGGTGATAAATAAAAACCTAGCCGAAGAAGGTAAGCTGTTATTAAAGTATCCCCTACCCTTTTTAAGTGTGTGTGTGTGTGTGTTTATATAATGGACTGCTACACAAATGGTTTGTATTTCTCCATTCAGTCCTGAGATTTGCATTGCTAAGGTTGACACCACTTTCTATGTTACCATTGGCCAACTGAACTTTCAGTTTAAGTGTTCTAAATACTTTTTCAGGTACATCAAAACAAAGTGTTCTGGATGAACCCTCTGCACACTGCTATACACCCTTTTCTTCTGGCAAAACAGGGATTTTTTAGTTTGCATGTATTGCAAAACGTGTTTATGGTGGCCAGGTGCATCACAGCAATTCCTCTCTGGCCAGTGCTCTGCAAATGCCCAGATGGATATAGTGCCAATATGGGGCAAAAAGATTTGACACAAGCTGTTCGGGTCTGGTTATGGACCTGGACTATGCAATAGAAATGATATAGATATATCAGTGCTCAAATCCGAATACCCTATTTCTCTTGCGTAGTCCGGGTCTGTGACCAGACCTGTACCTTTCTTACAACTTGTGTCTGTTTGCCCTATATTGGCACTATATCCACTGGAGTGTTTGCAGAGTAGGGATTACTTTGGTGCAGTTGGCCAACTTAAACATGTATTGCAATTTATACGAACTAAAAACTTGTTTTTGTACAAGTTTTGCTAGAAAGGGTGTAGAGCAGTGTGCAAGAGCGTTCAACCAGAATTTAGTGTTCGCATGTGGCCATACCCCTTTAGCACCTGATGGGTTAAATAAATGCATAAGCTATTGGGATTTGAGCACAAGTATATCTTCTTTCTATATCCAAACAGTGAAAGTCTTTACAGCTCAGATAGTGGCCTTCCCTGCCATCGGAACACATTGATCAGCCTTGCTGATGGCATTGATCATTCGGTAAAAACCCGACAGCCTGGTTTGTACAGAAGTCGATCAGTAGTTTCACTTCTGTACAACCAGGCTGCCCATAGATGGATGGAAATGTGGCCGGTTCCCCAGGAATCCATATATGGTTGCCTTTATTTCTGTCTGCTGCCAGTCAATGCTGTATAGAGAAATGCAGAAGCTTGATACCAAGTACTTGCATGTTCCAGGTACTTGCATTGGCTGCATATAAACTCCATGCTGCTCAAAGATCATGATCTCCTTATGCAGGGTGCTCACCCAGTCGCAGCTGTAGCAGTCAGGTAAAAAGAAATCCGGATGGCTGCACTAATTATGAAGATCATCACTAAAATCATGAAGGGCACAACATGTACATGCCGGGGAGGTGTGCGCTTCATGATATTATACCAATAAAGACCTTTTGGATCTCACAATTGGAGTACAGCCATCCAGATTTGTTTGTGTTTTTTTTTTTTTTTTTTTACTTGATTGCATTGGATGCATTTTCAAAATATACATTTTTTTTGTTTTTTTTTTTTTTTTGTTTTTGTTTTTTTCCATTATGATTTATTTAGGAAATATACTGCAATTATTTGTAATATATCAAGTTCAGCTTTAAATTTCTGGCATCTTTTCTGAAATCGAGCAACCATGACCTGACCTTGGTGTTGAATTAAAGCGGGATTCCGGCCGGGAAAAAAAAATTAAAGTCAGCAGCTACAAACACTGTAGCTGCTGACTTTAAATAAGTCCTGGGTACCCACGATGTCGGCCGCCCGAGGCCGACCCGTCCTTCGGCTCTTGGGTCCCGGCACTGCCATCCTAAGTAAGGGAAACAGGCAGTGGAGCCTTGCGCCTTTACTGTCAGTTTCCTACTGCGCATGTGCGAGTGCTCTGTGAATGGCCCCGTGGTTTTCTGGGAACACACACAGTTCCCAAAAGGCAACTAGGCCCCTCACCGAGGAACAGGACATGCCGCCGAATAGGAAGAGGCAGATTAGGAAGACTGCCTAGCAACAAGGGTTCAGGTAAGTTTAAAAAAAATTTTTTTTTTTTTTAGGATTTTTGGTGCAATTTTTTTTTTCAGGGTGGTCCTCCACTTTAAAAGGGTGGTGGTTGTGTACCAGGAGGTAGAAGATGAATTCTTGTTGTCCTAAGTTAAAGTTACTAAGAGCTTTTCACTAGAGGTCGACATGGATTTTTCCCTGGCTGATGCCGATATATGATGCCAATTTTTTTTTTTTTTTTTTTTTTTTTTTGGACCGATATGTTAGGCCGATTTTTTTTTTTTTTTTTCCCTTCATTTCATAAAATCTAACAGTTAAGTAATAAGAAGTGATACAGAAAATGTCTTAAATGAAACATTTATTAAACACAACAAGCCTCCAATCGGTGTACTTGTATGTATAATTTAGATTACAAAAAACTATGTATGTTAAGTATTAAATGCACAAAAACAGGTAATCAAAACTTTTGGACGAAAAAAAAATGGGCTAACTTTACTGTTTTTTATTTTTTATTTTTTTATTCATTAAAGTGTATTTTTTCCCCAAAATTTGCATTTGAAAGACCGCTGCGCAAATACCGTGTGACATAAAATATTGCAACAACCGCCATTTTATTCTCTAGGGTCTCTGCTAAAAAAAAATGTAATGTTTGGGAGTTCTAAGTGATTTTCTAGCAGAAAGTACTGGATTTTTACTTGTAAGCAACACGTCAGAAAAGATTTAGTCTTTAAATGGTTAAACTGAGATCTTCTACACACCGGAGTTCATTCCTTTGATAAGTAGAAGCATTGTATCTCTTTGCTTCTTTTAATAGTGATGTTCTCAGACTTGGCAGGCTGCCCAGATAGTATGTGTAATGATAGTGCGCTGCAATCAACCCTCTATATGCAAACAAAGTGAAAATAAATTAAAATAAAAATTAATACTAATGGTGCTCAGTGCAATACAATAAAACCTGTGCTCTGTGTAATAAGAAGCCTAGTATAACCTATAGAACAACAGCACCAAATTAGGAGACCTAATGACACCCCTAAAAATTGTTGCGCCACATGTCTTCCACATCTGTGTATATTTTTACAGTTTTTAGGGGTGTCATTAGGTCTCCTAATTTGCTGCTGCTGTTCTGTATGTCCTAGGTTATACTAGGCTTCTTATTACACAAAGAACAGGTTTTATTGTATTGCACTGAGCACCATTAGTATTATTTTTTATTTTAATTTATTTTCACTTTGTGTGCATATAGAGGGTTGATTGCAGCGCACTATCATTACACATACTTTTTTATCACAGTGTCAGAACACTATAGAATGGTTGCAGCTTAATCATTTAGTCATCCTTTATATGATTAATTATTATATTATTTATTTAAGTATTCATATCAGCGCTTCAGTACAACTTTTACCAGGCTGCCCAGATAGGAGAGACTCAAGTCACTCTGATGGGGAGACTTAAGGCGAATTGCATTGACTGCTATTATGAAAGTAATTTGCAAGTTGCGCTGTGCGGGGTCGCGCTGAGTCGCCCCGCAAGTCGGATTGCCCCTGTGTGAACCAGCTAGTGCATAAATTAATCGGCCTAATTTGCAGCACAATCGGCCGATGCCGATTTTAATTAAAAAATGCCAAAAATCTGCCGATATATCGGTCGACCTCTAGCTTTTACCACTTTACATTTAGGTGCAATGTGTATGTGAGGAGGGCGTTTTGTGTATTATATTTTAGGGAGAAGTACTCTGATATTTAAAGCTAAATGAAATAAATCTAACCATCCATCTTCTACATCAAAAACCTTGATACAGGTACATGTTTCTGATCAGGTAGGATTGTCACCAGTAGTGCTGGTTGGCCCAAACACCTGCAAAACTTAATTGCCTGTTTTGCTCAGGAGCCTTTAAGGTGTGACTGTCGGAGGATTATCACGTGAAGCAGTGAATTCAAACTGCCTTGTTAATGTTCACTCATTTCCAGATCTAATCTGACAAGATTTAAATTCTCAGTGCTATGCAAATGTCCATAATAAGGTGTTGTAAGGTTTCACATTAGCCTTTCCATGGGCATAAAAGCAGAGTAGTCATTTGTATAATGCTGCATTTCTGTTGCATTGCTGGCATATTAAAAGAATTCCTTAAACCAAGCAACCATTATCTCTTTAGCTACACACCAAACTATAGCTGACGCATGGAGACATCCAACTCTCATCCACCCTCTGGCTTTTAAACTCTTTTTTTGGCAATATGAGGCATTTTTTTAGGCAAGAACCCAGACAGCACCCATCCCCCTTCCCCCAATGGCACCCTGGTTGAAAGGCTGGTCTAGAGCAAATAACCAGAGCATGAAAATTTTCTTTGGAGCAATTAGTACACCTGAGACCTATTTCTTAAAATGCCCATTTGCACTAATGTGTATATAATCACTAAGGAAATATGTCATGTCATTACAGAGTGGACATCAGTAGAATAGACTGTGCCACATCCTATTAGTAACTAGAAAGTAGTTAACAAAAGAAGATGGATGTACGTATTTTTGAATAAAGATGTACACATTTTATTGATTTAAGTGTTGGTGCCTGAAAAGTCCTTGTTTTCATCCCCTGTGTCAGGAATAAAAAAAATAAAGTGCGTGTGTGTCAGAGACTGATGGTATACAACGAATTACGCTATAGGTATAAATATAAAGCAGAGTAGCATTACGTTGTCAGGAATAGAAAAACACAAACCTAAAGAGGACCATACTAAGTTCCAGAATCTAATGAATTCAGGGTAAGAGGACTAGACACTCATTTATGCCCCAATTTCTCAAAGATGAGGTTTCCTCCAGAGTGCAAAAGTAAGCTTATATAAAGGCAATCTGCCATTTATCAGCTGAATCCAAGTGGGAGAGGTTGTTTCTTTCCAAGATAAAAGTATAGTCTTCTTAGCGAAGAAGTACAATATACGTAACAAGCGCTTAACATATGTAGGAACAGATGGTTCACCAAAAATACCTAACAAGCTATTTTTGGGTGCAGAGTATTAGGTAAGCCCACAACTGTGGAAAAGAACAAGCCCAGCTCGGACCAAAATGCTTGGACTCCCTCCAGCCTCTGAAGCACTCAGGTGTCAGGCATAAGCCCGTCTTACACATCCGAAAGGGAGTGAGGTGGCTTTGTTGAAAATACCTTTTATTTGAATAATGCTATCCCTGGAGGATATCCCTGAGCTCCTAAATGTATCAAATCACTTGGACTAACCCGAATATACAGCTTACTGAGGAAGACTGGTCTAATGGGTCTGAGCAGCAGCGGCAAACCTAGGATTGGAGTTAGCCATTAGAACAGAATAATATTCCAAAATCAATTTAGTCATGTCTGGCTTCCTCAGTAATTTCTGCAATGAGGGTTAAAATTGTGGAGAAGGTGAGCCAAATTGGGCCCTAAGAGCATGTCGGAGCTGAAGGTAAAAAATGAGGTGGGTAAGTAGAAGCCTACTCTCAGCCGAGTGAATAAATTGAGGCCCTGCTCAGTATATAAATTAAGGTGTTTGACGTCTCTGGAGATCCAACGCTGTGAGTCAGGGATCTTAAGAAGTTCATTCAATATAGGGTTCTACCCAAATGCATTATTAGGGGAGGCAGTCCATATACATCCTTAGAGAAGCGAGTCACTATAGTAGTAAAGAGACAGTGTGGTTCTCAGCATAGTTGTTCCAGGGCAATTAGGTACTCGCCTGCAATAAATGACCCTTGTGTACTGTTGGTTAACCACACAGTGCTTTCTGGGTCCAGAGCTGTGACTCAAAGTTTTGGTATGACCCTGTCCCTGAAGGCTCAATGGATAAGGCCAGTTGGGCTGAAGCATTTGGGCGCTACTCTACTTCATAATGGGCACTCCTTTCCGATGTCCTCCACTGCTGGTTTTCACTTTTGGAAGGATTATGGCTGATGGAACTGATCATTCTCATAATCTAATTGGTGTGCTACACATGTAGTTTTTTCCAGCATTTAGCTTGGAGGAAGCACCATAGCACTGCTGCTACTGAAGTACCACGTGGATCAGCTGATCTCTGGTCTTGTTCCTCTGCCTTTCTGCAGTGACTTGGTCATCTCTGGCCATTTGCAACCCTCCTCCGCATCAGCTTCCTGGGTTTGAGATTACTCTAGGCCTTGCCTCACTTCGGGCCTAGTTCTGTTATGTGGCGCAACATGGGTTCTCAAAGACAGATTGTAGTCCGGCTGCTACCTCAGCCCATATGCTTCTACTGGTTTTGGGGGCATTTTACTTAGTATCCCTTGTAGAAACCAATGCTTGCACTCTAAAACTTGGAACCCCTGTTATAGGACCATCCTCATAGGAGGCTTTTTAAGCTCTGTTGAGTGGGCCTGAAACCTTCCCTATGTCCTCAAGGACTTCATGTCCACTTTGGACTATGTATGCAATTACTAGTGCAGTCTACTTCTAGAGGCTCTAGGTGCACTCCTGTGCCATCTTTAGCGTAATCCAGCTCTGACCCTCCTGGACCTTCAACTCAAAATGTACCTGAGGCCCCTGTGTATCCTTTCATTTTGATTCAGAGTCCCCAACAGTCTACACCCGGAGAGGCTTTTTTTTTTTTTTTTTTTTTTTTTTTAATCTAAAGATTTAAAAGGGATAATTTTATCCTGGTTGATGCAGTAAATGCTACCATGCATTTAGAGAATATACCTGTTGGTGTAATTTAAAGCTCCCACGGCTACTAGGACCTTTCCATTGGGTAGGCCTTCATTTCTTTGATCATTTGTAGCAAATGTCTGGAGCTTTGTGATTTTTAGCTGTGAAAGGCTGTTTTTTGTATGGTGCTGATGTCTGGTCACATGCGTAGGGTAGTTTGGGTCTGTGCCTATCATGCTGATGAACATCTGGCTTGATTATCTTTTGAGAAAATTTGCCTTTTCAGGTCTACTCTTAAAGTGATACTAAAGGATTGTTTTTTGTTTAAATAATAAACATGTCATACTTGCCTCCACTGTGCAGCTCGTTTTGCACAGAGTGGCCCCGAACATCCATTTCTGGGGTCCCTTGGCGGCTCTTGCGGCTCCTCCCCGCATTAGATGACCCCCCTTGGAGAAGCGATCTCCAGAGGGGGTTACCTTGCGGGCGCGCTCCCGAATCCAGCATTTGGCGTCCATAGAGGCCGAATGCAGGACTCTGCCCTGGCGCCTGCATATATTGGATTTGATTGACAGCAGCGGGAGCCAATGGCTGTGCTGCTATCAATCTATCCAATCAAGAGTCGGGAACTTGTGAAGAGAGGGACGGCGGAGATGTGCCGACAGAAATTCAGAGATCAGGTAAGTAAAACGGGGGGGCTAGGGGGCCGGTGACAGCAAGATGTTTTTTCACCTTAATGTAAAGGATGCATTAAGGTGAAAAAACACGAGCCTTTACAACCCCTTTAAAACCATCCTTGGCAATGCCACTGGTGGTAGTATATGTTTGCCCCCACACAAGAGGTCAGTGGAAGGGGCAGAACGACCCCTTTTATTCACTACAGTTGTAGTAGCACGTAGACAATCAGACTTTCCATTCTCCAAGCTATAGGGCCCAAAATCAGCCTTTTAGTATGAAGGTGTCCTCCACGTCGGATGCAGGGCTGTTTTTAATCCTGGGTAGTTTTTTTCTCTGGAATTTTATCTAGGAGGCCTCCTGTATCCATCAGCCTTGTACTCCTCCCAGTTAGGCATCTCATTCAGCCTTTTGATTTTACTGCATGGTCTTCCTAGTTTTGTCTGTATTCTCCATACCCTGAGACCTCTGATTCCGGCTCTCGTAGAAAACTATTCTTGGGACAACCACTTGGACACACGACTCAAAAGTCCTTTTCCCTTCAGATAAGGCTTCATGTCTTGACAGCGGGTCCCTTCCTTTCCTGGTTGGAATTTGACCATTCAGGGTCTTCCAGCACCTGGATCCTCAATTGGACCCTGCTGCAGATTTTACTTCTCAGAGATGGTCTAAGTCGACAGGTGTTTGTGGGACCTGGTCACTGGGAGTTGGGTCCTTCAGCAGAGCTATGGTCTTCTGAAGAATTCTCCTCAGATCCTTTGCCTTCTTTTAGCTACCATCGGTTTCTGCGAACCTTGTGGGTCATTTCCTTCCAACCATCAAAATTGTTAGGCTGTGAGGATCCTTACACCCTTTGCTGTCTTGTGAGATTGGCATTCTAATCTGGTAACTTTTTCCTCAGTTCAAGAGTTGGGCTTGACCCCTTTGTGGTTGACTGGATTTTTTCTTTTGGTCGTGCCATCTCTCTATTTTTGTTTTCTGTAAAGTCAAGGGTTAGGAGTGCTAAACTTGAGCGTTCTGATGTTGACCTGCTGGTCGTATTTAAATAGATGTTTGGTTAGTCCTCCAGCTCATTGTTCAGGTGATGACATCCCTTAACAAAGATTTGTTTTAGCTCTGGAGCATCAGGTTGATTCTCGGGGGCCCTCCTCTTGCTTGTAGCATTGCCCTAATTTTGTGACTTTTTTTTTTTTCCTCCTTTTTGCCTCCTGTAGGTGGCAATGTAACCCTGGCTGTTTCAGAATTACTGAATTCCTGTGTCCATCAATGGACTTAAAGAGGAAGTAAACTCTCCCACTCTGCTGCTTTCCATTTTGTCCATTATACCATGATCCCTTTCACATTGGGGCGGGCATTTTATGGTAAAACGCTGCTAGTTTTAGTGGCGCTATTCGGGCGCATTTAACTCCCGCTAGCGGTCGAATAAAGTGTTAAATGCGCCTGTGTAGCGCCACTGCCGAAGCGATTTGCAGGCGCTTTGGCAGCAGTGCCGATTCATTTCAATGGGCAGGAGCGTTATGTACACCGCTCCTTCACCGCTCCAAAGATGCTGCTCGCAGGACTTTTTTTGACGTCCTGCCAGCGCACCACTCCAGTGTGAAACCCCTCGGGCTTTCACATTGGAATGACAGGAGAGGCGCTGTACAAGCGCTTTGTAGGCGCTATTTTTAATGCTATGGCACCTGTAGAGCGCTTTATTGTGACAGGGGTCTAATTATCAAACTATTACCATTGTAATTCAGCCCAAATCGCATGTAATTTACTGTTTTAAGAAACTTTAAAAAAAAATCACGTTTCCAGGGGTAAGGCAGCGACATCTTGGGTATTGTTTTCCGAGTCCACAGTAGAGTGTATTTCCACCATTTCATGTAGCCTTTCCTGTACTGTTAACCAAGCCTCCTTCTCGATCCAACGTTTCTTTGGCAACCGTTCTCCACCGCTCATAGCCGACTTGTTTTACTCCACAGTATTTACTTGTGCCGATCATCTAATGTTTGCCTTATGCAGTCAGATGTCCAGGTTTACACTCCATGTGATGTCACATGGGGTGTAGGAGGAAGCTCTGAATGATTCTACAGTCTTGTGTAATAGGTAGTCAAATTAGATTTGAAACTTGTGCTCCCTGCATGTTGGTCCTCTGTATGTGGCCACACTGTGGAAAAGTCTCCCACATGTGGTATTGCCGTACTCCGGTGGAGTAGGAGAATCTATTTTGGGGTGTAATGTTTGCTATGTACATGCTATGTGTTAGAAACATTGTGTAAATGGACAATGTTGTGTAAAAAAAAAAAAAATTGCGTTTTTCATTTTCTTTACACATTTTCCAAAAACTTGTAGAAAAAAATGACATGTTCAAAAGACTCATTATGCCTCATAGATTATACATTGGGTTGTTTTCTTTCCAAAATTGGGTCATTTTTGGGGTGTTTACATTGTACTGGCTCTCCAGGGCCTTCAAAAGTGTAATGGGTAGTCAAGAAATTATATGTGTAATTTATGCTCCAAGAACGCCTGATGGTACTCCCTGCATGTTGGGCCTCTGTATGTGGCCACGGTGTGTAAAAGTCTCACATGTGGTATCGCCATACTCGGGAGGAATAGTAGAATGTGTTTTGGGGTGTACTTTGTGCTATGCATATGCTGTGTGTGAGAAATAACCTGCTAATATAACAATTTTGTGAAAAAAGAAAAAAAAATCTTGATTTTGCAAAGAATTGTGGGAAAAAAATACAACTTAAAAAAACTCACCATGCCTCTTACTAAATACCTTGGAATGTCTACTTTCCAAAAAGGTGTAATTTGGGGGGTATTTGTACTTTCCTGGCTTGTTAGGGTCTCAAAAAATTAGATAGGCCGTCGGCGCATCAGGTGTGATCAATTTTCAGAGATTGGCACCATAGCTTGGGGACTCTATAACTTTCACAAAGACCAAATAATATACACCGATTTAGGTTATTTTTACCAAAGATATATAGCGGTATACATTTTGGCCAAAATATATGAAGAAGAATTACTAATTAGCAAAATTTTATAACAAACGAAGAAAAATGCATTTTTAAAAAAATTTTTTTTTTTTTTTTTTCAGAATTTTCGTTTTTTTTTTTTCTTAGCGCAAAAAATAAAAAACCCAGCGGTGATTAAATACCACCAAAAGAAAGCTCTATTTATGTGAAAAAAGGACAAAAATTTCATATAGGTACAGTGTTGCATGATTGAGTAATTGTCATTTAAAATGTGAGCACCGAAAGCTGAAAATTGGTCTGGTTAGGAAGGGGGTTTAAGTGCCCAGTTGGTAAGTGGTTAAAAGGCCCAACCTTACCCCTTGTCCCTGAGTATTGATTATGTTTCTCCCACAGCAAATCTTCTTTTTTTTTTTTTTCTTCTCTGACCAGAAGACTAAGAGTCGGATGGTACCCCTGTGAGCCAGGTTGAGGAACGCCGGTGAGGGCCACACTAACCTGCCGCCTTAGAGCTTCTCACAGGTCGCCCTACAGCATTGTGCAGGCGGTCGGGGTGTAGCTGATGATCCCCCGCCGTTGCACGCCGCTCAGCGGCTCGGGTCTCCTGTCTTCCCCTCTGTGGAGCGGGTACCATTTTTCTGGAGTCCAAATGGTGTAAGACACCAAGGGGAGGACCTTGCGCACTCCAAGCCTCGCTCTGAACCTGGAGCTTCCCTTCAGGGCAGGAAGAAGGTTGAGTGGGACCCAGGAAATGGGTTTAAAGTGTGGAGGAGAAGCCAGACCCTCACGGCTGTGGAGACTGAGGGACTCCTGTTTGCACCATGGCTCAGCGAGCTGCAAGGAGCTCTGCCAGGACCCACCTCATGGGGGAAAAAAAAGGATGGAAAGGCGGCACAGGTGGCTGCAGGCAAGAGCAAGCCAATGCCGGGTAAGTGCCTTTTTACCTATTATTGGGAGGGAGGGTGGGTTTCACCAGGCTAGCCCTTAGTTGTCCCTGGTATACCCTCATGCTCTCTCCTCTGAAGATGGGGGCCTGCAGCCATGTTAGAGGACAGGAAGAGTGACTGTTGATTCCTCTTCTCTTGCAGATTCCCCAAGTGGAGCTCAGGAGGTCTCTGATACACCACCTTCTACATCCGCTAGCACTAGTGCCTCTAAAAAGTGCGGTAATTGCAGGGAAAGATTGTCTAAATCTCACACCAAGCCTTTTTGTTGTTGGTGTATTAACAAACTGGCTGGTAAAGAGGCCTTGGGATTAATAAAAGATTTCCTTAAAAATGTGCAGGAGGAAATGATGGACACTATTCAAACTTTCCGCACCTCTGTAGCCACCCCCAAGGTAGCCTCAGAGGAACTCACCTCTAAAGAGGGCCAGGGAGAAAGAGGAGATGGAGGATGCAGAAAACCCAGAAAAATCTGAGCCCAGTTCAGAAGAGGAGACTGATCCAGGTTTGAATAGTGATGTGGAAGATATCAGGCTAAACAGACATCTCTTTGGCTTGGAGGACTTGGAGGGTCTCCTTCAGTCTATTAAAGCCACTGAAGAGATCCCTGAACCAGCTAAAGAAACCTCTGCACAGGTTAAGATGTACAGGGGGTTGGTGAAGTCAACCAGTTAAACCAGTCAAGAGTATTTCCCTTACACCAGTTCTTGAAGGATTTAGTTCTCCAAGAATGGGAGTTTTCTGAAAGGAGTCTGGGTAAACCTAAGACCGTTCCCCTTAAATGAGGAGGAATCGGAAACCTTTCTAAAGGTCCCCAAGTTGGACGCCGCTCTTTCCCAGGTGTGAAAGTCTGACCTCTACTTTGAGGACGCAGGCAACATCCGGTATGCTATGGATCGCAGATCAGAGTCCCTGTTGAAAAAAACGTGGGAGGCCAATTCTGCTATGGCCCCAGCCTTAGCAGCAACCTGCGTTGCCAGGAATGCGGACTTCTTGATAGAGGGATTTAATAAACACCTTTCACAGGGTAATAAGTCTTGGAGGTTCTGGATTGCCTTTCGGTAATAGGAAAGGCTATAGCTTTCCTGGCAGATGCTGCTGTGAAAACCTCAGCCAAAACAGGTGCCCTGATTAGCTCGGCCAGGAGGGCCATATGGGTTAAAGCCTGGGAAGGCGATCTTGCCTCAAAGGCCAATCTGTGCAGTCTCCCCTTTAAAGGGTCCCTGCTTTTTTGACCAGGTTTGGATAAGGTTTTGACAAAGTTCTCGGAAAAAGGGAAGAAATTTCCGGTCAAACCCAGACGGGAAAGGTACAGGAATTTTTTTTTTTTTCGAGGCCCGTCGGGACAAAATCTGCAAAAATCCAAGAAAGAACCCAACAGAAGGTGGGGGTATGGTAGAGGTAGGCAAAAAGGTAATTTTACTCTCTCCTTTTACACGCCAAAGTACCAAAGAGTCCAAGTGACACCAGAATCGAGGTAGGGGGCAGGCTGTCTCATTTCATCTCTCAGTGGGAGAAAATTTTAGACAGTCCATACATTATCAATCTGATCAGAAAATCCTACCACCTAGAGTTCTCATCAAAGCCCCCGCCTATGATTACACTAACACATCCTCCCAAGGATGCATTAAAAATAAAGGCCCTATTGGAGGGCATTCAGTAATTGGTAGAACAGGTGGTAGTTCCAGTACCAATAAACCAGTGATACCAAGGCTTCTGCTCCCACATTTTTGTGGTACCCAAGCCTTCAGGGAAGTATCGCCTTATCATAAACCTCAGGAAATTAAACAAATTCCTGGGATACAAGATGTTTTCCATGGAGAGTATTTACGCCGTGCGAAAAACCTGATGTTTTCATGACTACCCTGGATCTCGGGGATGCCCATTTACATGTCCCGATCTTCCCGGAACACCAGGCATTCCTAAGATTTGCGGTGGTAACCTAGGAAGGGGTTCTCCATTGGCAATTCGGGGCACTTCCTTTCGGACTAGCAGCCAGTCCAGGGATTTTCACGAAGATCTTAGAGGCAGTAGCCCCTACTCCATCTCCAAAGGATAGCGTTAATACTCTACCTGGACGACCTGCTCGTATTCAGTCCGTCGGCCGCTCAGGTGGAAACAGACACCCAGAGGGTGATCTATGTCCTGCAAAAGCTAGGCTGGTGAACAGGGAGAAATCCTCCTTGGAACCAGCTCAGGTCAAAACCTACCTAGGCTACTGGGTAGATTCTCTGGCTCAAAAGCATTTCCTCCCAAGGGAAAAGGTGAAAATAATCGCACCGTCAAAAGGCTGATAGGAGCCCCCATGTGTTCCAGGAGGTAGATCCTCGGGGTCCTGGGACTTATGTCAGCCAGCATTCCAGCAGTGGTGTGGGCACTCGAGACCTTAAATTTTTCCATCTTTCCTCTTGGGACAGCAGGAACGAATCCATAGATGAAAGTTTAATCATCACTCAGGTAAAATCCTCCCTGAAGTCGTCATTCCCAAGCATTCTGGAAAAAGGCAGGCCCTGGGGTCAGCACAGACGCAATCGCCCAGGGTTGGGGAGCCCACTTAGGAAAAGCAAAGGCTCAGGGAACCTGGGACAAAGGAGAAACCAGATCCTCTTTCAATCTCGGGGAGCTCAGAGCGGTGGGCTGTAGCCTATTTGAACCATCAGGGGGGACAGATACAAAGACATTCTAGGTTTAGCAATGGAGATTCTGGCCTGGGCGCAGGGTCCACATAAAGGGCATGGACAACCAGGAAGCCAACTTCTTCAGCCGCCACTCTGTCAGATGGAGAATGGGAACTGAACCTGAAATCAGGTACTAGTTCAGAAGTTCAGTTGCCCAGACATAGACCTCTTTGCTAAACGAAAGAACAGAAAGGTAAAGAAGTTTTTCTCTGTCAGGAAAGAGAGTCAGAGGGCCTGGATGCCCTAGCACAGAGCTAGAACTTCCAGTCGGATTACACTTCCCCCCTCTGGCATCGATTCCTCGATAAAACAAGCTTGTCATTAAAATGTATACAAATGCAATGATTCCACGAGCGTCACCCGACATGTTTCATCCTATTGGACATCTGGGGTGGGACAGTAGGACGAAATGCATCGGTTAAAGCTCGTGGAATCGTTGCATTTGCCTACATTTTAATGACCAGCTTATTTTTATCGGATTTGCTGTAGATGTAACCTCCCTTTTTTTTCTTTTTTATTGCTAAACCTACCATACAGAGTCACACTATGTGCGATTATCTGTTTTTTATGAATATCACAATGGATTACTACAACGTCTAATGCGATTTATCGCACACTTTGGAGTTTGTTTCCTTAATGCTTGACACGCCTTGCTCAATATCTGGTGGATTTCATTTTCCAAGGATCGTTCCTGTTGCGGTGGAATCCGCTGAGACTGCCCATTTGACCGACGTGCTGTACGGTACGTGTGTCCACCGAGTCTGGTAGGCGTGCCAACCTTATCACTTTGATTGCACCTTTATGACCAAGCTGAACAGCACAAGAAGGACTTTCATATATTTGTCTAACTCCTAAGATGGATTTCTTTTAGATGCCTTTTTGTTTATTTTGATATCCTCTTGATAATTTTCTATTCCTTCATTCTATTATCCACTTTTGCCTTCTGGCAGACTGGTAGTTTTTCACTGTATTTTTTGATTAATGTGTTTTTTCATTTGCTCACTATTTAGCAGTACACTATTGTTTTGTTATTTTCGCACTATAGGTCAAGTGGCGTGTCGGCAGCTTATCCATTCTCTCTGCGCAATTTTTTTCCTTTACTGTACATTATTCCTCCTAGTGGCCCCCTGGTGGCTGAGGAGGGCTTGGTTTGCAAACTTGAAGGCGCTGTCAGTCGCGGTACACCGATTAGTCCTGTCAATTTAAGAAGGTTCTAACGACAACTCACTTTGTGTTTATAAAAGACACCTGTCCACAGACTCTTTCTTCCATTTAAACCTCAACATCATTGGCAAGGACAAAGCTGTCAAAGGATGCCAGGGCAAGATGGTAGACTTGCACAAGGCTGGAATGGGCTACAAGACCATCGGCAAAAACTTGGTGAGGAGGAGACAACTTGGAGTGATTTATTCACAAAAGAAAGAAATACAAAAAACATCAATCGCCCTCGGTTTTGAGCTCCATGCAAGATTTTGCCTCATGGCGTAAGGATGATCATGAGAAAAGTGAAGGATCAGCCCAGAACTACACAGGAGGAGCTTGTAAATGATCTCAAGGCAGTTGGGACCACAGTCACCAAACAAACCATTGGTAACACAATACACCCCCATTAATTGAAATCTTGCAGCGCCCGCAAGGTCCCCCTCAAGAAGGCACATGTATAGGCCTGTCTGAAGTATGCCAATAAACATCATTTTTTTTTTTTTTTTTTTTTTTAACAAAGGTGCTTTATTTTCACAAGAGGGAAAAATACAGTATACCAATTGACATAGTACATAACACTTCATGCAAGGTATACATGACTTCTTACAGATCAAGTTGGTGTAGACAGGCTAGAGATGGTTGCAGAGGAAATACCAATACCATAAGGAGGATAAATCCTCTAGCACACGGATGCCCCTCCCACCCCACCAGCAGACTATATACATAACAATACTGTAGGGCATTAGGAGGATATCCACCGAGCCCAGACCTTTTCCAACTTCAATGGACAGCCCCGGTTAATATATATGATTCTATACATGGGTATAGCTGCCTCAATCTGTGCTTCCCAGGCTGAGAGAGACTGGGAAGAGGAGTCAATCCATTTCATAAGGATTTCTTTTTTGGCGTAAAAGAAGATCGGAGATAAGTAATTTTAGATGATGAGATCGTTGCTTGTCATCATGGACCCCAATAGAGCAAGCTCAGGTGAGGCTGGGATGGACATTTGTAACCTGGAATTATTTTCTCTAAATATCGCAGTCCAGTAGTTTGCTATGATGGGGCATTTCCAGAACATGTGGAGGAAGGTTCCAATTTGAATCTTACATTTAGGACATATGGGGTCTTTGTCAAGGAAGATACGATGAAGTCTCTGAGGAGTGTAGTAAACTCTATGAATAAATTTAACCTGAATTAGTTTCTTTAGATGCTATCACTAGCTTAGGGCCATATTCCAGACAGTCTTCCCATCCCTCTTTATCCAACGATGGTATGTCTTCATGCCATCTTTGCCATAATTTCTCTGTCTTGGGGGAGTCCTTGCCTAAGAGTGCATTATATAGGGCAAAGAGGGGTTTGGAGATATCCCCAGGATTGAGAAGTTCCTCAATAGGATCAGCCTGAAGTAGACGTGTTTGTGGAAATTGAGCCCTAGCTGCATGTCTGAGCTGTAGGTATCTAAATCTCATCCATTGGGGGAACTGAAATGTATCCATTATGTCTGACAGGGGGATCAACTTTCCTCTGGGCATTATCTGCCCCAGAGTTATAATGCCATACCGAGCACAGATCTGTGAGTCCGGGATAGTATGAAAGCGCTTTAGCGTTGGATTCCCCCAAAGAGGATGTGCTGGGGACAATTGGCCCGGTTTAAGGTATCTACGCCTAGCAGCCACCCACACCCTCCATGTTGCCTGGGTAGGTCTAGGGACCCCTGAGTATGCCCCCGGTCCTCGGTAGGGAAAGTTACGAAGATCGGTAAGTGAGCCCAAGCAGTTCGCCTCAAGGCAGACCGCAGCGTTGGTTCTGGAGCCCTGAAACCACCAGTGGACCAATACCAACATATCGGCCCAGAAATAAATCTGGAAATTGGGGAGAGCCAAGCCCCTCAAATGGGCAGGCAACCACAGGGTGGAACGTGCCAACCTAGGGTTCCCACCACTCCAAATGAAAGACCCCACCAAACGATCAATCACCTTAAAGAATGAAATAGGGACCCAAAACGGACAATTTCTGAGCACGTAGTTAAATTTAGGCAGTATCATCATCTTAAGGAGGTTGATGCGCCCCAGAAGATTTAGTGGTAAGTTCGCCCATGCAGAGTATTTTGTACGCAGGGTATTCTGGACAGGTGTTAGATTCTTTACAATAAAGTCGGAGGGATTTTTTGTGATCACGATCCCGGGGTATTTCAATTCCTTCACCCATTGCAGCGGGGAGGAGGGGGCCCCAGAGACAGCACCATCATCTAGGGGGGAACAACACAGATTTTGTCCAATTAATTTTAATGCCTAATAGTCCCCCAAAGTTATCAAAGGGCGAACAGGCGAACAGGCTGGGGGAGAGCAGGCATCCCTGCCTCGTGCGGCCAAACAAAGCAAAAGGATCCGGAACCCAATTGTTCGTACGGACGCAAGCTCTGGGAGCATGGTATAGTAGTCGAATACCGTGGATAAACTTGGGACCAAATCCGAATCTATGCAATACTTCCCATAAATGGGTTCATTCGACCGAGTCGAATGCCTTTTCGGCATCTAGAGAGGTAATAACTCTGGTCCCTGGGTTATCATGTGGGATAGTGAGATGCCAATAAACATCTAAGTGATTCAAAGAAGGATTGGGACAAAAAATTGAGCTCTTTGGCATTAACTCGACTCGCCGTGTTTGAAGGAAGAAAATTGCAGACTATGACCCTAAGAACACCATCCCTACAGTCAAGCACAGAGGTGGAAACCTTATGCTTTGGGGCTGTTTCTCTGCTAAAGGTACAGGCCGACTTTGCCACATTGAGGGGCCAATGGATGGAGCCATGTATTGTAAAGTCTTGAATGATAACTTTCTTCCCTCAGCCAGAACACTGAAGATTGGTCATGGATGGGTATTCCAGCAGGACAATGACCCAAAACATACTGCCAAGGAAACGCAGGCGTGGCTCAAGAAGAAGCACATTAAGGTCATGGAGTGGCCTAGCCAGTCTCCAGACCCTATAGAACATTTATGGAGGCAGCTGAAACTTCGAGTTGCCAAACAACAGCCAAGAAACTTTAAGGATTTAGAGAAGTTTGGAAAGAGTGGACCAAAATCCCTCCTGAGAGGACTGCAAAACTGGTAACCAACTAGAAGACACGTCTTGCCTCTCTGCTTGCCAAAAAGGGTTTCTCCGACAAGTACTAAGTCATGTTTTGCTTGGGGATCAAATATTTAATTTGCCTGCTGAATTACAACTCCATTTATAAAATTTGTATCGTGTGGTGAGTGTTTTTTGTTTTTGTGTTGTTGTTTTTTTTTTTTTTTTTTTTTGTCTCTAATATTTAAAATGCACCTATGATGAAAATTATAAACACCTAATTTCTTTGCAACTGGGCAAAATTACAAAAAAGGGGATCAAATAATTTCCCCACTGTGTATCTGACAGTCCAATAAACGCTTACTTGAATATTTTCCTTTCATGTCGAGTGCTCTCTGTCTGCTGCCCATCTCTTTTCACATGTTCCTGGATTACCTGCATGCAGTTTCTCCACTGCAGTTTACTTTAAATTTTTAAGGACTACATATCCTATGGTACCTTACTGCCTGCAAGCAGCATTTCCTGTACTGATCCTGCCTCCTAAAACTCCTCTACTCAGCATGTCTGCAGTTCAGAAGGTAGGCTCTGTGTATTCTGTGACGTAGCAGTGCCTGTCATTGTGAATGTGTCACAGAATTCTGGGAAAGAATGTGGGGATCTTCAGAGAGTACGTTTACAAACTTCTAGATCATTCAGATTATTAGGAGTAGATTAAAGATTGAAATACAATGTGGAAATTAATGAGTTTGTTTTTGACCATAGATGCACTTTTACTGCTGGTGGCTACTGTAATCTATCACACTATCCTTGTATTTTTGCCTTTTATAATCCCAGAGATGTTAGGTTTCCCTAAAGATGTGGTGGTATTTTGGGCTAGCTTCGTATAGAATGTATTGTTGTGAAACCTAAACCCCTATAATGCACCCAGTTTCCAGTGACTTCGGAGTCCAGATAGGTGAGGTTTACTTCAAATTCCACTGACCTTTACTACTCTCATCCTTTTAACAGGTGTTCTGGAAGAAGCCGAGTTCTACAATATCACATCATTAATTAAGCTTATAAAGGACAGAATACGAGAGCGGGACAGTAAAACTTCACAGGTGAGGCTTTGTGACATATTGGTTAATGGGGGATGGATTTGGTCCAGGAAGACTCAAAAGGAGTTGATATACTAAAACTAGAGTGCAAAATCTGGTGCAGCTGTGCATTATAGCCAAATGGCTTCTAACTAGCTTGTTCAATTTAAGATTTGACAAAAAAAAAAACCTAGAAGCTGATTGGTTTCTATGTAGAGCTGCACCAGACTTTGCACTCTTCAGCTTTAGTAAGTCAACCTCAGAGTGCCACGTGTGTTTACACTTTCCACTGTTATATCCATGTTGTATAGAGAGCCTGACAACTGTACCAGATACCTGTGATAAATGTAGACTATTCGTTGTTCTTTCTCTTTAAACTATATTGTACTCTGTACCCTTGTCTGTTACTTTGGGCTTAGGTTTAGCCTGTGACAAGCATATTGCACTGTCCTTTTTAGCTCTAGTCTTGATTTAAAGTGGTTCTAAAGTCAAAACCACTGTTTTTTTTTTTTTTTCTTTTAAATTATTCTCTGCATTAAGGTGTTAAAAAAAAAAAAAAAAAAAAAAAAAAGCCCCACTACCTGTCCTACCCACCCTCATCCTTAAACGTACCTGACTCCTGTCACCACTTCAGCGCTGTCTTGACTTAAGCACCACTCCCCTCAATTCCTGCTTTCACAGGAGACACGAAGGACAGCGAGAGCCATAGGTTCCTGCTGCTGTCAGATTTCTATTAGGAGGGAGCGGTCAAGGATTACCAATTTTATGTGCGGCTATGGATGCACAGCTTGGGAGTGTACATGCACAGGGGTCTCCTTGGCACCAGGTTTTGCTAAGGAGGCACCTGGAGGAGCAGACAACGCTGGCAGGAAACTTCGATAAGAGGGAAGGGAACTTTTTGTGCAATATTGCTGCACAGAACAGGTAAATAAAAGGGGATGTACCTGTACGCCCTTTTGCCCACCAGTGCCATTCTGCTGATGTATATGGCGTGCGCTGGTCGGGAAGAATGCAATGATTTGCAAATCATTTTAAACCCATATTTCTTGTTCATACATCATGGGACACAGAGCTCTATTAATTACATCATGGGTTAGATAGCCACCTTCAGGTGTTGAACACTGGCAACCCTAATTGTAAGGAGAGTTCCTCCCCTATATAAGACCTCCTATATGGAGAGTACCTCAGTTTTTTTGCCAGTGTCTAAGGTGTCACGATGCAAGATGTGCTTAGAAGAAAGCTCTGTTTGATGGTCCCTGCGGGGTTCTAGGAGCTTCACAACCGCATCCATGCCTCGGGCCAATTGATATCGCCTAAGATGGATGGTACCCGGGCCTCCTGGAAGAAGAAAAAAGGTTTTGCCTGTAATGTCTCTCTGAGGACTGGGCTCTGGGATTCAGTACTTTTGAGCACATATATTAAAAATGCGACAAGTTTTCTGGCAGAGTCTTCTACAGGTCCAGGTAAGAGGCTCCTGTAAGTAGGAACCCAAAACCCTGAAGGTTGGCACAACACTACCCGCCGTGATGGGTGAAGGTTGGGTCTGGCTGTTCTCAGCAGTATCCTGCGGGGGAGATAAGGTAAGTGAAGCAATCCTAGGTAAACACCTTAAGGATTAGCTTCTTTGACTTGTTGCATGTCTTACCTGTTTTCCGCCATTGGAGGGAGTAAGAGGCATACCTGGTGTTACTTACATGCTTCCAGGAAATACAGCTCAGTGAAGCCGCTCTGTCAGTTGCTCACCTCCTCCGCTGCAGGCTCTGCCACTTAAATGATAAAGGGGGTATCATGCAGTCTTGGGGTCCCCGAGTAGCCTCCCGATCTTTTCCCCCCTCGCCCCAACCGATGCCATATTGGTTCTACGCGCGTGCGCTTTTACGACGAAAACAGCCGGGAAGGAGGGGGGGGCGTGGTTGCGAGCGGCGATTCACTGCGCAGGCGCTTGTTTTAAAGAGCCCATATCACCGAGGTCTGTAAGTGGCAGGACACCGAGCTGGGGCACGTAAACATCTCATGTGGATCGTATACAGGCACACCTAGACACCTACTCAGCGTTAGGTTGTGCTAGTCTAAGCAAATATTACTATTGTAAGCTAGGCACAACAGTGTATGCGATTGTTTTTAGTACCTCTGCTTTGTTAGCTTAGGACTATGTCTCCCCGCAAAAGGGTTTCAGGGGCAGGTAAAAAGAGCACCAAGAAGTCACCGTCAGGGTCGGGCGACTCTAGACGTGCCTGCAGGGTGTAACATCCCCCCCCTGAGAGACTGGAGGCAGCCATGCAGGGTGAGTCATCGCCGCTGTCAAGCATTGCTGCCCTTCCCAATATTGCAGCCCTTGCATATGTTACTGAAGATGCTATGGAGGCAGCATTGGGTGGTTTAGAACAAAGGATTACTGTCTTTATCACAGCATCCTTAGCAGATAGCAGAAAACGGGGTAGGTCTCCTTCCTCTGCTCTGGGTTCCTTATCAGACGATCAGCAGTCTGATGATACAACCCTGTCGGGGGACAAGGATCACGAGCAGTTGGACGAATCGGGGGATGAGGAGAAGCTCTCTTCTACCTCGCAGGCTACAGGTACAATATTATACAGAACTGGTACGTACCACATACAATTTGCCCTGTACTGAACCAGCTGTGTCCCCTGTTTCGTCCTTGGGATCTTGGAAGTCTCCACAGGCTGCTTTTTTCCTTTCCCATCCATCCATTAATGGAAAAACTATTGTATGATGGTTGGGCTCACCCAGATAAATAATTTTCTCCTCCTAGGAAATTCTCCCTGCGCTACCCTATGGAGTAAAAATTCACCAAGAAATGGAGTGTGCCAGCAATAGATGCGGCTATTTCTTGTGTGAATAAAAGCCTAACTTGTCCTGTGGACAATGCTCAGGTGTTTAAAGATCCAACTGACAAAAAGCTGGAATCATTACTTAAAGCCTCTTTTGCCGTGGCTGGTGCTGTGGTCCAACCTGCGGTTGCAGAAGTTGGTATGTGCCAATATTTGAAGGTGAAGCAGGTAGTCCATTTTCTTCCTGTTGAGCAAGTTCAAGACTATGCAGCTCTTCCAAGGGCCTTATGTTTTGCAATAAAATGCTATTATGGATTCTGTCCAGCAAGCATCCCACCTTACACTCCTGCTGGTACACATGCGTAGGTCCCTTTGGCTTAAAAATTGGGCAGCTGAAGCCTCATGCAAAAGATATTTAGCTGGGTTCCCATTTAATGGGGAACGATTGTTTGGGGATGATCTGGATAAATATATCCAGAAGATTTCCGGTGGCAAGGCCACCTTATTGCCGGTTAAAAAGGATAAAAGTCCTTCTTTTAAACATTCTCTTTCCCCAGCCCAGAGTTATCTTGGTCTCTAGGCAGTGGCGTCGGCCTTCCCAGTCCAGTACAAGAGGAAAGGTCCAAGCCCATGGGCAAAAGAAGCCTTGGGGTCAAAGATCTGCTAAGCAGAATCCCAAAGCCTCCTTGTAAAGGGGCGCCCCCGCTCGGGCCGAGTGGGGGGGGAGGCTTCGGTGTTTTGCGGGTCTTTGGCAGAAAGAGATTCAAGACAAATGGGTATCCTCCACGGTAGAAGCTAGAATTTCTGCAGTTTCCACCATCCCGTCTTCTTTGGTCAGGTGTTCCCAAGCACCCAGAAAAAAGGAGACCCTTGTTTCTGGCTTTGGATCGCATGTTGTCTCAAGGGGTGATCATAGAGGTGGCTCCAGAGGAGGAAGGCTCTGGGTTTTATTCAAACCTCTTTACAGTCCCGAAGCCAAACGGAGATGTCAGGCCCATTCTGGATCTAAAGGACTTATATTGGTTCTTAAACATTTGCTCGTTCCACATGGAGTCTATCCGCTCAGTGGTCTCCACCCTTCAGGGGGGAGAATTCCTGGCACCAATAGACATCAAAGATGCATATCTACATGTACCAATTTTTCCCGCTCACCAGAGGTTCTTATTGACCCCGCATCTCTCCATAAAGAGGACCTGTCACATAGATTCTTATTACAAGGGATGTTTACATTCCTTGTAATAGGAATAAAAGTGATCAAAAAAATAAAAATGTAAAAATAATAAAAAAAAAATATAAAAATTTTAAAACGCCCTGTCCCCGGTAGCTCATGCTCAGAAGCGAACGCACATGCAAGTCCCGCACACATATGTAAATGCCGTTCAAACCACACATGTGAGGTATCGCCGCGTGTGTTAGAGCGCGTGCAACAATTCTAGCACTAGACCTCCTCTAACTCTAAACTAGTAACCTGTAAAAATTTTCAAAGCGTCGCCTATGGAGATTAAGTACCGTTTGGCACCATTCCATGAGTGTGCGCAATTTTAAAGCATGACATGTTAGGTATCTATTTACTCGGCGTAACATTATCTTTCACATTATACAAAAAAAATGGGCTAACTTTACTGTTTTGTTTTTTAATTCATGAAACCATTTTTTTTCAAAAAAAGGCGTTTGAAAAATTATTGCGCAAATACCGTGCGAGATAAAAAGTTGCAATGACCGCCATTTAAAAAAGCATATGTAATGTTTGGGGGTTCTGAGTAATTTTATAGCAAAAAAAAATGATGATTTTTACATGTAGGAGAGAAGTGCCAGAATAGGCCTGGTATTGAAGTGGTTAAGGTCACCTAAGTTTGTAGTGTGTTGCACAAGCAGCACCTGGATTGTACCATTTACATTTGTGGTGATGTTTTTAGTGTCTGTGTCTGCGTCCACTTCTATTGGCTGCTTGAATGCAGCTCTGAGGTGGTTGCTCTCAAAGCAAAATGTATCTCAGCACGGAGGACAGGTCTCAACGCCTGTCTGAATGAACCCTAGAGCAGACAGACAAATCCTGGTTACCATTGCCCTGTTTTTTTTGAACATCCCAGCACAGTACTGATCCATATTAACACATACAACACAGTACTGATCCCTACTTATGCTTGCAATACCAACCCACATGCTCTTACACGTAACAAAATACAGCCAGGAAGCATGTCAGTTAATTTTTAGGATTTCCAGAGAAAGCGGTAGCAGAGGAACTGGGTCAGTTAAATCTTAAAGCGATGAGCCCTAATGGTATTCGTCCCAGGGTTCTAGGGACCATCTTTTTAATCATTCTCTTAGGGCCCTTTCACACTGGGGCGGTTTGCAGGCGCTATTGCGCTAAAAATAGCGCCTGCAAACCGTCCCGAAACAGCCGCTGCTGTCTCTCCAGTGTGAAAGCCCCGAGGGCTTTCACACTGGAGCGGTGCGCTAGCAGGACGGGAAAAAAAGTCCTGCTAGCAGCATCTTCGGAGCGGGGAAGGAGCGGTGTATACACCGCTCCTTCCCCGCTCCTGCCTATTGAAATCAATGGGACAGTGCGGCTATACCGCCGGCAAAGCGCCTCTGCAGATGCGCTTTGCGGTAGTATTTAAACCTTTCTCGGCCGCTTTACCCCCGCCCCAGTGTGAAAGGGGCCTAACAGGAGAAGTTCCCCATGACTGGCAGACAGCTAATATTGTACCTATCCACAAGAAGGGCAGCAAGGTAGAAGCTGGCAATTACAGGCCAGTAAGTTTTTATCAGTTGTAGTCAAGTTAATAGAATCACTCCTGAAAAGGGTTATTGATCACCTAAAAATAGACAGCTTGCTGGACCCAAAGCAGCATGGCTTTGAGGGCAGATCATGTCAGACTAACCTGATTGCATTTTTTGACTAGATTACCAATGTTTTGGACCAGGGTGGTGCTGTGGTCATATCTTGATTTTTAGTAAAGGCTTTTGATACAGTTCCAAATAATCTAATACAAAAGTTGTACAAGGGGAGAAACAGGAAGGCCTGGCTTTCACCCATGCCCCCCAGATCTTATCAAACTTTTTAGGGCATATGCGACTCATACAGTGGGGCAAAAAAGTATTTAGTCAGCCACCAATTGTGCAAGTTCTCCCACTTAAAAAGATGAGGCCTGTAATTGTCATCATAGGTATACCTCAACTATGAGAGACAAAATGTGGAAACAAATCCAGGCAATCACATTGTCTGATTTTTGAGAGAATTTTGTCAATATCAAAAGTTCATCTCAATACTTTGTTATATATCCTTTGTTGGCAATGACAGAGGTCAAACGTTTTCTGTAAGTCTTCACAAGGTTGTCACACACTGTTGCTGGTATGTTGGCCCATACCTCCATGCAGATCTCCTCTAGAGCAGTGATGTTTTGGGGCTGTCGCTGGGCAACATAGACTTTCTCTAGTCATCTTCCAGGACGGCACACCTGAGAAATGAGAGGCTCCTCCCTACAGGAAACACAATCAATAGACAGCTGTTTTAAGTCCCCACCCTTCCCCTTGATCCTCAGTTTTTGATTGTGTTTCTCCCTACACAGCGAAACCGTTTGTTTTTTTCCAAATGACCCGAAGCCTGGGGCTGGTGGTCCCCCCCTGGGAGCCGGACCAAATGCCTGGGGAAGGCCTACGGCCACATCACCCTGAAAGTGAAAGAGGGTGCCGCCTGCCCGATCTCGTATGATCTCGGAGGCAAAGCAGGGTCGGGCCTGGTTAGTACCTGATGGGCCTCTGGGTCTGGCCAGATATATTTATCCTTCCTGGGGGGTTTACCTATCCTTTCCTCAGGGGGGGCAGCAGAAACTGGAAGAGCCCCCCTGAGAGCTGAAGGCCCCTGGGTACAGTGGTGTCCCCAGAACTTCAGGGGCCTTTTTCCTGTCTCCCCCCCTTACCTGTCTGTTCAGACAGGGGTGCTGGCTGTCAGTTCTTTCCAGGGCCCCCGACTCCTGGGCCCCTGGTAGCTCGCGTGGGCTGCTGGGGAGGGCGCCGCCTGAACGACCCGCGTTCTTACCCAGGAGGGAAGGCTGAGAGTCAGCAGGAGCAGGCGCCCACATCCTCCTTTCGAGGAGGCACCAGTTCACTACGGTGGATGTCTGCCTAAACCACCTCAGAATGGAATGAGGAACGTACGGCATTGCCCCCCCAAGGGTATATACTGACTGGCAGGACACAGCCTAACCTTGCAGCTCCCTACGGGGACAGCAGTTGGGGGGGCACTTTGGTGGCTATCCTCCTTGCGTGTGGACCATAAGGATGGAAAAGCAAGCCCGGTGGCTGTGGAAAAAGGGGAAGACTACAACGGTGAGTACTTTCCTTTACCTTGGGAATTTAGCTGCAAAATCCCCAATCCCAGCCAGATGGTTTAGATTCAAATAGCCCAGAAGCTTCTGCTAAAAACACAGCTACAGCTCCCTCTTACATCAGAGATGCTGTATGGTGGACAAGTGGTGCAGAGGAGCGAGTGTGCCTAAACCACCTCAGATGGGAAAGAGGTAGGTAAGGCATTTCTTCCCCTTCCCCCTGTATTTACTAAGTGGTGCAGTGCAGGACCTGGGGTCTGCATAACAAAATAGCCCAGAAGCTACTGCTAAAACCACCAGTCACAGCTCCCTCTTACAGCAGAGACACTGTGGTTATCACAACAGTAGGTTTCCAGACTCTCCCTACATGTCCGGTTGTGGGACATTAGTAGGGATGAATAGAGCGAAGGGGGGGAGGACCTGGTAGATACAAAGAGTTCCTTACAGGCCAAGTATACCACTGAACAATTTATGGATTGTGCAATGGTTGAAGGATTCAGGAGTAAGCTCTCCTGGTCAGCAGGTGCACTAGGTTATATGGCCCTATTAGCCCAGCTGCTAGGAATCTGAAGTCATAAGCTCCAACCTCCCACTCCACCTTTACATTGTGGTTATATTAAAGTGCAGGAGGTAAGAAAAACCTTTTTGTTGGTTTGGGCTACAGTCAACTCAGTGACAGATCTAAAGGCGATTTACCATAAATCGCTTCCTATATCCTTTAATTAAGGATTTTCTGTGCAAACATATGCAAGAGCTAGATAGATACATGATTGCTTGTTTAAAGCCTGCAGGTGGCTATTTTCCTCCAGGCTAAATTGGTGATCACCTTTTCTAGAGGCTGTCCTAAATTGGTCTCTAGGGCTAGGCTCATTGAGACTTTAGTTTCTGATCAGCCCCACCTGTGTGTGAGCTGGCCAGCGTTTGCTCAGTCTACGGAGGTAAGGTAGGACAACAGCTACTATAGTAAGGTGTCTAACCATTTTTAGAATTTGTTCCTTCACTGGGGGTGAAGTGTTAGTATCTACAGCCCAGGCTATGCCTAGGGATCAAATTGCTCTGTTTGGTTATTTCATAAAGGGATACACCATGACTCCTCCTTGGTTGCACACCAGTAGACCTCAGTAGTGAAGGTTTGTCCTTGCTGGGATGTTTTGTGGCACAGCAGAAATACACATTGAGATTTGTGACATCTCTGCTCATAAGGGGTATAGTGCTGTACATCAGAAATGCACTGCACTGAAGCTTGGTTGTTGTCTGTTATATCCTAAAGGTACTGCCTTATTTGGCTACAGATCAGAAAAATACAACAGGGAAGGTGGTCTGTACTTTCTGGTCTTGTGACGCATGGCGGAAATGCACATCATTGAGTCTTATGACATCTCTGCTCATATTTGTTATATTGCTGCACATCAGACATACTCAAAATTGAGTTCTGTCTGGGGTTTTTTTGTGTCCTGTATTACTGCCTTATTGGTTGCTTATTAGAAAGGCAGTAGTGAAGATTGATGGTCCTGAATTGTGGGGAAATATAAATTGAACCTGTGCCAGGGGTAGTACTAGTACTGCCTTTGGTAATCGGTGCAGCCCCGCAAAGTGGCGTCAGGCTGACAGTGCTATTAACGGCAAAGGTTGCCGATTTTAGGCATGCGATTTGACATGTTGAGTCGCATGCCAAATCCCTTCAATATGGATGTGCTATCTCTATTCAGATTGTTATACATCAGATATATACAAGATTGAAGGTTGTCTGTCCTTTTATGTCTTACATTTACTGCCTTATTGGCTGCATATCAGAAGGGACACAGCAGTGAGGTTGCTTGTCCTTTTCTGATTTTTTTTTTTGCTGCCTCAGCAGGGAGACACATTGAGGATGGTGGCATATCTGCTCAGTATTGGTATATTACTACACATCAGACATACACAAAAATTGAAGATTGTTTGTGTCCTGTATGTTCTATACTTACTGCCTTATCGGCTGCATATCAGAAAGGCACAGCAGTGAGGGGTGTCTTTTCTGTTTCTCATTGTTCTACCTTGCTGCTTCTTAGGGATACACAGCAGGGGGTTGTTGGCTGCATGCCTCCAGGGAGATACAGCATTGGGGACCCCTCGCTTGTTCAACCTGAAAATTGCAAGTTACCTGCAACCTGTGTAATCTTGAGGTCTGTGGATCCAGAAAGCAGGGTCTGCTTGGTGGCGCTGCGACCTGGAGTTGCACAGACACAAATGGTTCCCATTAGAAGCCATAGTGTATGACTTTTCTCTTGCGTTTTTGCAGGTTGGGTCGCACAGGTGTGGGAGCCCTAAGTTTTATCTGTCCCTTCTGGTTGAGGTTTTGCTACACACAAGAATAGACATCATGGAGTTTATTGCCTTACTTTGCAATACACCAGAAATATCGCAGCTAGGAAGGCTGTCTGTTTTTATGTGGCTGCACAGCAGAAATACTCAACATTGGAGCTTGTTGGTGCTTTCTGTTTCAGATTCCCTTACCTTACTGCACTTCAGAAAAACACAATGCTGCAGGTTGCTTGGGTCCTTTCCGTGTTGGTTCTATGTGACTGCACTACAGAACTGCATAACAGAAAAGATATTGTCTTGTTATGTTGGTTTAGCTAGCCAGTGCCATATTGATCTTATAACTGTATTTGGTGGTTCATCAGAAATACGCAACATAGAAGTTTGGGTCTTTCTGTCTTATATTTATGGCCCTGTTTTGCTGTACATCAGTAAAACTCCACCGTAAACAGGACTCCCGTCCTTTATGTATATATATCAGTTATGACCTAGCTAGCTGCACTTCAGAAAAATGCAGCATTTAGGGTCGGTTCACACTGAGGCAGCACGACTTACAGCACGACTGCCTCAGGCGACCCAGGACACGACTCAGCGGCGACTTGCGAAACGACTTCTGTATAGAAGTCAATGCAATTCGCCCCCAAAGTCGTACAGGAACCCTTTTCTAAGTCGGAGCGACATGCATCGTGCCGATTTAGAATGGCTCCATTGCACAGAACAGGACGCTACTTGTCAGGTGACTAGGTCACCTGACAAGTCCTCCCAGTGTGAACCAAGGCTGAGGGTTTGCGTGTGTCTTAATGTTTTTACAGATTGGCTGCACATCAGAAAACCAGACTGTGAGGACTGTTTGTCTACATTGAAGTTCAGATTTGGGTCTCTCCCATATTTGATATGTTGGTTTAGCTAGCCACACTCAGATACACATTATTGTCTATTCTTGTGTCCTTTCTGTCTAAATCTATTGTGCTGGGTCCACAATCTATGATCTTTTTTAATTTTTGATATTAATAATGCATGTATCACCTTTTGTATTTCAGCCCTCTTTTCCGTGGAGGGGCCTGGAGTTCTGGCTGCAGACGTCACATGTCAGAAAGCCTCAGCCCCTTACATTCAGGGATGCTGGAACCATTTCCTAGGGTTGAAGCCCAGTAGGGTTATAGGACACTGGAGGAAGGCGATAAAGAATCACCCTGCTTAGTAAGAACTTGGGAAGTTCTGTTCAGAGGAGTATTATGACCTGAAGATGAAGTATAAAGATGTCCGACCGAATAGGTTACGGCTCGGTGCATGGCCTTCATCTCACCCTTCTAGCAGAACTAGATGTAGCAGTATAAGTGTTATACTCCTGCTATGAACTTTATTCTCCTGAAGTAGGCACTCAGGCGTAAGTAAAGCCACAGAGTGGGCATGCCTTAAACCCAGGGATCAAGCCTCGGTTAATCTATTACCCTTAAGTAGGCTTCCCTTTAGTCTTTGCTGATGTAAAGATAAAAATGAACAAAAAAAAAAAAAAGGTTGTCTGTTAGGGGCCCACCTTTTTTTGCAGTTTTAATTCCCTGAACAGGGTAGTGTTAAGACAGGCCCTCTTAGTGATCAATTAGTGTCCTTGTCTTACAACACAGGTCTCTGATTAATCTTTAAGGGTTCTAAGTAGCACCTACAGGCACAATAGGCCATGGTTGTTAGATGTGTGAGACAGGCAACATTGATAACCTACAAGTTTAACATGTTTTCTGATTCCATATTTAAGAGCCCACTCCACCTAGGTCCTGCATCCGAAGCAGAGAAGGCAGGGACATTGGTGGAGCAGACCTGCAGACCAGCCGCATGATCCAGCTATAATACCTTCATCAAGCATATGGAGTGGAGGTAAAACTCACTGCAGAACCAAGGTCCGCCAAGAGGGTCTTGCAGTGGTCCCACCCTAAGGTAGGCCTGAGGTACTTGATTATCCTCTCAGGTGTGCCGTCCTGGAAGATGACTAGAGAAAATTGACAGTTACTTACCGATAACTGTTTTTCTAGGATATCTTCCAGGACGGCAGGCCTACTTCCCGCCCGTTGGAGGAGGGAAAATGGTAGAACACTAAAAGGTGAGTACCTATGAGGAATGATTTCCCTTGTGAACCAGGTTCAGGAGTTACTTCTCTACAAACTGAGGATCAAGGGGAAGGGTGGGGACTTAAAACAGCTGTCGATTGATTGTGTTTCCTGTAGGGAGGAGCCTCTCATCTCTCAGGTGTGCCGTCCTGGAAGATATCCTAGAAAAACAGTTATCGGTAAGTAACTGTCAATTTTCAATTCCCTCCAAAGGTTTTCTATGGGGTTGAGATCTGGAGACTGGCTAGGCCACTCCAGGACCTTAATACTTCTTACGAAGCCACTCCTTCATTGCCCGGGCAGTGTGTTTGGGATCATTGTCATGCTGAAAGACCCAGCCATCGTCATCTTCAATGCCCTTGCTGATGGGAGGAGGTTTGCACTCAAAATCTCACGATACATGGCCCCATTCATTCTTTCATGTACATGGATCAGTCGTCCTGTTCCCTTTGCAGAGAAACAGCCCCAAAGCATGATGTTGCCACCCCCATGCTTCACAGTAGATATGGTGTTCTTTTGTTGCAACTCGGCATTCTCTCTCCTCCAAACACGACGAGTTGTGTTTCTACCAAACAGTTCTACTTTGGTTTCATCTGACCATATGACATTCTCCCAGTCCTCTTCTGGATCATCCAAATGCTCTCTAGCAAACCTCAGACGGGCCCAGACATGTACTGGCTTAAGCAGGAGGACATGTCTGGCACTGCAGGATCTGAGTTCCTGGTGGCGTAGTGTGTTACTGATGGTAGCCTTTGTTACGTTGGTCCCAGCTCACTGCATGTCATTCACTAGGTCCCCCCGTGTGGTTCTGGGATTTTTGCTCACCGTTCTTGTGATCGTTTTGACCCCACGGGGTGAGATCTTGCATGGAGCCCCAGATCGAGGAAGATTATCAGTGGTCTTGTATGTCTTCCATTTTCTAATTATTGCTCCCACTGTTGATTTCTTCACACCAGGCTGCTTGCCTATTGCAGATTCAGTCTTCCCAGCCTGGTGCAGGTCTACAATTTTGTTTCTGGTGTCCTTCAACAGCTCTTTGGTCTTCACCATAGTGGAGTTTGGAGTGTGACTGTTTGAGGTTGTGGTGTCTTTTATACTGATAACAAGTTCAAACAGGTGCCATTAATACAGGTAATGAGTGGAGGACGGAGAATATACAGGTCTGTGAGCCAGAAATCTTGCTTGTTTGTAGGTGACCAAATACTTATTTTCCACCATAATTCGCAAATAAATTCTTTCAAAAATCAGACAATGTGATTGTCTGGATTTGTTTCCACATTTTGTCTCTCATAGTTGAGGTATACCTATGATGACAATTACAGGCCTCATCTTTTTAAGTGGGAGAACTTGCACAATTGGTGGCTGATTAAATACTTTTTTGCCCCACTGTATATGTTAATTTATAGAGGGATAGGACTGGGTCAATTGTCGATCTCCACTGTGAAACCATAGGAGGGCCAAATTCCCTCACTTTAGGTGGCTTTCCCCTCGATTCCGGTTTTGGCTTGGACAGGAAGTGAAGGGAAACTCTCTACTGTATGGGGACACAGATGGCAAAGCAAATGAACACATTATGACCCTCCTTTACGCCATTCAAAATGGGGGGTGGGGGGGATTGGTGGGGAGTTGTCTTACAAAAAGTCAGAGGAAATCCCCATGTCAGTAGAACAGGAAGTGAGGGGCAACAGACAGGCTTAAAAATGTGTCCTCTAATGTAAACCTACTTTCAATCAAGGTTTTCTTAAGTGATTATAAAGTCTCGTTTAAAAAAAATAAAATATAACAAATGTGTCATACCTTCTCTGTGCTGTTGGTTTTGCACAGAGCAGTCCAGATCCTGCTCCTTGCTGCTCCTGACCCCTCCTTCCTGTTGAGTGCCCCCATAGGAAGCAGCTTCCTATGGAGGCACCCGAGCCGAGTCACAGCTCCCTGTGTTCATTCAGACACCGAGCTGCTGTTCGTTCGTTCGTTCGTTCGTTCTTTCTTTCTCTTTCTTTCTCTTTTTTTCTCTCTCTCTCTCTCTCTCTCTCTCTCTCTCTCTCTCTCTCTCTCTTTCTCTCTTTCTTCTCTCTCTCTCTCTCTCTCTCTCTCTCTCTCTCTCTCTCTCTCTCTCTCTCTCTCTCTCTCTCTCTCTCTCTCTCTCTCTCTCTCTCTCTCTCTCTCTCTCTCTCTCTCTCTCTCTCTTTCTTTGTTTATCCCCTGATTGGCTAACTGACTTTGACAGCCGCAGAAGCCAATGGCACCGCTGCCATGTCTCGGCCAATCAGGAGGAGAGTGCTGGACAGCCAAGGGACATCGCCGGACAGAGATGGGGTGCTGGGGAGGCTGTTACATACAGAAGGCTTTTTAACTTGATGCATAGAATGCATTAAGATGAAAAAACCTTCTGCCTTTACAACCACTTTAACCTCCCTGGCGGTTTTCCCGAGTGTGGCTTGGGGTTAAATTTCAGCACCATTAGCGGTAACCCTGAGCCACACTCAGAATTGCATTGCAGGATCCTGGGGCGGTATACTTACCTTGTCCCCAGGATCCTGCGATGTCCCCCCGCTGTGTCCGTGGGCTCTGTCCTCTGCTCGAAGCCCCTGCGAGTGTTGCGACGCACAGGGGCGGAGCCCGGTGGCAAATTCAAAAAAGTGATACATTTCTGTAATGTCTGCCTACACTTTAGAAAAATTTCAAATTTTTGCTGGAATTCTGTTCTCCATTATTATTATTATTTTTTTTTTTTCTTTTTTGCCCTGATTTTTTTGAGTATCTTGAAAATCATGCTATATTCTGCTTTGACTGTTGGCATAAACAGTTTGTTCTGTGCTTGCTGGCATTTCGGTAAACTGAGAGAATGAAAATGTACAAAATGTTCCATAAAAGGAAGTCCTCTGCAGCAGATCCAGGACAACATTAACAAAGTGCCCGCAGTATATATTTTATCTGTACCAGAACAGACAAAACATTAATTGAGCTGAGATTATTCTCGTCACCCAGATAATGAATCTCGTATAGCTGTGGCAGTTAAACGAAGCATCATCTGCCCTGATACACACACCAACCCAAGAAGAGAATACTTTTTACTTTATGGGATCAGTGAAAGGGTTTGTTTTAATGGACTGAGTGGTGCAAGTAAAGTGTGTTTTATTTATTTATTTTTGTAGCAAGGACTGCTGTTGGCAACAATGAGTGTAAAGTAAGCTAAAGGAATTCTTGTCCAGAACATCTCCTACACTAATAGCACTATTTTGAGGCCAAAAAGCATTAGGAAAAATACCATGTTTGACAAGCTGTAGATGTGTTTCATTATATAATGTAAACTTGCTGTTTCATTCCAAATGAGCTCCATATAGCATCCGGAAATGTTGTGGACGGTTTGTAAACTTTTCATCTACTGTTGATAGAAAACAAAAGCACTGTATGAAAGGAACCCTCCAATAATCTGCCACCCACAGTTCAACCACTTGATCTCCTGAACATTTCACACCCCCTTTCATGACCAAGCCAATTTTTGCAATCCGGCACTGTTATTTTAACGGACGATTGCGCGGTCATGCAACGCTGTACCCAAATAAAAATGCCTTTTCCCCCATAAATATATATTCTTTTTTTGGTATTTGATCACCTCTGCTTTTTTTTTTTTTTTTTTGGGAAAAAAATAAACTTTTTTTCATTTCTGCTTTAAAACGTATTCAGGAAGAAAATACATTTCTTTATCTATTTAGGCCAAAATGTATTCTGCTACACATTTGGATACATAAAAATACCCAATAAGAGTATATTGATTGGTTTGTGCAAGAGTTATAGCGTCTACAAAGTATGGGATATTTATTTTTTTTTACTAGTAATGGCGGTGATCAGCGACTTATAGTGGGACTGTGAAATTGCAGTGGACTTTCTGACACTTTTTGGGGGCCAGTGACACTAATACAGCGATCAATGTTAAAAATATGCAATATCACTGTACTAATGACACTGGCTGGGAAGAAGTTAAACCTCAGGGGCGATCAAAGGGTTAACTGTGCCTAGCCAGTGTTTTACTGTAATGTGTGAGGTTCTTTTTAGGGGCAGAGATGGTATTTAGGTCCAGAAGTCGGTGGACTACCCCACTGGTCATCCTATTTCGGGGGTTGATTCCCTCACTGAGAGAATCAGTGAATCTATAGATAAGATTCTGCAACCCTTTGTCTGGAGCCAGTTTTCCTATCTAAAAGACACTTCTCTACTTACACTGCTACATGACTTGACGCTACACAGGGGTACTCTCTTGGTCACCTTGGATATAGAGGCTCTGTCAGTGGCAGCTGGTGGTAAAAATTTCAGGGGGGCACAAAATAGAACTAACCCCCTCACTCGCACCTGACCCCCCCCCCCCCCCCCCCCATTGTGTATGGTCTGCTGAAAAAGGGGATTGGACAGAGTATGGTCAGATTTAGGACAATACCAAGAAATACATTTCTTTCATAGAGGAGGGATAGCCAGGATATACACAACCAGCAGGAAGGGGTGTGCAGGGATGGATGGATGGACAGGTAGGTGAGTGGATGGATGGATGTGTGGGTAGGTGGATGGAGAGATTTAATGATCAGGAGATGCTAGACCTGCCTGTCTGTGTCCTGATCCAGCACAGATCAGTGTGCAGTGAAGGAAGCTTGTCTTCCCCTCCTGCTGTCATCTCCTGTCCTCACGGCACAATGTCACCATGCCGTATGATCAGATGACCCCCTCCCATCAATCCATCCCCCCTTACCAGGGACAGATCAGATGTAATTAGGCCCATCTTGCATGGTCTGGCTCTCCATGGGCAGAGAAGCTCTGATCTCTGCCCTCAGACTGGGAGTAAATGCAGCCGGGTAAGAGGAGATGAGAGGACAGCCCGTACAACTAGCATAACATTACCCACTGCCTGGCAGCCCCTCCCCCTACCTGCCTTGCATTTAACACTAGCAGCCTCATCCAGATGTACTGTCTCGGGAATGCGCTAAGCTTCTTAACCCTTCACTGCCTGGGGGATTCTGCACTCCCCCTCCTCCTCCCCAGACTACACAGGCAGCTGCTCTGATCACACTGCAGTGACGCGAGCACAACACAAGTACTCTGCTTAATCTTGCCTACTAGCAGCTTCAGTATCGGTCAACTCTTCTGCTCATGTCTCATCTCGTGTTCCATCCAACTTTGGATCAGACCAGCCAGGATGAGTCACTGAAAAAAAAGTGATTGGTGGGTCCGATAAAAGCACCGTCCTACGGACCCGCCAATCACTAACCACCACAGGACACATAATGCGAGAGTGGGAGTGCTGAGAGCACAGAGCACTGTGCTCCATGGGCAGTCTAAAGGCGAGCCGATAGATCTTCTTGCCCACAACCACCCTATGGATAGGCTGCCACTGGGCTCTGTATTCCTCAATCCCACATGACAAGGGTTTACAGATCATAAACAAAGTTTTCGACAGTAGACCTTTGGACAAAAGAAAACACAATAAATTCATTGTGGAATTATTGGATTTTCTCTTGAACAATAAATTTAGATTTGACGGAAAATGTTAACGCCAGACGCAGGGTACGGCCATGGGCACTAAGTGTGCCCCGGCCTATGCCAACATTTTAATTGGGAGAGTTGGCTTTTGGATGGAGGGGGGCGTTGGTGTGCCTGTCTAGGCTGTTATCCTGGTACAGGTACATCGGCGACGTCCTCATCTTATGGGCAGGCACTGACATTGAGCTCAAGACGTATATGACGTTTTATGAACAGTGTGACCTTCCTTGATCTCACGATCTCCCTGGATGAGGATGGACATGTGGGAACTAGGCTTTTCAGGTTATCTACTGCAGTGAACAGTCTGTTATATGCAGATAGCTTTCATCCACAGACTCTGATCAGAAATATCCCAGTGGGACAATATCTCAGAGCTCGTCGCAATTACACGGGGGAAAGGGACTTTGAACAGGAGGCTTGTGTTTTAAGGGAGAGATTCCACTCTAGAGGCTACAATAATGCCGCGTACACACAGCTGGACTTCCCGACAGAAAAAGTCAGAAGTGAGCTGTTGGTCGGACATTCTGACCGTGTGTATGCCCCATCGGACTTTTTCTGTCTGCATTTCCGAATGACTCAGATATAGGACATGTTCTAAATCTTTCCGTGGGAAATGCAGACTGAGTTTAGCCCGTTGGCAAATCCGCTCGTGTGTACGTGGCATTTGAAATGGTTGGCCAAAGTCCATAACCGAGCCAAGTATAGTGAGACACACTTTAATCTTCAAACGCAGAGAGGAACAAGCAATGGAGTCAGGTTCTATTAGACTCAGCTTACAGTATACTCAGAAGGCCAATAGTGTTAAACAAATTTGTTCAGCACATTGGCATTTTCTGAGGGAAGATACTTCAGTCAATAAATTTATCTCCAGTGAACCTCAGCTGGTCTACAGGAGGGCTCGTTGTTTGAACGACCTAGTACACAGCGACATTTGGAAACCCCCCTCACACAAGACGTGTGGGCATGGCACGTTGTGGCAGCTGTGACATCTGCCCTTATATCATTGAGGGTGACTCTCCAACTTCCCACAGGAAGGGTCCTGAGCTGTAGACAGAGGGCTAGTCGTGACACTCTGGGGGTTATTTATGTCATCACATGCTGCTGTAATTCCTTTTACATAGGCATACCATCCGACCTATGCGTAAGTGTTTTCAGGAGCACTTAAATGAGATTGAGACTTTGCCATTTGAAGGCCTCTATTGCTAGACACGTATGCCTGAGAGAGACCCCTGATGCCTCAAGCTTTGGGTCTTTGAAGTTGTCCCCCAGTATAATAGGGGGGAGATTTTGATAAATTGGTACTCCAACATGAAAACGGATGGATTTGGGAATTTGAGGTTACCAAGGCCCCTGGCCTGAATTATGTCATCAGTTTTTTTGTGCCCTTTTTAAAACATTAAATCAATTAAGTAACTTTTTCCTCCTTTTTTAAAAAAAAAAAAAAAAATTCCCTCTCAGCCCACTGTGCTTCATATATATGTTTTTGGTTTAAGTATATTGTTCTCAGCAATAAACAAATAGTAAATTTTGGTATTTATCCATTCGTTCCCGTCCCTGACATCTGCCGGACTTTGCTTGAATTGCATATGGACACACCAGGGATATACTGTATTACAGATGCTCCCTCTTGTGGAGATCAATGAGATTGCGACATATATTTGTGCCTGGACTGTCCACTATACACAGTGTCATACTTCCTGTGTGTAGCATGATACAGCCCTGTCAGCTGTTAATACGCTTCTGGGTTCACCTGGAAGTGATGATGTGATTTACGTGGCTGCTGCACACCTGGAGACACTTGAGGTTTGCTATTTAAAAGCTCAGTGGGCTTTTGTGCATAGATTGGACCACACTGCCTCTGACGCAGCAGGCGGTGACCAGCGAAACCAGTTGGGCTCTCTTGTTTCCTTGTCCGCCTTGCCCCTATTACTGGAGGATATGAACACTTGCCTATGCTTGATGGACCTCATAGGAAATCGACAATGGTACTAGCACTGAAGATTTGTTTTTCCATCACCACGTAAGTATCCATTTACTCTTTCTACTTTTGGACTATATGCTTTAATCCATGTATGGTCTCCCATGGACCAGGACTGTCAACCTACATACACACTCTGGATATCAAATTATGATTAGCAACAGTGAGAGGCCGGTTACAGGACATTGTTTTGCATTCTTTGGCGTTTCATGCCACATACATACTGTGACTGTACATACCTCCTCTAGACCATCTTTGGTCTAGGGTGTCGTCTCTTCCCCTTTTTCATATCTCAGCAAATTCCTCTTTTTGGATACATCAAGGTATTAACAACACTCACCACAATATGCCAGCGTGCCTCTTTCCCAGGATCCAGGTCTGATCTTCCTAAGATCCATTTCCCGTTGGGAGCCAACTTGGCTCCACATACTATTCACATGTATGCAATTTCTATGTTTCTATTATTATTATTCATTATTGCTGCTCAGGATTGAAGATAGTGTACTTTCACATTCCTCGATAGATATATATATATATATGTTTTTTTTCTCAAAAATGGCAAGAAAATATCCACACTATCCAAATAATGTTTCTAAGCAGCCAGCATAATTTGTTTAATCATCAAAAATAAGAACATAGAAAAATCCATATGCAGCGCTTTATAATAAAAATTATTTTCCAGAGAGAATAGATGAACCCGTCACTAGCTTCAGTATATGTAGCAAGGCACATCACACCATGTGGAAGTTTCAAATCTGCTTACCAGATTTGGCCAGCATATAGTGGATAAACCACAATGACAGCTCCACTTCTCGGCTTCAAAACTTCAGACCAGGGTTGCAGTAAAACATCAGACCTTTACACTCCGTTATAATTTCATAGGATTCTCATACATGTATCATTCACCATAGGAAATCAGCAGTGCCCAATGAAGAAAAGAATGCAGCCAATAGTGAAGCCCCTAATAACATGTATAAAAAATGTATTGTAGTAACTTACATTTCAGTTTAAAAATAGAGGCATCTCACATTTGAACGGGCCGTAGCTTTCAGCGTGCTAATGTCAGCCCGCCTGACATGTTTCATCCAACTGGATTTCATTAGAGGCCTTTTCTGCTAGACTTTCTGCTTTTATAAGGATCTTTTTTTTTTCTTTCAGTCCAGCTTGTTCATTTTTTTGCAGTCTTCTGGATCAGCTAATCTGGGAACATGAGATGCTGAACATGCAGGGCCAGCCTATAATGTGACCATAGGGCAATGGGCTATGATTGGGGTGCTCTACAAACTCCCGGTGTACTGTGAGCTAGTCACAGAGCTCTCTACAGGTCCAGAGCTGCAGCACACCTGCTACTAGTACCCTGTCCCTGAAGACTCCTTAGTGACTATGCCCACCAGAGGGGCGAGTACTGTTTTGGATAAGGCATGTTCCCTGGTTTCTGCTCTGGCACTCTTTTGCCGATGGTATGTAACAGGGTCTTGCCCCTTTTTGTAGCTTGATGTGCGCTTATTGTGCTATTGTTTCTGGCTTTGCCCCTAAGAGGGTTAGTACCCTGTGCTCCAGCTGCAATGCTTCATGTGTCATAAGACCTGGGTGGGAAGCAGGTGCTGTACCACTTGTGAATTTTTGAAGTCTTGCTCTTTTTGTGTTGCCAGTAAACCTGCTGCGGTGAAATGCTCTTCACCTCCTCCGCTTCATGCTCACTTGATCTTTTTCCCGACTTGCACCACCACTACTCTTCTCTGCAGAGACCAAGTCATGGGCTCCCCGCTGCCTTAAACTGATGTGCTCAGACAGCCATGTAACGTTTCCTGTCCTGCAGCTGGTTGTGAGGCAGTTTGCAGTGTCCCTGCCCAAGTGTCTGATGCTGAAAACGTGGACAACTGTTTCCCACTGGCTCCTTTAAGTCTTCATGAGCTACACCATGTCTGAATTCCTGCTCTGTTTTTGTAGGGAGAAGTACAACCTTGTTGAGCCTAAATTTGCTTCTGTGATGGATGACTCAAAGCGGGGGACACAAGCATACTTCTTTGTTTTCCTTCGGAGCCTCTGATTTGCCAGCAGCTGTCTGTGTGCTCGAGGAATAGGAGTGCACCCTATCCATTTTGGACGAGTTTGCGCCTGAGGAGCCTCAGTCTGCTGACATTATGCCTAGGCTTAAGGATACACATTACACCTTTTTTGTATTAAGGATACACATCACAGTACACACATTTCACTTTCAATACATTTTTATTGAAGTATTTCAAAGTACAAGTGAAGATGCGTGTAGATATAAGCAATGCACTATTTGTTGCCATACCTGTAGCCACCAACAATAGAAGTCCATGTCTGTGCCCTAAATAAAGTCTGTAAATACTGTATATAGAATAGTAAGTTAGTAATACAGAGGTGGTCGATGGCTATCTTGACAGGATAAGGCAGTTAGCAAAACACTGTCCAGAATGTGTACAGTATACAACTTTCTAGAGCTTGGAACAGCCAAGCTTAGTGGTTTTGCACGCTTGGAAGCCTTTCAGAACAGGTGCGTTGTATTCATACTGACATGTAACAGATCATGTGGCACTTTGATTACATAAGGTCCACCTGTGTGCAATCAAATTACAATATGCGACTTCTGATGTTAATTGTCTTGACTGCATCTTATTTAGGATTTTCATGGCAAATGGAGTGATTACTTATGCGCACAACATTATTTATATTTTGACTTAATTTGTTGAAAGTGCAAATTTTTTAAGCGAGTTGTGTACATTATACTGTACACAGTCCTCAAAGTCCATTTTAATTCAAAGTTGTAATGCAACAAAACTGGGTAAACACATTGGGGTGAATAGTTTCACAGGGCACTAGAGCTGCACAATTAATCGTTAAAAAAAAAAAAAATCGGGATCTCACTTCTCATGATCTTAATCCAGCATTTCCACGATTCGGTGCAGAGCCATTATCTTCTCCGTGCTGAAAGCTGTCAAATTTGTCAGGCTGCTTTTTTTTTTTTTTTTTATCACAACATTGCTCAGCAAGATAAAGAGAAATCATGTGTGTGTGTATGTATATGTGTGTGTGTGTATATGTATGTGTGTGTGTGTGTGTGTGTGTGTGTGTGTGTGTGTATATATATATATATATATATATATATATATATATATATATATATATATATATATATATATATATTATAATGCTTTTTTTTTTTTTTAGCAGAGACCCTAGAGAATAAAATGGCGTTGCAATATTTTATTTTCACACTGTATTTGCGCAGTGGTCTTTCATCCACACATGGATGGTCTCTGCTCCTGCTGTCTGGGCTTTATAGTTCATCTCACTGAATATCTGGACTTTTACTATTTATCTGATTTCTTGAATTTAGTTTAATGCTTTGTGCTGCACTTCTTTTTATCTTTGATTTACCTTACCTGTTGTGATCATATTATAAGTGTTCAGTTGGCAAACAATTGTTATCAATTTATTGTGTATTTGCGCTGATTGCTCTTTCTGTTAAACCACTTCAGGCCCGGAAGATTTGGCTGCTCAATGACCAGGCCATTTTTTGCGTTTCGGCAGTCGCTTTAACTGACAATTGCATGGTCGTGCGACGCTGTACCCAAACAAAATTGACAGCCTTTTTTTTTTTATAAATAAATAAAGCTTTCTTTTAGTGGTATTGGATCACCTCTGCTGTTTTTTTTTTTTTTTTTGTTTTGTTTTTTGCGCTATAAACAAAAAGCTACAATTTTGATAAAAACACAATATTTTGCACTTTTTGCTATAATAAATATCGCTGCTTTTTTTAAAAAAAAAATTTTTTTTTTCCTCAGTTCATGCCGATATGTATTCTTCAACATATTTTTGGTAATAAAAATTGCAATAAGCGTATATTGGTTTGCGCATAAGTTATAGCGTCTACAAAATAGGGGATAGATTTATGGCATTTTTAATTTTTTTTTTTTTTTTTTACTAGTAATGGTGGCGATTTTTGTCGGGACTAAGGCGAACACATCGACACATTTGACACATTTTTGAAACCATTGACAATTATACAGCGATCAGTGCTATAAAAATGCACTGATTACTGTGTAAATGTCACTGGCAGGGAAGGGGTTAACACTAGGGGGCGATCAAGGGGTTAACTGTGTTCCCTGACTGTGTTCTAACTGTGGCGGGAGGGGACTGACTATAGGAGATGACAGATCGTGGTTCCTAGCTATTAAGAACTCACGGTCTGCCTCTCCTCACAGAACAGGGATTTGTGTATTTACACACACACGTTACTGTTATGTCTCTCGTGCCCGCCGGGTGGTCATCGCGACCGCCGGCCACGAGCATCAGGACCCCTGCAATGCTGTCCCGCTTAAAGGAGCCGACGTACAGCTACGACGGTTCGCGGGATTGTGCCAAACTGCCGCAGTATAATAACTGCGGCTGGTCGGCAAGTGGTTAGTAAAGTTAGCCTAATTTTTTTTGTATAATGTAAAAGACTGTTAGGCTGAGATTGTTAATCTAAGCAAAAAAAAAAAATTGTGATTCTCATTTTATCCAGAATCGTGCAGCTCTACAAGGCACTGTAAATGACCTAAAACAGACCACACATAAGTGCAAAAAATGTACTGTGCATGAAAATGAACAATTTCTATTCCAAAAAATGTATCAAAGCTTCAAAATGTGAATGAGTCCATGTTTATCAATTTAATCTTGATCCACTGCCAAATCAGTGCAGAAATGTACACCACCCAATGCCACTGGTGTTTTGGTGCCAAAAGTAGTTTACATATATTTTTGAACCCTAAAACTAGGAAGGTCAAATTCGCTCAGATGTATTCAAAAGAAGATCCCTCTTCACTGGCATTAACTGTTTTTCACACCCTTGGGACATAATCATGTGTTCTAAGATTGAAGTGGTTAAACCGGGATCATGGTTGCAGCTGCGATCCCAGTATCAAATTTGAAGCCGCTGATGTACTTTCTGTAGAAGTGATCTGAGTGGCTCTACAGCCATCTGATTACTTCTACTGGGCGTGGAAGGGGCTGCTATTCCTGGGCTCTCTGGTGCGATTGAGGAGCCTGGGACTGCTGCAACCTGTCAGCTGTCAGGCCAGCTAAACACAGAGGAAAGGCAGGTACATCTGTACCTCCCTCCTCTCTGACAAATTAAACCAGAAGCTGCAAGGATTTTGTCATTTTCAGTTTGTTTACTAGCCGGTATTGGCTTGTAAAGCCCCTGATCACACAGATTTTGGTTTGATCAAATACTTTTGAGGACAGAGGTAAGATCTGGGGTCTAATAGACCCCAGATCTCTCAGTAAAGAATACCTGTAACTGCCCATGCTATCACAAGTTATGTTCTTCGTTCCTTGTAAACTGTATAGACACAACCTTCTAGTGGTATTTTTTAGGGCATGAAGTAAAAGATTAAAAGTTACTACAATAAACTTTATTAAAATAATACAAGTGTTCATGCACAGATGAAATACCAATGCGGTCACAGAAGGTAGTAATGGTGAATATACAGAAATAATCACATTTGTCTGTCAAGGGATTCATATAGACAGAGTTTCTTCTTCAGGGGCCAGTGGTTATAATACAAAACTTTTCTACAATAAAAAAGAAGGTACAGTTAGACATCTTACAAATCGATTAATACAAGGTAAAAATACTATGTATTGAAATCATTTAATGACCTTGTAAACACAAACATGACTTACAGGCAACTGCATCATTTAAAAACCTAAAGATTGATTTTGCTGCTGCGTGCTACCGGAGGTCCAACTGGTGGTGACCCGCGTCACTCTACCCACAAAGGGTTATTGGTAAGCTTACAGGACTTAAAGAATCGGATACTGACCGCTTGGTGCCAGATACCACAGCATACCTTCAGAGGTAAAAGTAGTAAACTCCCATCAAAGGCAGTTCCCCCCACCCTACTCGGGGGCGAACTTTCTAAAACTGGCCATACACCTATAGATTCTCTGCAGATTTTCTATGGTTAGATGGAAAAAGTGGGAGATTCCTCCATCCACAAAGTTTAGGGAACATGGAGAAATCTGTTGCACTTTTTCCATCTAACCATAGAAAATCTGCAGATAATCTATAGGTGTATGGCTAGCTTTAGACTTTCATATAGGATCTTTCATATCTGTAATAGGATTGGGGGCAGTCCTGTGGCTTCTTCTCTTAATGCTCACGTGTGGTACAAAACCAAGCTAAAGGAGCTAAATAAAATCCCTGATGGGGCGTGTTGGGCTCCGTATGGTATTAAGTATGCTCTCCAATTGTTTACTAACCAAACTTTTAGAACTTTCAGGGATCTCCAAATTTAATATAAGTTCCCCAATGCCTATTTTTTCCGGTATCTGCAACTACGCCATACTGTGGCAGCCCAATTTGGTCTGCGGAAGGTTCGGCTTTCCCATTCTTGGCTGGAGAAATTGCTATTCGAGGACGATCATTCAAAACTTACCTGAAGATATTATTTTGCCCTATTAACCTCTTCCTCCCCTAGGATGGAGAGAGTGGAGGCTCAGTGGAGATCTGATATCCCATCCCTTACAGAGGAATCTTTGTCTGAAATTACAGAATGGCTGTTGCGTTTGGTGATTTCGGCCAGGGATAAAATTATCCAGTTTAATCTCCACTGTGTGTATTATACACCTGCACATCTTCAGAGGATGGGCAGGGTAGAAACACCAGAATGCCCTAGGTTACCGGGCTGCGGAAGAAGTTTTTCATATGGTATGGCTCTGCCCTCATGTAGGGAAATTTTGGGCAGCAACCACGAAATTCCCAGAAGAAAAATTAGCCCTTCCAAATATCTGCGCTCTGGCCAGATGCTTATTGCATGATTTTGGGGAGGAGAAATTGTTCGCTTCCAAAGAAAAAAAAAAAAAAACTTAAGGATAGTGTTTTTTTTTTTTTTTTTTTTTTTATGCTAAAAAAGCATTAGCTCTGAAATGGAAAGATCCAAGGCCTCCGTTCCTCCTCTTCTGGGTGGAACTGATTTAAAGGAGCTTTACTGAAATCGAAACTAACCTACAACTCCAGGGGTTGCCCTAAAAAGTTTAACAAAATATGGGCTTGTTGGATTAAATCAGTGTCCGGGGAGATAGAGGTGTAAATGTGGTAAAGATGGGACCCTGAATTGATCTTATACTGATCAGAAAAATAAATATTTATGCATGGCAATGGTATTTTGTTTGTTGTGCTTTCAAAAGGTGGATTACTTCATTAATCTATAAATATGAGTTCAGTTTGTTTTCTTATGTTTCTTGTTACGTATTCCGGGGTACTCCCCTGGAGCTACAGGAGGTTGGAATTCAAAATAGTTGAATACATAGGATGCAAGTAATATATGTACTGATGCATAGACTTTAATTCTTTTGAATTTGTATGCTAATGTTTACTAATTTCATGGATGTCATCCTCTGTAACTGTAATTTTTTATTTGAAATACGAATAAATTTACTCTTTAAAAAAAAAAAGGCAGTTCCCCCATATATAGGCCAGTAAAAAAAAAACACCTCAATTAGAACCTAATTCACTTAAGTGAATTCAAGTGAATTTAATCTAAGTGAATTTAAGTGAATTCAAGAATTCACTTAAGTGCCGGTTCATACAGGGGCGACTTGTCAGGCGACCTAGCCGCCTGACAAGTCGCCTCCCTTTCTGTACAGTGGAACCGTTCTAATAGGAGCGACGCAAGTTGCTCCGACTTGGAAAAAGGTTCCTGTACTACTTTGGGGGCGACTTGCATAGACTTCTATACAGAAGTCGTTTTGCAAGTCGCCGTGGAAGTCGTGTGCAGGTCGCCTCGGTGAGGCGACCTACAAGTCGTGCCGCCCCTGTGTGAACCGGGGCTTAGAGAATCCAAATTGGTCCACCAAAGCATGCATAGCGAGTAGTAAAAACAGGGCAAATCTAAAGCGGGATGTTTACTTGCCATACATAATCGATAGCCACATCTTCTCTGCATCTGGCAGACATTGATCCCCATGCACTGCCTCCATATACAGTATCTCACAAAAGTGAGTACACCCCTCACATTTTTGTAAATATTTTATATTTTCATGTGACAACACTGAAGAAATTACACTTTACATTGTAGTAAAGTAGTGAGTGTACAGCTTGTATAACAGTGTAAATTTGCTGTCCCCTCAAAATAACTCAACACACAGCCATTTAATGTCTAAACCGGTGGCAGCAAAAGTGAATACACCACTAAGTGAAAGTTCAAATTGGGCCCAATTAGCCATTTTCCCTCCCCGGTTTTCATGTGCCTGGTTAGTGTTACAAGGTACCAGGTGTGAATGGGGAGCAGGTGTGTTAAATTTGGTGTTATCACTCTCTCTCTCTCTCATACTGGTCACTGGAAGTTCAATATGGCACCTCATGGCAAAGAACTCTGAGGATCTGAAAAAAAAGAATTGTTGCTCACAATAAAATAAAATTGTTGCTTTACATAAAAATGGCTTAGGCTATAGGAAGATTGCCAAGACCCTGAAACTTGGCTGCAGCACGGTGGCCACGACCATACAGCGGTTTAGCAGGACAGGTTCCACTTAGAACAGGCCTCTCCATGGTAGACCAAAGTAGTTGAGTGCACATACTCAGCGTCATATCCAGAGGTTGTCTTTGGGAAATAGATGTATGAGTGCTGCCAGCATTGCTGCAGAGGTTGAAGGGGTGGGGGTGGTCAGCCTGTCAGTGCTCAGACCATACACCGCACACTGCATCAAATTGGTCTGCATGGCTGTCGTCCCAGAAGGAAGCCTGTTCTAAAGATGATGCAAAAGAAAGCCCGCAAACAGTTTGCTGAAGATAAGTGGACGTGGATTACTGGAACCATGTCCTGTGGTGTGATGAGACCAAGATAAACTTATTTGGTTCAGATGGTGTCAAGCGTGTGTGGTGGCAACCAGGTGAGGAGTACAAAGTCAAGTGTGTCTTGCCTACAGTCAAACATGGTAGTGGGAGTGTCATGGTCTGGGGCTGCTTGAGTGCTGCCGGCACTGGGGAGCTACAGTTCATTGAGGGAACCATGAATGCCAACATGTACTGTGACATGCTGAAGCAGAGCATGATCCCCTCATAATACTGCCCTGGGGCCCAGTCTTCCAATGTAACGACCCCAAGCACACCTCCAAGACTACCACTGCCTTGTAAAAGAAGCTGAGAGTAAAGGTAGGTGATGGACTGGCCAAGCATGTCTCCAGTCCTAAACCCTATTGAGCAACTGTGGGGCATCCTTAGAAGGTGGAGGAGAGCAAGGTCTCTAACATCCACCAGCTCTGTGATGTCGTCATCGAGTGGAAGAGGACTTCAGTGGCAACCTGTGAAGCTCTGGTGAACTCCATGCCCAAGAGGGTTAAAGTGGTTGTAAAAAAAACAAAAAAACAAACCTGCAAGACAAGAGCATAATGAGCTAGTATGCATAGCATACTAGCTCATTATGAAATATCTTAAATCGAAGCCCCCGTACACTGCTCCGGCTGGCGACACTGCTCCCGGAGTTACTACCGGGTGTCGCGGGCTCCGGCGCTGTGATTGGCTGGAGCCACGATGACGTCACTCCCATGCATGCGCGCAGGAGCCGCCGGTAATGGCACACTAGCTGAAGCAACGGCACGTGCCATTGCTTCAGTGTGCATGTGCCGATGACGTCGGCACATGCTGATACAGGGGATATCTCCTAAATAGGTTTAGGAGATATCTGGGGTAGCTACAGGTAAGCCTTATTATAGGCTTACCTGTAGTAAAAAGTGGTCTGTAAGAGTTTACAACCACTTTAAGGCAGTGCTGGAAAATAAAGGTGGCCACACAAAATATCGACACTTTGGGCCCAATTTGAACACTTTCACTTATGGGTGCACTCACTTTTGCCAGCGGATTAGATATTAACCACTTACAGACTGACTCCTGTACATATACGTCGGCACTTTGAAGATGGATATCTTGGTAACGGCAGCAGCTGCTGCCACAACCGAGGTATCCATCTTTACAGGAGCCGGTTCTGTGTACGATAATGGTGGTCTCTGCGGCGGGTTCGCCTCGAGATCACAGTTATCGGTGAGGGGAGAGGTGCCACCCCCCCGCTCTCCCGCGCCCTCCGCCGCTTACCGGAGCCGTCGGTAGCGGCGGAGGAGATCGGGACCTCTCACTGCTTAGGTATGGAGACGAGTGAGGCTAAGATGGCCACCACGCATCTCCATACCATAGAAGGGGGGGAAGCGACGTTATGACGTCAGCTCCGCCCATATGTCTTAAAGGCATTTTTTTTTTTTGTCATTTTTTTCAAACGACTTTTTTTTTTTTTTTTTTTGCAATATAGTCCAAATATGAGATCTGAGGACTTTTTGACCCCAGATCTCATATTTAAGAGGACCTGTCATGCTTTTTTCTATTACAAGGGATGTTTACATTCCTTGTAAAAGCAATAAAAGTGATCCAAATTTTTTTTAAAAAAAAAACAGTGCAAAAATAAATATAATAAAGTAAAATAAGAAAAAAAACAATTTTTTTTTAAAGCGCCCTGTCCCGTCGAGCTTGCGCGCAGAAGCGAACGCATACGTGAGTAGCGCCCGCATATGAAAACGGTGGTCAAACCACACAGTGAGGTATCGCCGCGACCGGTAGAGCGGGAGCAATAATTCTAGCCCTAGACCTCCTCTGCAGCGCAAAACATGCAACCTGTAGAATTTTTTAAACGTCGCCTATGGAAATTTTCAAGGGTAAAAGTTTGACGCCATTCCACGAGCAGGCGCAATTTTGAAGCGTGACATGTTGGGTATCAATTTACTTGGCGTAACATTATATTTCACAATATAAAAAAAATTGGGCTAACTTTACTGTTGTCTTATTTTTTTATTCAAAAAAGTGAATCTTTTCCAAAAAAAAGTGTGCTTATAAGACCGCTGCGCAAATACGGTGCAAAAAAAAAGTATTGCAATGACCGCCATTTTATTCTCTAGGGTGTTAGAAAAAAAAAACAATTATAATGTTTGGGGGTTCTAAGTAATTTTCTAGCAAAAAAACCTGTTTTAAACATGTAAACGCCTAAAATCCAAAACGAGGCTAGTCCTTAAGTGGTTAATGACTGTGTGTTATTTTGAGGGGACAGAAAATTTACACTGTTATGCAAGCTGTACACTCACTACTTTACATTGTAGCAAAGTGTCGTTTCTTTAGTGTTGTCGCATGAAAAGATGTAATAAAATATTTACAAAAAATGTGAGGGGTGTACTCCACTTTTGTGAGATACTGTATGAGTGTCTGGTCCATTGCCCCTTGTGCAAAAACACAAAAACAAGTTCTTGACCCTGCCTATATCCAGTTTAAGCCTCAAATGCCATACAATTTGGATCTCATTTAGTGTTCTATTAATGCTTACCTGGATACTTTTGCACTTATGAGCTGGTTATCAGAGGTGCTCCATGTTTTTTACACGCATTGTAACATTTTGAATGTAACCCAACATTCTTTAGAATGAATGTGGTAATTGTGCTACAATACGTTTTATACTTTTTATAGCTTTTGTCTGCCCCTCAGATAAAGGAGGTGTATAATTATGAGCTTTTCAATAACTCTTCCATTTTTTTTCTGTCCACTGCAAGGTGCCAGTTAAACATGTTTACAGAGTGCTGCAGTGTCAGGAGGAAGAGCTCACTCAGATGGTCTCCACAATGTCTGATGGCTGGAAGTTTGAGCAGGTAAGCCATGAGAGTAGCTTGTGGTGTTTTAAGTATAATGTTTCATTTGTTTTTTTATAATTAATACTTTTTGAAAGTAAATGCAGTGACATATGATATACCCGAAGTGCCTTCTTATCACAAGCGATTTAATGTATATTTTTTGTAATAGAAAAAAAACCTATGAGAGCACTTGTCTCATGTTTATGGATGGCTTAAAGTGTTTAAAAACCATAACCACGAGCCTCTGTTATTTGCTACCTTTTTGGTCTGTTAACAGTTAAATCTTGTATTTTAAGATGACTGTTCAAAAAAATTTTCAGAGTACAGGTACCCACAACTTAAGTATTATAAAGAAGCACAATTGGTGGGCAGTAGGATTTTATCGGTACAGTCAGACATTACAAACCTTTTTTAAAACCAAATTTTATTTTACATAGTCAGAACACAGTATAAAAAGTCAAGATAGACATTCAAAATACAGTGGGTCCCTCTTGATGGTAACTACAGTGCCTTGCAAAAGTATTCACCCCCCCCCCCCCTGTTTTTTTACCTATTTTGTTACATTACAGCCTTTAGTTCAATTTTTTTTTAATTTGAATTTTATGTGATGGATCAGACCACAATAGTCTAAGTTGGTGAAGTAAAATTAGAAAAATATATACATGAAACTATTTTTCAGAAATAAAAAACTGATAATTGGCATATGCGTATGTATTCACCCCCTTTGTTATGAAGCCCATAAAGTTCTGGTGCAACCAATTTCCTTCAGAAGTCACATAATTCAGTGAAATGATGTCCACCTGTGTGCCACCTAAGTGTCACATGATCTGTAATTACATATACTGTACACACCTTGAAGACCAAGGAACTCTCAAAACAAGTAAGGGACGATGTTGTTGAGAAGTAAAAGTCAGGGTTGGGTTATAAAAAAAAAAAAAAATATCCACATCTTTGATCCCTAGGCGCACCATCAAATCTATCATAACCAAATGAAAAGAACATGGCACAACAGCAAACCTGCCAAGAGACAGCCACACACCAAAACTCAGACCGGGAAAGGAGGGCATTAATCAGAGAGGCAGCACAGAGACCTAAGGTAACCCTGGAGGAGCTGCACAGCAGAGATTGAAGTATCTGTACATAGGATGACAATAAGCCGTACGCGCCATAGAGTTGGGTTTTGTGGCAGAGTGGCTAGAAGAATTCCATTACTCTCAGAAAAAAACAAAATGCCACGTTTTGCGTTTGCGAAAAGGCATGTGGAAGACTCCCAAAATGTATGGAAGAAGGTGCTCTGATCTGATGAGACTGATATTGAACTCTTTGGCCATCAAAGAAAACTCTGGCGCAAACCCATCACATCACCCACAGAACACCATCCCCACAGTGAAACATGGTGGTGGCAGCATCATGCTGTGGGGATGTTTTTCAGCAGTCAGGACTGGGAAACTGGTCAAAGTTGAGGGAAAGGTGGATTGTGCTAAATACAGGGATATTCTTGAGCAAAACCTGTACCACTCTGCGTGTGATTTGAGGCTAGGACGGAGGTTCACCTTCCAGCAGGACAATGACCCCAAGCACACTGCTAAAGCAACATTTGAGTGGTTTAAGGGGAAACATGTAAATGTGTTGGAATGGCCTAGTCAAAGCTCAGACCTCAATCCAATAGAAAATCTGTGGTCAGACTTATAAAGATTGCTGTTCACAAGCACAAACCATCCAACTTGAAGGAGCTGGAGCAGTTTTGCAAGGAGGAATTGGCAAAAATCCCAGTGGCAAGATGTGGCAAGCTTCTTGCTTGTGTGTTTTATGGCCATATACTTGTTTACTGTTTTTCATGCCAATCATGATTTTTGGTCCAATCCTTCACCAGTATAACATTCAATCTCACCACAATTGGTTATGGGTTTTTCCCATTTCCTTCATACACCTCATATTAATTTTACCCACTCAATCACTCATTTATATTTTCAGAAATCGAGTGCGATCACCCCCCGGTCACCCTCCCACAGGAGAAATTTAGAAGTGCTCTTGGCTCCCTCAGCGTGCCCCATCCTCAGTTCCCGCGGTAGGCCCTTTTATACAGTCCTTGTCCTTTTCGTTTCCATGCACAGTTGACGTGAGTATTTCCAGCGTTGTCAGTTTGGCCCCTTATACCTACCACTTTTCCCAATCTTTGGGTATATTAGACTTGGCTACTTATATACATTTTATATTTTTATAGAATGATGCTGCATCAGCCCCTGAAGAGTCGGCACTGTCCCACGAAACGCCTTACATAGATGCACCATGTCCTACAGTGGGTCTACCATGCTTTTAATGCGCTATATTTTAGACCCAACATGCTATATAGTCCTATAGGGAATCCTGTCATGGAGGATACTTGTCCACACCATGTTATGTCATTTATGTTACAATCATGTTTTATTGCAAAATTTGTAATCGTGCATGTACTTACTGTCATACACATGGGAATTCACCATTGTAGAAGGAAAAAAATACATGTTTAATAATAATTCATTGTCCAATAATATGCCTTACTCAAAGTCCAACTTCTTTTTTCCATTCCATACCACTAGGGATGGAGGCACATGTGTATGAGTGTACATATGAGTCTCATATAAAGTCCCAAACCCTTCTCTCCATTTTGCTTATAGAGACTTATCCAAAGCAACTTGGAGCTGTGATAGCCGCAAAAGGTAGCACTACAAATTATTGACTTTAGGGGGGTGAATAGTTATGCACATTGACCTTTTTTTTTGTCCTATTTGCTTCACAATAAAAAAAAAATCTTCAAAGTTGTGGGCATGTTCTGTAAATTAAATGATGCAAATCCTCAAACAATCCATGGTAATTCCAGGTTGTGAGGCAACAAAATACGAAAAATGCCAAGGGGGTGAATACGCTTATGCTATTTTACTTCATGCTGTATGTGTGTACTTTTGATAATGCTGAATTTCTAGTAAGTACTGTATAATTCAGGATGATTTCATTGTTTTCAGCTGGTCAACATTGGTTCTTCCTATAATTATGGAAATGAAGACCAGGCAGAATTTTTGTGTGTGGTCTCCAAAGAGTTGCACAATACCCCATACGGCACATCTAGTGAACCTAGTGAAAAGGCAAAGGTACGCATGTTCTGTCTTTATCTACCCTAAATGAGTTTTATTGGAATGTTCCTGCATGAATGTAACAAGTGGACAAGGACTTGTTTTAAGTGATCTAATGCGTTTGCTGAAAGCTTGATAAGTGTTTTTAAGCTCTGCTGAAACAAAGTAGAACTATCTTTTTTGCTAGCCTGTTTTTTTTTTTTTTCTTTAAGAATGTCATTCTAGACTTCTGTTGTACCACTGATAAAATGTTTTTCTCTGACATTTTTCAACTTTGCTTGGGCTGATCTTGACATGGCAGCTATCTAGATTGGCATATACTCATCAACAGCTTTGTAGGCTGTACTCTGACCCGATTGTAAAGCTAAACTAGAATGTGACCTTTGGCTCTGCATTGTGGCGCTTTCTAGACCTCTGTTTACTGTTGACTGCAGAGCTCTTTCTAGGTCCAAAGCCCTTACACAGCCTCTGTTGTGACCCTGTCTCGGAGGACTCTCATAGTGAGTAAGGCCAGTTGGGCTAAAGCACTGGGAGCTACCTCACTTTCGGTATGATTGAGCACCTTTTCAAATGTCAAATTTGCAAACATAACTTCACACAGTAAGGGTTGAGCCTGAGCGCTAATTACTATGTGCAGTATTGCATGCACTCATGCCCTGCACACTTTCTCCTGCCACCAGGAAACACCATCCTTCTGCTGCTCCCAAAGCACCACAGGGGTCTTCCTCTCCGGTCTCATTCCACTGCCTGCCTACAATGGCTTGGTCACCTCTGGCCAACTGCAACTCCCATTATCACCAGCTACTTGGGTTTGAGTATATGAGACCTTGGCTTGTTGTTGTTTTCCACTACTGGGTGCAACATTTCTTATCAAAAATGCACAAGACGGTCCCACTGAACTGGGTGATCTTGATTCATTCTCTCCTACTGGTTCTGGGGTTGTTTATCCATTCACCCTAGAATAAACAGACACCTGTAATCTTGAAGCTGTGACCCATATTATAGGTTCATTCTCATGAAAGTGTCTAAAGCTCTGTCAGGCGAGGTTGAGGCCTTCTTTCGTGTCCAATTTAGACTTTTTTCCGTGTGTGCCTAACAGCTAGAGAATCCTGCTCAGAGGCTATAAGCATGCTCTGGTGCCAATCAGAGTCTAGCTCTGACCCTCTTTGGCCTTTGACTCGGGTGTACCTAGGGTCCCATTACCATCTCATACTCTGTATACTCCAGGAAAGGCTGTTTATTTTACTGCTTGATTTCAAGATAGTTCAACACCCCAGCATTTGGGGGCTCATGTCACCCTCTTGAAGCTTCAGATTAACAAAGCAGGCATTGTCTTCTGCTGTTCCTTCTGTTCATTTGTACAGTATTGTGCATCTTCTTGAGTTTAGCCACTTCATATCCTGAGACTTTTTGATTCCTTCCTTGGTAGGAATCTATCCTTGGGATTGGTATTCCAACTGGACTGCTCCTTTTCTGGTTAAGAACCTTACACCCCAGTGTCCTGTTCAAATCTTCTTGGAGAGTCCACTCCCTGTGGACCCTCCACTTCCCTATGTGTAGTTAGACTATTTCCTGAAGCTAAGCTACAGATTTCTGACTAACTTCAACTTTTTCCTTTCTATTTACCAATCCTTTCTGTCAGGTGTAAATTCCTTGGAGTACCACTGGGATTTCTGCTCCTCTTCTCTTAGAGGAGGATGCTACTACCCTCCAAAAAAAGCTTACTAAAATCCTTAAATTGTTGGTTACTGGTAAGGCAGGTCATAGTTTGATCTATCATACATCGCATGTCCTGTAGAAAGAACCCTATTCTTCTGATCCTGATGTTCCAATATTCGTGGTTGGCACACTTTTATCCATGTCTTCCATTGTGTGGGCATTTTATTCACTCTTTCTTCTCCTTTAACAGTTTCAGGTTTGTATATTTTTTTTCAGTTTTTCTACAACTCTTGTGGGGTATTTCCTTCTAACCGTGGAGATGTTATGCTGTGAGATGTCCTAACCATGGCTTTCTCACACTGTTTTGGTTGTGTAACTGGTCAACTTATTTTGGTCCTAAGAGCCCATTCACACAGGGGCAACACGACTTCCAGCACAAATTTTGGAGGCAACTTGGACACGACTTGAGTATGAATCACAGCGCGACTTGGGTCGACTTCGGCGCGACTTGGGACGACTTACAACACGACTTGAAGTCGCCTTCAGGACAGGGAAATTACAAGTGGCCAATCAGAGCTTATCAGCTCTTGTGACATCATTTTTGTTCGTGTAAAGTTGCCTCACTATGAATGGTGATCTGACTTGGAGACGACTTCCATTGAAATCAGTGGGTACAAGTCGGATTGAAGTAGTACAGGAACCTTTTCTGAAGTCGGAGCAACTTCAGTAGTGTGCATTAAGACGGCTCTCATTCACTTACATTGATTTTATCATGTCGCGCGACTTCAAGTCGGATCCAAAGTCGCCCCTGGGTGAATGGGCTCTTATTGTCCTCCTTGCCCTTAAATCAAGAGTTAAGAAATGCTGGGCTTAAGCAGCAGTAGTAGTAGTAGCAGTTTTTTTTTTAACCACTTCAGCCCCGGAAGGATTTACCCCCTGAATGACCAGACCATTTTTTGCGATAGGGCACTGCCTTACTTTAACTGACAATTAAGCGGGAGTGCAACGCTCTACCGAAATAAAATTTTCCTTTCCCCCTCCACAAACAGAGCTTTCTTTTGTGCTATTTGATCACCTCCTGTGTTTTTATTTTTTGGGCTATAAACAAAAAAAGACAGATTTTAAGGGCGGCACAGTGGTGCAGTGGGTAGCACTTTCGCCTAGCAGTAAGAAGGGTCATTGGTTCGAATCCCAACCACAACACTACCTGCCTGGAGTTTGCATGTTCTCCCTGTGCCTGCGTGGGTTTCCTCCCACACTCTAAAGACATGCTGGTAGGTTAATTGGATCCTGTCTAAATTGTCCCTACTATGTATGAATGTGACTTAGGGACCTTAGATTGTAAGCTCCTTGAGGCTAGGGACTGATTTGAATGTACAATATATGTAAAGCGCTGCGTAAATTGACGGCGCTATATAAGTACCTGAAATAAATAAAAATAAAATAAATTTTGAAGAAAACTATATTTTTTACTTTCTGCTATGATGCATATCCAAAAAATGTAAGAAAACAAATTTCCTCATCAATTTATGCCAATATATATTCTTCTACATATTTTTGGTAACAAAAATCCCAATAAGTGTATATTGATTGGTTTGCACAAAAGTTATAGTGTCTACAAACTACAGGATAGATTTATGGCCTTTTTATTTATTTTTTTATTTAATTTTTTTTAATATATATTTTACTAGGCGGTGATCAGCGATTATTTTTTTTCGGGACTGTGACGTGGCGGCAGACAAATCTGACACTTTTTGAAGACCAGTGACACCAATACAGTGATCAGTGCTAAAAAGCACTTATTACTGTATAAATGACACTGGCAGGGAAGGGGTTAACTACAGGGGTGATCAAAGGGTTAAATGTGTTCCCTGTTGGTGCTTTCTTACTCTGTGGGGGAAGTGTTTACAGGAACTACACAGAGATCGCCGTTCCTAATCACTAGGAACAGCATATCTCCATGTTGTCCCCTGTCAGAATGGGGATCTTCCTTGTTTACATAGGTAGATCCCTGTTCTGCCTCTCTGAAGCAATCGTGGGTGGCCGGCAGACGACGGGTCCTCCGAGCACACGCATTGGCTCCTCCTCAGTGTGGGCGCGCGTGCACCCGCTGCACGCTCTATTATATGAAACTACGTACATATACACTGTTTCACGCTATAGAGCTGCCACAGTATATATGCGGTGGGCTGTCTTTAAGTGGTTAATTTATTCGTAGCATTGGTCTAATCTAGTTCCCACTTTGGAATGTTGTTGGTGAATAATTATTTGCCCCACCAATTTCACTGTTTGACTGGATGAGGCCTATGGTATCATTTTTTGTCTCGGTGGTGGTTTTCTCTTCTGAACTGGAGCTCTGTATGATCATCAATGCTCTCCCATTGGGAGCTATAGCTCCCCTTATCATTCATGTTTTCTTTTTCTTTTTTTGGCCTTTTTCTCATTAGCCAAGACTTAGATGTTTATTCATTTACATACTTTTGTAGTAAGCTCCCTACACCTGTTGGATCTCTGAATTTCCCACCTCTGTTTTCAGTGCCTTTTTGGATGTCTCATCAATTTTAAGAATATCCTAAATTCCTGTATCCTTCAGTGGACAATGAAGAAAATAAGGTTTTTCTACTCTGTAGTTTCTTGCTCGTAAAGTTCATTGAGGGACACATATCCAACCTTTTATGTACTGCTTGCTCACAAAACTGAGGCATGATGGGTCATACAGGAGGGTGGTGCCAACATTTTTTTTCTGTTTGCCAGTGTTTCACTCTACTGTACGTGTCGGTAGACTATCCTAGATAAAGCCCTGTGTCCCTTTAAAGGACTTTAAGAGATTTTACAGTAAGTTCAAAAATGTTTTTTCATTAGTCTGAGTGTTTTATTTACAGTGTAAACGTCGAACTGCTATAGTCTATTGGTTTATTTACTAAAATGTTGCAAGCTTATGCTTGGTCCTTGGGTTTAACCAGGGTGGATTTGTTTTAAATCAAGTCGATTTAAATCCCTAGTAAAAGGGCTTGATTTAAATCAACTTCATTTAAATCATAATTTTTTAAAGAGCAGCTGTCATCTCTGTCTCGCTGTTGACTCCCCAACAGTCCCATTCACTTTAATGGGATGACTGATACGACAAGGTAAGGGACGTGGTGGCAGCAGGTGAGCGGATGCCCGCTAATAGGCACTTCCTTGATGGATCTGAAATGACAGGTGCTCTTTAAATGTAAGGACTTATTCTTGCTAGTAGTTAGAATTAGTCTATGGCTTGGTGTGTTCCCTTTGTGCTCTTCTTCATCTTCCTTACTTTTTTTCTTTTATCTGCCCTGCAGGTTGCGGCTTGTTTCCTTCTTTTTTTTTTCTCAAGTCAAAGGTCTTCAGTTAATATATTGTTGTATAGAGCACTGATGAGTTATAGCCATAAACGCCACTTTAATTGGTTTACGAATGAGCCTAGACTAACCAGACTAAATATCCGATTAACTGCTACATTAATTTTACAGCAAAGATGCTGAATGGTTGCTAGGAGACTATATGACAGGTTTTCTATTCATACATTGGGTACCAATTGAAAAAAAGGCACTCTGGCTGTAATAAGCTGCCACCTCTGACACTGTCCCTTTGCAGACTTGCCAATCTGCAGGTCAATAACATCCTTTTACTAGTTGAATGATGCCCATATTCATCCAACCCACTTCCCATGAGGCCAGAATGTCAGACACACCACCTTGGCTACATCATCCCGCTAGCTAGCATGGGCTCACAGTATTCTTGGACAGCCCACCATCACTGCTGGTGGAGAAGACTAAGAACCTATTACTTAAATGTGGAATGGTGGTAGTTTCTATACTAAAACTATAAAACAAACACAGGGCGCATCACCCTAGTGCCAAAATTGTGTCCAAAAAATATTCCCCTCACAGCTGAATTCTTTAATGGCCATGGAATCAGCATGCAGCATAACAACCATGGAGGAAGAACCAGCATAGTGTAAAGCCGCCAATTTTAATTATAAAACGAACATTACACCAAACACTTACAATATTGCGTGTCTCAACAGACACTGGTAGATCACATGTAAAGTGTTCCAGTCTGTCTGCTCCAGCCACTACACTCTGGCTGCTCAGACCCAGCCAATCGTGGTGACAGCACATCGACTAGCCCAGCCCTACAATTCATTCACTGACGTATTCCTCTATGAATGCTGGTTCCAAGGCTATTAAATAAGCTGTGAGGGGAGAAGAGAAGGAGAAGCCATTTGTGAATACATGTGCTTTATTGCTGGTTTTAAAGATACCAGCAACTTGGTCCTGTGAGTTTTTTGGAGCAAATGGTGGTGGTGATCACTTTGTAGTAAGAAGTTCATTGGGGATTGCTCTCAGTCAATTGACACCTTATGAAGGAATCATTTTTTGGAGACTTGATTTCTAAAGGATTTTGGACACAATATTTTATGTATGAACTTGGATAACGCGTCATTTTTTTTTTATTCATCTGCACTCAGCACTTTGTAACGAAATGTGAATTTGTAACATTTTTATTTATTGCTTGAATTGATGGATTACACTTGTATAACCGTTTTGTAGATATTAGTGTAGAGTCTTAAAGTATTGTAGGATCAGTATAGAAACTAGCACTGTTCTACTTTGAATTAATCTTTTTGGGTGAGGTTTTTTTTTTTTTCACTTTAGGAATAGTTGCTGGACCTGTTTTTGGGTTTTGTGACACAGTTCAATTATTTTCCATACGACTAATAACCTGTAAAGTAACCGGTCTGGTTATGATTTTGGATTAAAAAGTGGTGTGTAGCAAAAAAATACTTGGGCTTCCTGAATTTCAATCTATTACAGCAAGTTTAAACAGACAAGTTTTAAATGACTGGTAATTGTATTGAATAGGTTGTGATATTATTGAAGAAAGTAAGGGAGGACCCACCCAAGAAGTCACTTGTCTGCCGTTGCTTTGTGTTGTCTTCTCTGTGTAATGTCTAGTTGATATTGGTCAGCTACCACACGCTTCAGCAAGAGAAGCTCACCAATGACCATGACATTTGGAACTCCTCCTCATAAAGTGAACTTGCACACAGTATAACGTAGCAGTACGTATGAAGCAGATGAGCAGATGCAATATGTTAATGGAGCTAATTAAGCAAGTATCATGGGGGTCTAGTGGCCAGTCAAGAAATGCATCAGAAGAGAGAGGGGTGGGGTTGCTGGCTCAGAAGGTAGGTTGAAAGAAGCAAGTCGCTTCGGTTATGGGCGCAGTAATGTCTCATCAAAACCAGGGGGTAGGAAGTGGGTCACCCAAGGGTTCCAGAGCTTCTCAGATTTCTGGATTTTTGTCCAGCAATGTCGCCTCTATCTTAGCGTGGAGCATAGCTTGAGTGATTCTGTGCTGCACTGCTAGAAGGCTCAAGGTGGGCGTTTTCCAAGCTTACACTATGGTCTGTTTGGCAGCAGTCGTGACATATAGCAATAGTTTGAATTTGCAATGAGTCAAGGACATGGGTTTGTTGTTCAGGAGAGCCACTGTTGGTTCAGGTGGTAGGGTAGTGGCAAATAGTGTTGTCATTATTGAGAAATTCTCTGACCAGAAGGTTTGTGCTACAGGACAGTCCCACCATATGTGGAGGTGCGTACCTGTCTCGTTACAGCCGTGGAAGCAGTGCGGCAGATATTGTGGAAGGAATTTGTGTATCCTGGAGGGGACTAGGTACCATCCCGTGAGCACCTTATAATTGGTTCCTAGGACAGCGATGTTTGGGGACGAAGATTTAGTCGCCTGCCAGATAGATGACCAGTCAGCTTGGTCAAACGTGTGGTTGGGGTCTCTTTCCCATCTACTTACATATTCCGGAGTTTTTGCTGTTTCTGGGGTAATTGGGAAGGCCTAAAGCTCAGCGATTAGCCCTCGTCTGTGAGGGTCAGACTTGCGTGCCCTATCAAATGATGTAAAACCTGAGTCTTAGGGATCGGAGGGGGGTAAGAGGTATGAGAAAAATGTTTGACCTGTAAAAATCAAGAGTTCAAAGGAGGGAATGTCATGGGATTCGCAAAGTCTGGAAGGTTTTAAGAGGCGGACGTAAAGAATTGATGGGCTCTGATTAGGCCAGCTCTTGACCAAGACGAGAATGAGGCTGGATAGAATGATGTGCTACAGAGGAAAGAGGGTAGGGGATTGAGGGGACTGGAGACCATATCGGGTCTTTAATCTGTCCCAGATTGTGAAGCTATGTTCTGTAACCAGGTTGGTGATGGATCTACGTAGGGCAGGGGCCAGCCAAAGGAGATTGGCTGTGGAGAGGGGATCGCAGTCTACTGATTCTATGGCTACCCACAGTGGGGTTTCCGTAATGGCATAGTGTTTTGGAAGTTGGGCTAGTTGTGCACCATAATAGTACTTCTGAAAGTTTGGAACGCCCAGGCTGCCTCTAATTCTGGAGGTATATAGTGTAGGTTTAGATAATCGGGGTCTCTGCTTGTTCCAGATAAAGGAGGATGCACGGCGCTGCAGAATTCTGAGGTAGTGTGAAGGTACTGTGATAGGGAGGACTCTGAATAGGTAGAAGAATTTTGGGAGGATAGACATTTTCAGGACAGTGATATGTCCTATCCAGGACCGTGGTAGTGGGGCCAATTTGGACATTGGAAACAAGATTTGGGAGAGCATTGGAGGAAAGTTTGCAGAATATAGGTCTTTGGGATTGGCGGTAAGTTTAACACCTAGGTAGGGGATGTGTTAATTTGCCCATGGAAAGGGGAGGACTGCGCTAAAGTGGGTTTGGAGTGAATCGGGTTATGATACGTTGAGAGCTGTCAATTTCTGGGGGTTGATCGTGAGTTCCGATATTTGGCCAAAGCTAGAGTTTATCTAACAGGTTGGGGGCAGAAATTAGGGCGGAGGTCATGAAAACAAGGATATCATCCGTGAAAAGGCAGAGCTTGTTGAATGCCTTCCAGTTCCAGGCCACGAATGTTGGGGTTTGAGCGTATGAGGAGTGCTAGGGGCTCTATAGCCAAGGCAAAGAGAAGAGGGGATAGTGGGCATCCCTGCCTTGTGCCATATTCTACAAGAAAGGGATCTGAGTGGAAGCTTGTATAGGAAACAAAGGCTGTAGGGTTCAAGTACAGTGCTGATGTCCATTGCAAAAAATGATCGCCAAACCCTCAGCGGTGCAAGATAAGGTTCAGATAGGGCCAGGAGAGTGTATCGAAGGCCTTGCGTATGTCCTATAGAGACAAAACAAGATGGGATGCGCCATGTGCGAGCAGCGCGAGTCAGAAGAGTTGTAAGGATTTTGATATCTAAGTTAAGGATCGAAATCGGCCTGAAGTTAGACAATGTGGAATCATCTGTATAGAGTTTGGGGATCATCGAGATAGATGCCGTTAGAGATTCAGCTCAGTGTGGCCATCTAGTAGGTAATTGTATGCATCCACTATGAGGGGGGAGAGAAGGTCAGAAAACTTCCTATAGTAGGTGGTATTTTTGGGGATTTGATAGCTAAGCAAATTTCTTGCTCTGTAATAGACCAGTCAAGATTTTCTCTCTGAGAAGGTGAGAGTGGGTATATGAAGGGAAGAAAGGAGGGCATTCGCCCGGGCATGGTTGAAGGTTTTGGGGTCATGGTAAAGTTCTGTCAGGCGCCTGCGTAATTCTCAGATGATTTTTAGGGGGTTGCTGGAGTATGTATTAGTGGAAAATTTAGGTCTGATCAGTTTGGGGGTATATTCAGTTCTGTGGAGTGCAAGAGCCAAGAAGGTGTCAGGTTTGTTCGATTTCATATAGAACAAGTGTCAGGCTCTGCAAAGGTTTTTTTCTGCTGCTTCTGTCAAAAAGGTCTATTTCTAGATGTGCTTTTTCAAGATCCTGTTTGGATTTGGTGGTGGGGCAGGATTGGAAGGCTGCTGAAGCTTGGTAGAAAGCTTCTTAACGTTTGTGTTGAAGGCGTTTCTCTTTATGGAGGTAGGAGGCTTGACTAATACATATCCCTCTGATGACTGGCTTGTGGGCTTCCCATGAGGTTAGGGGAGATGTTGACGCATGTATTTGTTATATAGTCTTTGAGGGGCGTTTCAATGTCCAAGCGATAGGAGGGGTTAGCCAAGAGGCTTTCATTATTGTATCAAGCAGTATGAGCTGGTCCGGGGATGAGAGCGGAAAGGGACACGAGGACTGCGATGTGGTCGGACCATGAGATTGGGACAATAGAGGAGGCCAGAAGGAGTGGGGAGGAGCCGACCGTCAGAAAGATATGGTCTATGCAGAAGAATATCTTATGTGGATGTGAGTAGTGGGTATACTGGCGCCATGCAGGGTTGTGTTCTCTCCAGGCGTCTAAGAGCGAGAATTTGTTTAGGAAATGCTGGAATGAGAGAAGGGTAGGGCTAGGAGAGGAAGGGGCAGGGGATTTGTCCAGAAATGGGTACAAAACTTGGTTAGTCGCCACAGATTACGAGGGTACCTCTTCTATGTGAGTCAATAACTGTTAGCAGATGGGAAAGAAATCGGATTGGATGTTTAAGGGCATAGTATGAAACTATCGTTGCCTCGCTATCGAGTAGGTACCCGATCAGGATGAGGTATCGACCTTCTGGGTCTCTGATTTCCCACAAGAAGCGTAAAGGAGGTAGTGCGATGAAAAGCAACTAGTATCCCTCTTTTTTTTTAGAGGATGCTGAGGCTGTGAATGCCTGAGGGTAGTGGCGGCCAAAGAATTTAGGCATAAAATTGTGTATAAAGTGTCTCCTGCAAACAAACTACATGTGCCTTTTGCGGACGCAAATGAGCGAAATGCTTTGGTGCGTTCCTTGAGGATGTTGAGGCCTTGGACATTGAGTGTGAAAATGTTGACTGGAGCGATAACCAAAGTTGAAGAGGCTAGGGACCGGAGAGGATTGAAGGTCTAAGGTTGGCTACCTACCCCTGGTGGGGAGAGGGGGGGTGGGCTTGGGTTGGAGAGGGGAGAGTGGTTTACTGTATTGGTGGGGGGGGGAGAAAAGTAAGAGCTAGATAGGGTCCGTAAAGATCCGGATGTGGATTAATGGGGTGGAGAAGATGTCCAGTGGTAGGTCAGTAAGAAGACTACCAAGGACAAAGGCTGGTCCATTGGATAGCCTGTGCGGATATACGTGGACTTGGGGAGAGCAATGAACAATCTCTGGGATTCTTACAGCCAATATAATAGGCTAAACTGATATGATAAAAGGCGGAGCCCAGCAATATGTTGCAGGAGACCCAAGTGCAGGTAAGGGGTCCCCTGGAACAAAGTTTAAAAATGGGTCAGCAGTAAAGTGGGAGGATTTCAGCAGGGTCAACCTAAAAGAATTACATGAACAATAACAAATAGCAACAAATGCAGTATGGATAATACTGTATGGGCCGCGGGGACTATCGGTCCTCCTGTCTGTCCAGGCAGTATGTAGAGTAGTAGATTAAGGTAGTAACATGTAACTGCAGGAACAATGGATATCATGCATGCAGTATAACTTTAGTGAGCCGTGAGGCTAAGGGCCTGAGTGTGTGGCATCGTGTGCATAGCTGAGAGTGTGAACCAAGGACATATGAATATATGTGTAAGAAGAAAAAACCTTGGGGTGGGGGTGGGGGGATAGGCAGGTAGTAGGGAGGGGGAGAAGAGAAGGGAGAGTTGGGGGAGGAGAGCGGCATAGGAAATTTAGGTACACATCTTGGTTAAGAAGCAAGGCAAAATAGACACGTCTATGGGTGCTGCAATTTATGCCTGAGGTGTCAAAGAATATTTACCGGGAAGTCCCAGAAGAATTCTTCAGAAGGGCGATGGAGAAGTGCCATTTTAGGTGTGAAGAGGAGATCAGTCCATGGTGTCTTCAGGAGCAGGATGTAACAACTCTGTTTATGGATGCTTGAGGACCTTGTCGGTTCAGGTGGGGACTGGAGCTCCCTCCGAGAATGAGAAGCAGATCTGCGGCGAGATACCATGACAACGGATCTTGGAGTGTAAGTTGAAGGTCTTCAGCAGACTTGCATTGGTAGGATGACCTTTTATGGGAGAAGGGGACAGAGAAGGGAAACCCCCATCGGTAGGCAATTCGGTGTTGTCGAAGGATCTGAAGGTGGGATTTCATGGCTTTCACTTTTGCCAGAGTCACCTGGAAAAGGTCATGGAAAATCTGGTAGCGGTGGTTTTGTAACACCAGCACTTCTTTGTGCCGGGACGCAGTCAGCAATTATTCCTTGGTGTGGAAGTAGTGTAGTTTCATGACTGTCGCTAGGGAGACTTCGTCAGGCCGTGATGGATCCTGCCCATTTCAAGGTGCTCTATGGGTATTGAGGGCACAAGTTCCTGAAATAGTGCAGTGATGGTGGACTGTAGGTCAGCGATCGTCTCAGGAATGCCCCGTATGTGCAGATTAGAGCGCCTGGCCATTTTCTCAAAGTCCTTGAGAAGGGATTCAAGAGGTTTTCTTCATGTAAAGCTTCTAGTTCCTCGGAATGGTTGTGGGTGAGGATATCAACTTAATTTGCTCTCTGTTCAAGAGTAGATGTGCGGTGCCCCAGGTCTCTGATCTCATGTGTCAGTTTCTCAGTTATGGTGTCAGAGGTGTGTTTTAGGGCTTTGGTGAGGAGCTGCTCTATCTGCTTCAGCAGGTCAGGGTGTGCGGAATCAAATCGGAGGGCTAATGGATTTTCCCCCCCATGTCAGTATCTGACACACCCTCCTTTGACATCCCCAGCCTTGTGGGTTTGATGGCGTGCGGCGTCCGTGGTGTTTCTGGATGGGAGGAGGGGGTCGGCGCCATCTTGGAGGAGGTTTTAAGGTGCACGTCCTTGATTGATTTTGCCCTGTGTCTGTTTTTAGGACCGCCGTACATCATCACGGTCGGATCCCAGGTTTACACAGAAGGGAGCGGAGGTGTATGTGATTCAGCTGCAGGGCGGGCGGTGCGGTTAGCTGGCTGTGAGATATCCAGAGCCGCGGAATGTTAGACATGCATGTCTCGCCAGAACAACTCCGCGCCCTTTTTTTTTTTTTTTTTTTTTTTTTTTTTTTAATATACAAATCTGAGTTGACCACGCACACTGCTATAGTGATGCATTCAGAGCTAAGGATCGACCGATAGTTTTTCGGTGCTGATACGATACCGATATTTCGACAACCTCTCACTATTGTCTGCCGATATTCTGTACATTTTAAAGAAAATTGCACTTTTTTTTTTTTTTTTTCCTTTTTATCACTGTTATTGCTGACACAAGGGATGTAAACATCCCTTGTGACAGTAATAGGCAGTGACAGGTACTCCTTATGGAGGGATCTGGGGTGTTTAAGACCCCAAACCCCTCCTCCTGCATGTGAAAGTATTCAAAACGTCAAGATCGGCGTTTTTGAATACTTTTTATTTTTTAAAACTGCCGCCTTTTAAGATGCCAGTAATCCAGGAAGTGATGTTGTGACATCGCTTCCGACTTACTAGATCCGAGACCCGAGTGAAGCATCAGCTTTGTTCGGGCCTTCGGCCAGCCAGCGGAAGTGCCAGCTGGTTTGCTCGGGCCTCCCGGTGGGGGGGTGGACTTCCCCTCTCGCTGTTTGTAATAACAGCTGAGCCGCATCGGTTGTAATTACAATAAAGCCGACCGTCCGCTCTAAAGAACGGTACTGGGATTATGCCTGCAGCTATCACCCCGGTAAAACCCCTTGAAGTAATATCGGTCTAGTTTGCGACCGATACAGATTTTTTCAGAAATTGCTGATATCGGCCTGCAGTCGATCTTACTCATAATCGGTCGATTACCATTAAAAGAAAATAGTTTACAGTCTTGCAGTCATTTACACGTATGCAGGTACATAGTGTACACATGTAAATTTGAAACACTGGCCGCTAAAACCGGATAAGGAGTTCTATGCGTGTATACACGTGCGCATGTTTATGCACCTCTACATATGTATGTAAGGGGACTTTGCGGAACATAACTTTGTTTTTTACTCCAGATCTTTCTGCCACAAGATCCTATGAATGGACATGCATTAACTGAACTATTACATCCAAGTGCAAGGGCCTAATAAAGACTGGTCACAGCTGCTAACTCTGATGTAGTATGGCTGTTTTTTTATCTGCCCCTTTCACTAAGCTGCAGGTGGTAGGGTTCAGTGGCCAGTTTCACTGCTGTGCATGTAACCACACCTCCTGAGCTTTTAAATAGAGCCAGTCTGCGTCCAGGGTCAGCATCTCAGATTCGTTGCATTACAGGTTGTGTGCTGCCTACACATAACTGCACTATATGGTCATAAGTATGTGCATCCCTTAAACCATTGACTTCAGGTATTTTCAGTGAAGGTTACTGTTAAAATATTGGAGGGAAATCACTGCCAGATATTGGTAAAGTCCAAAAGGGGGTTCTAATCCTTCTCCACTCTATTCAAAAATAAAAATACGTTTTTGGCTTGGCATACAGTTTAATGCCACAGCATACAAAGACATTTGTCAGCTGTACCCTTCCAGCCTTGTGGCAACAGTTTAGGAAAGGCCATTTTGTGTTCCAATATGCACTTTTACCAATGCACAAGGCCAGGCCCATAAAGTTTTATAAGTTGGAATGCTGATTATGTGCCAGGTCTTCTCTTCCACCAGCAGTACTGTACCCAACCTTACAAATGTTGTTTTGGCTGAATGAGCACAAATTCCCGCAGACGCAAGAAATCTTGGGAGAAAGTTCTTCCAGAGGTGTTGAAGGCTGTAACAGGGTTTGAGGAGTAACTCCATATTGATGCCCATGCATTTGAAATAGAATGTCCAAGTTCATAAAGATTTGATGGGTCAATTGTCCCAAAAACTTTTGCCCATATATTGTATAATCTGTGTCTACTTTGACGTGCAATACTTCTACTGCTTCACCAATCGAATGTGTACTGATATGTGTTTTTAGTGCTACTTGTCATGGAAATTCCACTATACGCTGCGCGTAATCCATGTCACTTTCAGTGTTTTGATATAATGCATCTTAGTACAACCCTGTTTCCCGTATCTTCCCACGTAACAGAGATGACCACCATTCTTACATCCTTAGCTCCACAGCTCGACTGACCATGGGAGAAATCTTTATTTATATAACAATAGAGCCTGGTTGCTTCACAAATCAGCCAATTAAGCACATGCACACAGGAGGAGTTATACAAATTTCATGATGAACAATGACCAGGGGAGTCTTATGGGCATGTCTGGGCAGGGGCAGTGTGTATGATTTCCCGCCCTCTGTCTCTGTAAGCCATCATCTTCAGCTAGACAAAGAAAGCCGCTTGGCTGGCCTTGAAATCATCATCCTGATGATCCTGTCCCCGACCATAACAATTCAAAGACTACAGTTTTTACTGTTGGCGCGAATCCTTATCCTGCATTGTTTAGAGAACAATGCATACCCAGATTATTCTATAATTCCTGAGGATGGGGGATTATCTGCAGAGACACGCCATAGCCTCCCCAAGTGTTGATCAGACACGAGCGTACCCCCCCCCCCCCCAGACGAACGTTTGTGCATTGCACAGGGGCCCTTCGCACTCTGCAAACACTTCTCTGCAACATCAGGAAGCTTTCCACTACCAAAACGTGTCTCAACCAGCGTCAGTCTGCCCCAGTCCGCACTTTAGAGCAGGCTGCGGGAGAACGAACACTGGGAGACACTGTTAAAAATACATATTAAATGCATATTAATAAAATTTCCACAACATACTTTTCAGAAAGATGTGCATAGTTTAAAAGCACCTGCAGAAACATGTAGGACTTGTATGACAGAGACCCTGTTAGACAAATGCTTATCAGCAGAGAGGATTATGACAAGAGTCCCTATTGGTCTCTCCTGTCATAGATTCTCCCTGCCTGTTAGCAATTATCTGTTTCTGTACACTGAGCTATGCATGCACAGTTCTGCCTACATTTATGACATGGCTCTGTATCTTGTGCGTGAGAATTGCGTCATCCTGGCCAGATGAATCTTGCAGCCGAAAAATCCAAACCCGAAAGGAATACCAGAAGATGGATGTGCGGTCGATGAACGGGAGTGCTGACACCACAGCACTGGAGGGGATCACTTGGAACTGCCATAATGTACTAATATGCTATGCATACTGGCACATGTGGATTAACCTCCCTGGCGGTTTTCCCAAGTGTGGCTCGGGGTTAAAATTCAGTACCATTAGCAGTAACCCCGAGCCACACTCGGGATCGCATTGCAGGATCCTGGGGCGGCGTTACTTACCTTGTCCCCGGGATCCTGCGATGTCCCCCGCAGTGTCCGAGGGCTCCGTCCTCCTCCGAAGCCTCTCCGTGCCAGGCTCCGTTCCCTGCGAGCGGCGCGACGCACGGGGGCGGAACCTGGCGGCAAATTCCAAAAAATGTCAAAATCATAACACATACAGTACTGTAATCTTACAGATTACAGTACTGTATGAAATGATTTCACATCCCTTTTGTCCCCAGTGCTCTGGCCCATGCCCTGCATGCAGTTTTACATGATATACACTGTTCTTTCTGCCTGGAAACTGGAGATTGTCCATAGCAACCAAAAAGTGTCCCTTTACGTCAAAAGTGGCTTTAGACCAGCTAGAAAACAGTGATAGTAAATTAGAACACTTGCAGAATTGAGCGATAGTGAATTGTGGGGAAATTTATTTTATTACTATTTTTTTTTATTTATTATATTATAATTTATGTTTTTGTGTTTCAAACTTTATCATACCCGGGATATCTACTAGACTCTGGTTTGGACAGATTTAAGTGTGTTATTGTTAAGATTTACAGACCTACAATATAAAACGCCAAATTTCCATGCAAAATAATTGTACCGCTTTCAGCACCTAAAATCCGAAATAATCATACCGCCAGGGAGGTTAAAGCTCTCGAAGGCCCTTTTTTTTTTTTTTTTTTAAGTCTCACTGAATACTACAGGGGTTCATGTCTTATGTCTTTACGTAGCTAGACTAATACAGCCGTAACACTTTTCTATTACACATTGTATACTAGTAACCTCCCCTAATCAGTGTTTTTCCTACCTTGCATGTTTTCTCTTTTCACTTACTATTTCTTTTTTGTGTTTTTTTTTTATTTATTTTTTTATATTCCTTCTCTTTGCACATGCATGCTGATACAGAGTGAGGACGAAGAGACGGATTACGATATGAATGACTCAGATTAAGTTTTATTATGCTGGTGAGCACTGGCTTTCCTTAAACCCCCATGATTTCCCCAGAGCTGACCCTAACCTTTGTCCATCCCATTGTTTTGTCACCTAGCTCCGTCTAGAGTATAATGTATTCCTGCTTCCTGAAATGTGTAATAAATATGTAATAAAAAAAAAGATCCTTTCACCAACAGCAGGATGTGGTTCTTCTGTAGCCAGTGAGAGGCTCAACATTATACAAGTCTTCAATGATCTGCCTTTGCTGATTTCTTTAGTTGATGTTACAGATCTAAACCAAACCCCTTCCTGCCCACTGGTTTTGGACTATGCTTGTAGAAATGCTTTTTATTCCAGTGCTGTGATTGTAGTAAGTCTATTCTGCCAGATAAACCCAGTTTTTATGTGTGTTCAATAAGACGAGAGTAAATGTCCTACTGTCTTTGCTTTTGTGTTCATTATTGCATTTGTGTGTCTTGGCATATTCCCTACAGGGTCCATTAGAGATTGGCGGCTAAGTGTTTCTTTTCCCTACCCTGAAAAGGGCACCCTGCGAGGAGGATAGAATTAAAAAAAATCCATCATAATTCCTTTTGAACTGTGGCACTGTGTGGCTTGTGTCAATGGCATCGGTGCATTCAACCTGTTGTAGATCATTTTGATTTGCTTTAGGCTGGGTTCACACCACAGCATGCTCTGGCTCACAGCAGGAGTTCAGTGCATCTCCATTCATCGTTTCAAGTCTGATTTCAGCCCAAATTTTGGGCTGAATTCGGACCTGAAATGGATCAAAAGACGTACGGGTGCCTGTGTAATTCGCACCGGAGCCTCTGCGGAGATGTGTGAACCAACTCCATAGAGAGCCGGTCACAAACTCCTGCTATGCGAATTGGATGCGGAGGAAACCCGCATCCAATCCGCAATAGTGTGAACCCAGCCAGAAGCTGGATCCATCCCATAGACTTATAAAAAAAATATGCAAACCCATCCGACACAGATAATGTATGTGCGCCATTGTGCATTCAGGCAGTTACTGGTGACCATCACTGCATAACACCAGAACCAGGCCCAGTTCATAGATCAGTGAGGTATCTGTGGCTTCTCTTCTTCACCTGGGGAATCACAAATGGGAAGGGGGGGACAGGAGTTAACATCTCACCACAAACCATACGTTCTTCTACAGAACTGCTGTTTTCATTTCCTTTATTCAGAATAGACTAATTGCTTGGAACCTGGTGGAAAGAGACTTGGCCTAGGGCTCTCATCTGCAGTCCTCCATCCACCCCCTCTTTCCTCATCCTGCTTGATGGTTGGGTGGGGGGTGTCTCCTATGCAATTTTACACACACCTACCTTCCCCAGTGTCCTTCCTCTTTAGGACCAGGTATCTTCTGGCTCTTCTCCCTTTTTAGTTCCATTAGGATGTGGTGGTGACGGGCTAATGCAGCATCGGTGAAATGCAGACAATCGCTTTTTTTTTTTTTTTTTTTTTTTTTTTTTCTTCTACTGTTGCTGCACACTTTACCCTGAAGTGTTGGCCTGTTTGATTCTGGGGCTGTCTGACATGAGAGGTCTTGTTGGTGGGCTTCAGATGTCCTGGCAAGGTTGGCTTTGTTTTATCCTTGACATGTGCTGCTCTGGGCTTAAAAGGTTATGTTGCATGGAAACCCTGTTTGGTCACTCTGCTTTTTTGCAGGCCAAGGCTCATCAGTGGCTTGCTAAAGGGGCTGTGGACTCGCTGGGAATTCTGCAACCGCTTGACGTTTTCAATTTTTTTGTTTTGCACTGCAGCTCAAGGTTGTGCAACACAGAAATGTCTCTCCACCCCCAGTGAGTTCACACCTGGTGATTCAGTGCCAGCGGTGTTGCTTTTATATGTAGCTTTTATGGCTGAATAAAAATTTACAGAGCCAAGTGATGTCATCTGTGTGTGGCCTCTTTTTCTGTCAGTGCATCTTCAGAGTGAGGAAGAGCCTCTCTGACCAGCACCTGATCTGTTCTGCAGCAGCGGAGGCTTGGAGCAGTGACTCACTCACTGTCCATGTGGCAGTGATGCTTGGAAATGGGGGGGGGGGGGGGGGGGGGATATTTACACTGCTCTGCACCTCAATCCTTTGCTGACCAGTTAGTGTGTGTGGTGACCCCTAAGACATTAAACAGGCTTTTTATAAAAGCCTTGTGTACAGCTATTAGTATTCAGTTTAGGCATGTTCAACACAAATATTAATGGGAGTGCTATCTTTTTAAACAATCTAACAGGTTTTAGTTAGCTTTCAGCCAGCTTCTGTACTGCCTGAAAGCCTGTAGAATTCTGCTAGCAGCTTATTTAACAATACAGTCAGCACTCCCATAATGAGCTGTTTAACATCCCAAGCAAGAGCAGAAATTTGCTTTTAAAGGCTTTAAGAAAGCTTAAAGCTTTACAAAAGTTTGCTGTACAGACTACATGTATACAAGCTGGTGTGCAGAGACAGATCTCTGGCTTCAAGAGACTTTAAATCTGAAAACAAAACCTGTATGTTGGAAATATAATACATGTTCAGTAGTGATCTATAAGCTGGTGGGAGGAGTTCCTTCTGGAAAAGTAGAGGCTGGTGAGCGGTGTTGTGGTGGCTTTCCGAAACATGGGTTGCCGAAAAAGTAAGTGTATTCATACTGCCTTCACAGGTGACCTGTTGAGTTAAAATGATTCTCTGGTGACCGGGTCATTTTAATCACTTCAGCCCCGGAAGAATTTACCCCCTTCCCGACCAGGCCATTTTTTGCGATACGGCACTGCGTCATGACAATTGCACGGTCGTGCGACGCTCTACCCGAACAAAATTTGTATCCTTCTTTTTTTTTTTTTTTTTTTTCCCCACAAATAGAGCTTTCTTTTGGTGGTATTTGATCACCTCTTCGCTTTTTTTTTTTTTTTTGCGCTATTAACAAAAGAAGAGTGACAATTTTGAAAAAAAACACTATCTTTTACTTTTTGCTATAATAAATCTCCCCATTTAAAAAAAAAAAAAAAAAGCAAATTTTTTCCTCAGTTTAGGCCGATATGTATTCTTCTACATATTTTTGGTAAAAAAAATCGCAATATGCGTATATTGATTGGTTTGCGCAAAAGTTATAGCGTCTACAAAATAGGGGATATATTTTTGGCTTTTTTTTTTTTTTTTTTTTTTTTTTTTTATACTATTAATGGCGGCGATCTGCAATTTTTAGTGGTACTGCAATATTGCGGGGAGGACAAATCGGACACTTTTGACACATTGTTTGGACCAGTGACATTTTTACAGGGATCAGTGCTATAAAAAAATGCTCTGATTACTGTATAAATGCTCTGTTTCCTCTCTCCACCTCCCCCCCCCAACAAAACCAGGATTTGTGTGTTTACACACACAGATCCCGGTTCTTGCTCTGTCATGAGCGATCGCGGGTGCCCGGCGGTCATCGCGCCCGCCGGTCACTCGCATCGGCTCCGGGGACACGCTGCGGACGCGCCTTCTACAGCGTCTTAAAGGGCCGACGTACAGCTACGACGGCTCGCCCAGGCGGCGGCTGGTCAGGAACCGGTTAATAAGCGACTGACAAGGAAGAAGTATGCAGATTGGGCATTCTGACTTCACTAGCTACATAATTGTTTCAAGTTGGTTATCTAGAGGATCAGCATGGCAGCCAGACAACTGGCTACTTCTGACAGAGGTCTTTCAAAGTTCTCACAATGCCTGCTTTTTTGAGCCAAAAAAAGGCAAAATAAAATCTTGTGGGTAACTGATGACGGTTTTGCATCACAGGCGGTAAAAACTCTCTTGCTGTTGACACACCACAACCCTAGGGCTCTCTAATGAATTCTATGGATCAAAATATTCCTACATGACTCTTGTAACTGGCCGCTCAGGTTTTAATTCCACTAATTTAATTATCTTGATATAATGTGGAGAACCAGCTTTAGATGTGAAGATTAGACATTTCACTAGATGCTGGTAAGTTTGTTTTGGGCCTGATCAAGGCAGTTTGTGGTAGCTTAACCATATGACCTGATATACAGAATGCAAGTTATTTAGATGTGTGGCTACTGCCAGTCATCTTACTAACATTCAGTTCTATTGTCTTTCAGATTTTGCAAGAACGAGGCTCCCGAATATGAAGTATTTTGAAAGAAACCTTTTTTTTCCCTCTATACAGTTTTATTGCAAGCAAAGGAATAAGCTTTGAGGAGCTACCGCAAGATGCCTGCTTTGGGTCCTAGAATTTGTTGGCCTGTTTTTGTTTTTCCCTTCTAAAGTGTTTTTTTTGCGTGGAAGCTTCAGTATTTAATGGGCAATGTGTATTGAACAGGATCCTCCATTAAGTGGATCTATTGCCTATTTTTCTACCAGCCCCTACACTTTTTTCTTCTCTGTGCAATATTTTTTGTACAGCATTGATACAGAAAAGTGGTAAACAGACAGTCCTGTACATTTAATGCTCTGCTGTTGATCGCAAGATAATGTACGTACTGTGACGCTGTACACGAAACACAGTTAGCAAAAATTCAATCAAGTCACCATGGGGGATGTTGCTGCTCTACATTGAACCTCTAGTTGGCAGCCATACCCTGCAAACCGAAAAACTTAAAGCCGTTTCAACTAAGGTGGATCCCCAAAACATTGGCAAAGGGAACGCGGAGCATGTCTATGTAATCTGCACTGGTCTATTGCTGCAAATGGTTTCTTCCAGAGAAACTCTTCTTCCTTGACAAACTGAAACATTTTTTTTTTTTTTTTTTTTTTTTTTTTTATATAGAAACTGTTTTTTTGTGATGTAAATTTATCCTATTCTCTTCTAACAGATAAATGTCACAAATTGCATGTACCGTGGACAAATTCTCATCTGCCTACAGGCTTGACTTGCTAATCGGTTTCTTTTTAACATTTTCCTGAAGAGCAAGTCCGAAAACTTTTTAGGCTTAGAAGATGATGCTGTGCCAAATGCAGTAACCCAAAGCAACCTAATTTCAATTTACTGAAATGGTTGGTATGAAATATTTTTTTTTTTTTTTTTTAAGGGCCACTGCAGTCCCACACACCAGTTTTTGACTTCTTTTGGGTTTCCTTGCTGCAACAAATCAAGTCATCTCAAACCTCCCTCGTTACCTAAAATTAAGCCTGGAGCAGAGTATACATTATAAAAGGAATTCCTCCACTAAGTGCATCAGCTAAAGTAATCCCAAAAGAGAACCGTATAATTGAAGGGCCCATTCATACCAGTGCACTATGACACGTGTGTTGCACCATACAGTCACGAGTATTGGTCCTCTTGAAAAGAAACCCCAAAGCATCTGCTTTGCAGTGCAGTGTCCACACAATACATATTGGTACACTGTTAACTGGTCTGTTGTGGTACGTTAGCAGCTGATTCAAATTGATTCACTGGGGCTTCAAGGGACTGCATTATGTTCAGGCAGAATGAATGAATGACATTTTATATGTGGTGTAGAAACACAACTTAGCCTAAAGCAAAAGAGGAAAGATGCACGTAGTAACTAGACTTTAATGCAATTTTTCGACTAGAAATCTGTTGCACAGCTGCTCCTACATCTGGGGAGCCATGTTTTGGGTTTTTTTTGTTTTTTTTTTTCTGGACAAATGACCTGTTTAGGCTGTATTCACACAGGCAGCAATGGCTTTTTTTTTTTTTTTTTTATGCCTCATTCACACGGGCGGTAAAAACAAGCAGTTTCAGCCGCTTTTTTTTACTGGCCACCAAAACCCTAATAAGGGAGTAGAGGGGGTTTGCAGCCACAACAAATTTATCTCGGCTTGACGAATTTAATAGGCAGCACTGCCTGTCAGACTGGGCCATTGAAGTCATTGGGATAGATTTACTAAAACTGGTACACTCAATCTGGGGCAGCTGTGCAGGGTAACCAATCTGCTTCTAACCTCAGCTTGTTTAATTAGTTTTGTTAACCCCCCCCCAAAAAAATGCTGCTCCTGTTCCTTTAATGTGCAATTAGCAGCATGGTGCTTTTGCTTTATAAATTATCCCTCTGTATCGCCTACAATAGCTGTTTGATAATGCCATGTCCTGACTCCCCAGCCCCCCCCCCAAGTTCTGACCACGATTACCATGTCTGCTAAGCCGAGAGATCATAGTCTGTGCATGTCTGCATCACACGCATCTCTCCTATTCTCCTCTGTGCCTGTCTTCAGCTCCCCCTTCCTCCCCCTCCCTCTTCCTGTCAAATGTAGCCTCTCGCCTCTCTAATTGTCTGCTCGGCTCTCATACTTAACCTGAAAAGCTCCCATCCCCTCTGTATTAGGACAAGAAGTTCCCCTGTGTCTGTTATGCTTATCTGTACAGATAACACATCGGCTCACTGCGATCACATGACTCCTCGGCTCTGTCTCCACTCTCTCCTCTCCTCCCCAGCTGATGTCAGTGGCAGTGCCCCCCGCCCCCCCGGAACTCTCAGCTGGCAGAGGAGAGGAGAGAAAAGGCAACTGATTGTAAGAAGGTATGTTATCAGTACAGGTAAGCATATTTATGATACAACACAGACACAGGGAAAATTATTGTTCTAATATGGAGGGGATGGGAGCATTTTATACAAGTGGCTTAACGACCACTTTAAGCTTTGGCAATAAAACCTGGAAGCTGACTGGTTTCTATGCAGAAGTGAGCCTGATCTTGCGCACTTCAGCTTTAGTAAATAAACCCCAGGGAGACTGCTCTGCAACCATGAGTCAAACAGAAAACACTAATGATGCGCTGTTCCTTTCAATTGGTAAACTCATGTAGTAATATGGTAAAATTGCAAATAATGAGCGTAAATTGATTGGACACAATCACTCCTATAACTTGTGCTCAAACAATAAATGTAAATAATGTATATACTCTAATCATAAATTCGCCACTGGTGATGCAAAAAAATGATCATAATAAATAATACATTATTCAAAAGATTTTCATTGTGCCAAAAAAGTTATATTGAATCCAGAAACTGAAGTCCATAAAACAAGTCCACACACTTGATAGAAAATGTATATAACAAATGAATGTGTAAATATAATATTTCACTTAGTGTCCACCAGTGCTCAAAGAAAATGAAAAAGTGCTCTGTCCACAAGAAAAGAGGATGGCCTCTTACCAGATCCGATGGATCCCTATTACAGAGATCAAAAGAGCTTGTGCAGGAATAATCACAAGTGTAGAAGTTTCAAACAGCATGTCTTGATATGCTTACGGGGATAAACTCTTGGCTTGTGACTGTGGCATGTTGGTTCATTAGAAACATAGCCATTTGGCAAAAAAAGTAATTCGGCAAGTGCAGGATTGCTGGGAAGCTGGAAGCAACAAGCTGTTTAGCTGGTCAAGTCTCTTGCTACAAATTAAATTGACTAAAGTTTTTCAGGCCTTCTTAAAGAGACCTGTCATGAGAAAACATGCAGGCTACTATTTGTAACCTCCCAGAAAATGCTATTTTTTATGCAGTCATTCTGATTCTTTCTTTCTTTAAAATGTTGTACCAGAGAAGGTATGCTCTGAAAGATTGTTGACTTTCCTGTTCCTGTATTTGTTTCAGGTAAGTGATTTAGACAGTATTGACTTGTATTATCGGGTGGAGGACAGCACTAGCAGCCCTCATTTTCTGTCATCACACTTACTTTAAAAGTGCTGTCCTTAATCTCCCAGATTTCCATATAGTCTCCTTAAAATTTTACTATTTAATGTACCCAGAAGATTGAAAGGATATACGCCTGAAGATCAAACCCAGTTGGGCATTAGTAAATATATATTTTACTTAAAAACCATTTTAAATGTGGCTGGTTTAAAAAGTGTGCTGATTCTCTGTGCATGTACAGTGCATCTGGAAAGTATTCACAGCGCTTCACTTTTCATTTTGTTATGTTACAACCTTATTCCAAAATGGATTAAATTCATTATTTCCCTTAAAATTCAACACCCTATACTCCATAATGACAGCGTAAAAGAAGTTTGATATCTTTGAAAATTTATTAAAAATAAAAAACAAAAAAAATCACACGTACATAAGTATTCACAGCCTTTGCCATGACGCTCAAAATTGAGCTCAGGTGCATACTGTTTTCACTGATCATCCTTAAGATGTTTCTACATGTCCTTGAGTGGCCCAGCCAGAACCCAGACTTGAACCCGATTGAACACCCGATTGCTGAAGGATGCAATGGATAAAAAGGCAGACTCCCTCCTTAAAAAAGCTTGGGATTCAACATCAGTCAGCCTCAAACCTGCTATGGCTTCCACGGTTGTGGCAAGGAACCTGGAATGCTGGGTTGAAAAGCTGAAAAGCCATGTTGAAGTGGGCACACCACAGAAAGATCTGTTAGAATCTTTTCCTTTAATATTAAAAGCAGTCAAATATATGACTAATGCATCTGCTGAATCAGTTAAATTGGCAGCAAGGTCATCAGCACTGGTGAACTGAAAACCTGGTTTGGTGACACAGCTTCCAAGATTAAGCTGTGCAGTTTACTTTTTACGGGTGATCTGCTTTATGGTCCGGACCCTGAAACAATCTTAGATAGGACGGCTGACAAGAAAAAAGCTTTCCCTGCTAAGAAGAAACAGCCGATTAAAAAGAATTTTTCGTGCTGTTCAACAGCCCCAAATGTGCTTTTAACAAAGTATTTAGCAAAGGCTGTGAATACTTATGTACATGTGATTTTTATCAAATCGCCTTTCAGGACAACCTTGGAGAGAGCATAGCTCCGCCTTCTTCACAGGAAACACATGCAGCCTTTAAATCCCTCCTCTTCCACCGTGGCCTCGGTTACTGTGGTTCCTGGTGGTTCCATGGTGGAAGCATGTGCCTGGAACCAGTGAGCTGTGCTCTCTCTAAGGTTGGGAGTGTCAGGCTTACCTTTGCTTTTAGCTTTAATGACCATCCCAGCATCCCCCCAGGGGCGGGGGGTGTCCCCGCTCTCTCCATCTCAGGGGAGTTAGAGCCCTCAGAAGGTGCGGCGTCTCTGTACCCAGATTCCGCTTTTTTCTTGGCTCCTGGAGATGGCTCTGGTGGTTGGGCGGGGGTCGCATCTCGGTTCCGGGTCCCGGCCGGCGAGTGCGTCATTTACAGTGACGCGGCTTCCTGAGGGGGCGTTGCGCTGCTGCTTTCCAGGCGCTTGGAACCAGAGACCAGGGGGCGGGTCAGAAGACCAGCGCTTCCGTTTCCGACCCTCCCTGATGAAGCGGGAACCGGGAAAATTTTAAAAACCTGTGGGTTTTCTTCCTTGCTGCTGATTTTTCTCTACAAGATGGATGAGAGCAAAACAGCCAGGGCGGATGCAGGCGCCCCCTAGCACCAGTCAAGCCCAGGTAAGAGGTACAGTGGTGTCTTTTCCTGATCCCTATGGGTTTGTTGTTTTGTTTGTTTCCTCCCTGAGGGGAGCTTGTAGCTGCAGGGTCAGAGGTTACTTCATTCTGCAGCATGGACTGGGTGCCTCACTGTTAATACTGCTTGGGTTTTTTTCTGTCTCCTCTCTGGCTTGGTGGTGGGTCTGCTATAGACTAGTGTTTGGTATTTTTAGGGACACTAGGTTTAGTTAAAATTGTTTGTCGTTACAGGAAAAAGCGTTAGGAAAAACTAAACATGTAAATCCACAAAGCCAGAGGAAATGTCCTTCTTGCAAGAACCCCCTTGGAGATTCGTGGCAGAAGGCGATGTGCAGATCCTGTATTAAAGACCTGGTGGAGGAAGAAACGTCCCAGCAATACAAGGACTTATTCTCCTCTGTAAGGGAACTTGCAAACTCGCTGCGTTCCGTCAGGTCCAAATTGGTACAGAACCCAGCAGCTCAGGCTGAGCCACAGTATCCGCCACCTAGTCCAAAAGCATCCTCATCCAGACCAGTGAAGACTGAGGACTCAGGTGATGAAGGGGGAAGTACTCTTCCCTCTCTCAGGGACTCAGATGAGGAGGAAGAGGAAGACTATAGCAGAACCTCTCCGTACAAGCTATCCCTAGAGGAAGTGGATGACCTCTTAAGAGCAATCTACCCTACTCTTGAAATTCAGGAAGAAAAGGTACAACAGTCAGTACATGACAAATAGTACCAGGGCCTGGATGGCCCTAAACTAAACAGTGTTTCCAGTTCGTAGCGTCCTATCAGAGTCAGTCAAGAAAGAATGGAAGGACCCCGAGAGAGGCACTTTTTTTCTCCAACACCCTTAGGAGAAGGTTTCCCTTCGAAGATAAGGAGTCTGAAGTTTGGAATAATGCCGTGTACACCCAACTGGACTTTTCGACCAAACTTGTCCGACGGAACAAATCTGACGGACATTTCGAGCATGTGTGGGCTTCATCGGACCTGCAGCGGACCTTTTCTGTCGAAAAATGTGACTGACTTTAGATTTAGAACATGTTTCAAATCTTTCCGACGTACTCGAGTCCGGTCGAAAAATCCGTTCGTCTGTATGCTAGTCCGACGGACGAAATCCGACGCTAGGGCAGCTATTGGCTACTGGCTATGAACTTCCTTAGTCTAGTCTGGTCGTACGTCATCACGGTCAAATCCGTTGGACCTTGGTGTGATTGTGGATAGACAAGTCCGATTCGAAGGAAGTCCGTCAAAGTCCGACGTGATTCAGTCCGTCGAAAGTCCGGTCGTGTGTACACAGCATAAGAAACCATGGGTAGATGACGCTTTCTCGCAGGTTTCTAGACACACAGACCTTGTGTTTGAGGATATGGGGGTGCTGAAGGATGCAATGGATAAAAAGGCAGACTCCCTCCTTTAAAAAAGCTTGGGATTTAACATCAGTCAGCCTCAAACCTGCTATGGCTTCCACGGTTGTGGCAGGGATCCTGGAATGCTGGGTTGAAAAGCTGAAAAGTCACGTTGAAGTGGGCACACCACGGAAAGATCTGTTAGAATCTTTTCCTTTTAATATTAAAAGCAGTCAAATATATGACTGATGCATCTGCTGAATCAGTTAAATTGGCAGCAAGGTCATCAGCACTGGTGAAAACCTGGTCTGGTGACACAGCTTCCAAGATTAAGCTGTGCAGTTTACTTTTTACGGGTGATCTGCTTTTTGGTCCAGACCTTAAAACAATCTTAGATAGGACCGCCGACAAGAAAAAAGCTTTCCCTGCTAAGAAGAAACAGCCGATTAAAAAGAATTTTTCGTGCTGTTCAACAGCCCTATAAAAATAAGGAACAGGACCGCAAGAGCCGTTGGGGCTCCCAAAGGGGTAAGGGAAGAGGAGGAGTTCTTTTCAGATCTCCCCCAGACCAGCCCTCCAAAAGTAAGTGACAATCTCACCCCAGTAGGGGGAAGATTGTCAGCTTTTCACCTGCAGTTGAACATGACATCTCCAAGCCTGTTCGTGAAAAGCATTATAGCTCAGGGATACAGGCTAGAATTTTCAGAGCCACCCCCGAGCAGATTTTATGTTATAGCCCTACCAAAAGATCGAGAAAAAGCTTCGGCAATGATGAGCCTGTTGCGGGATCCGATTCAACAAGATGTAATCATCCAGGCCCCAAAAGATCAGGAGGGCAGGGGCTTCTACTCTCATATATTCCTGGTAAAGAAGCCTTCAGGAAAGTACTGATTTGATTCTGAACCTAAAGATCTTGAACAAATCAATTCAGTACAAGCATTTCAGGATGGACACAATCTTTTCAATTACAAAGTTGCTGACTCCAGGCTGTTTCATGGCATCCCTGGATCTAAGAGACGCTTATCTTTATATTCTGATAAATCAGGCTTCTCAATGCTTTCTTTGTCTAGCCCTGGATCTAGGGACCTCAGTCTGGCACCTCCAATTCAGAGCTCTGCCGTTTGGACTTTCATCCTCCCCCAGGATCTTAACAAAAATAATGGCGGAAGCTCTGGAACCTCTGAAGTTGAGGAATTTCAGTTGTCCCTTATCTGGACAACCTGTTGTTCTTCCCAGATGCCAAAGAACAAGTCTCATCAAATCTCCAGGCATCCCAGACTCAACTCAAGAATTTAGGGTGTCTCCTAAATTTGGAAAAGTCAAATCTGGAACCCTCACAGGAGATGAAGTTTCTGGGTTATACCATAAACTCGGTGCTTCAAAAAGTCTTCCTACTGCAGGAAAAAAGGGAGACGATCCAATCAGCGGTGAAACAAGTTCAGAACAACCTGTCAGTGTCAGCGAGGTCAGCTATGGCGGTCTTAGGTCTTCTTACGGCATCGATTCCAGCCATTCAGTGGGCCAGATTGCACTCCAGACCCCTCCAGTTAAAAATACTTCGCAGTTTGTCCTACCAGGAACCACTAGAAAAACAGATAAAACTGTCCTTAAAGGTAAAGAGGCCTCTCTGGTGGTGGAGAAATCCATCCATCCTGACAAAAGGCCTTTCTTGGGTCTTTCACCTGGACAAGCATCGGACGACGGACGAGAGTTCCTGCGGCTGGGGAGCCCACCTGGACGGTCAGACTTCTCAGGGGGTCTGGTGCAAATCGGAAGCCCAAAATTCCTACATAATGAAGCAGGGCGGAACCAGGAGCAAAAGGCTCCTAGAGTTGGCCAGTCAATTACTGACCTGGGCGGAACAGTATGTGGCCTCATTATCAGCAGTCCACCTGTAAGGTTCTCAGAATCTTCTAGCAGATCTTCTAAGCAGACGGAAGCTGGTGGAAGCGGAATGGAGCCTAAATCAAGAAGTCTTCCTGATGATCTCCAAAGCTTGGGGGCAACCCCAAATAGATCTGTTTGCCAACCAATAAAACTCAAAAGTACGCAAATTTCTCTCCCTCCACCGAGAAGATCAAGCAGTAGGCATAGATGCCTTCGCCCATCCGTGGCATTACCAGCTGTGCTATGCTTTTCCCACTGATACCACTGGTCTTAAGGAAGTTCAGAGAAGAAAAGACCAATCTGATCCTGGTCACTCCCTTCTGGCCAAAAAGGCCTTGGTTCGCGGCTCTGTTAAATCTAGCCACAGAACCTCCATGGAAGTTACCGTCCAGAAAAGATCTTCTATCGCAGGGGTTAGTGAACCATCCGGAAGTGGACTATCTTCAGTTAACAGCTTGGTTTCTGAAGAAGACCTCTTGAAGGCAAAAGGACTATCTGACAAAGTAGTAAAGACCCTTCTCTCAAGTAGAAAAGAGTTCACTCGGGCCATATACATGAAGGTCTGGAAAAAATTTAACTCCTGGTGTGCTTCTAAAGGCCTCCAGGTTAAGAGTTCAGTATTTGTTCTTGAATTTCTCCATGAGGGAATGGAGAAGGGACTTGGCAGCCAGTACCCTGAAGACTCAGGTGGCGGCTCTATCGGTTTATTTTGAAAGAACTTTATCCAAAGAAGTTTTAATTTCAAGATCTTTTAGGGCACTCGCACAAAATAGGCCAGTAGCCCTTAAAGATTTTCCCAGTTGGGATTTGTCTATTGTTTTGCATGGTCTCTCGGGAGCTCCGTTTTGAACCATTACAAGAAGCATCCTGGCAGAATTTGGTTCTAAAAACAATTTTTCTGGTGGCAATCACGTCTGCAAGAAGAATCAGTGAGCTCCAAGCTCTGGCAGTTACAGAACCTTTCCTGAAAGTTTTTGCAGACAGAGTGGTCCTTCGAACGGACCCAGCGTTTCTTCCTAAGGTTTCTTCTACCTTTCACCGATCACAAGAAATAATCCTTCCCACTTTCTCTTCAACTCCGACCAATCCAGGAGAAGAAGCTTTTCATACTCTGGACCTGAAGAGATGTTTGTTACACTTTCTTACAGTAACCAAAGAATTCAGAAAATCGAATGCTCTCTTTGTGGTTTTCTCAGGCTCACGCAAGGGGGAGAGAGCTTCCAAAAGTACACTGGGCAGATGGCTTAGATTGGCAATCAAAGGCCTATAAAGCAAAAGGAGAAATACCACCTTCAGGTATTGCAGATCAAGCCTTCGGCAGGCAGTAGTCCCACCCTAGGGTAAGTTTCTCGGTTATCCTCTCCAAGGTTGTCCTGAAAGGCGATTTTGAGAAAGGCATAGTTACACTTACCGGTGACAGTATTTCTAAGAGCCTGTCAGCACAACCGTTACTTCCCTCACTTTGTTTATCTTAGAAGTGGTTTTAAGTGTCTATCATTGTTGGTGGTTTTCTGTGCTTTGTTTTCCAGTTGTCGGAGACCACAATAACTGAGGCCATGGTGGAAGAGGAGGTATTTAAAGGCTGCATGTGTTTCCTGTGAAGAAGGCGGAGCTACGCTTTTTCCAAGGTTGTCCTGAAAGGCTCTTACAAATGCCATCACCGGTAAGTCTAACTATGCCTTTTTTCTTTCTTTGTTTTTTATTTTTAATAAATTTGCAAAGAACTTCTTTCACGTTGTCATTATGGGGTATTGTTTGTAGAATTTTGAGGAAAAATAATCAATTTAATCCATTTTGGAATAAGCCTGTAACATAACAAAATGTGGAAAAAGTGAAGCACTGTGAATTCTTTCAGGATGCACTGTATGAACAACATTTAAGAAAAACGGTGTGGTGGCCTTGACTGTCTGGTAGTGACTGGTGTGCTTTTTAGGGATGTTTGAGAATTATGCATGCTTGTTTGGCTGGGTTCCTGAAGCCTAAAGTAAAAAGGGGAAAATACTTTGCCCTTACTGCCCTGCTCATTTGAACAAATGTAGACATTTTCATTAAAAATAATGATCCAGTGCTAAATGATACATGGGTTTTAGGTTTTTGTCCAATTTGAATCTTAGTGCAAATACTATTTTTTTTTTTTATATCACCGACATTACTCAAAAATAAACTCCAGGCATAACTGTTGGTAGATTTTCGTTACTTGAATTGTTTATTAACCGAGACCGAAAAATCGAGCAAAGTTAAACAACTTATTTCAATACTTCTGCCGTCCTGAAAAAAAATGAATTGGAATCCTTTTAAGGAAATAAGGCAAACAAATGGTTGGCCAAGCCTGCCCTGTACATTTATAGGTTTCTTTAACACAACATCCTTTTTATCATGGAGACACAATCACATTGTGGACCCCATTTAATGTGCTGGTCGGTATGTATTTTATATATAACTCAATGCTATGTGCTTTACAAATGTGCTGAAACAAGGAGGCAAATTAAAAAGTGTAGTGTGTAGTTAAAAAGTGTGTGTTGTAGTGTAAGGGTCTGCCTAATTACTATTTAACCATTTCAGCTCCGGAAGATTTTACCCCCTTCCTGACCGGAGCACTTTTTACAATTTGGCACTGTGTCGCTTTAACTGACAATTGCGCGGTCATGTAATGCTGTACCCAAACGTCTTTCTTTTTTTTTTTTTTTTTTCCCCCCACAAATAGAGCTTTCTTTTGGTGGTATTTGATCACCTCTGCGGTTTTTATTTTTTGTGCTATAAACAAAAGAGCGACAATTTTGAAGAAAAAAACAAAAACATTTTTTTACTTTTTGCTATAATATCCCCAAAAATGTTTTAAAAAAACTAATTTCTTCATCAGTTTAGGCCAATATATATTTTTACATATTTTTGGTAAAAAAAATTGCGATTTTTAGCTGTACTGCGACATTGTGGCGGACAGATCAGACACTTTTGACACATTTTTGGGACCATTGACCTTTATACAGCGTTTAGAGCTATAAAAATGCATTGATTACTTTGTAAATGTCACTGGTAGGGAATGGGTTAGGGGTTAACACTAGGGGGCGATCAAGGGGTTAAACATGTGTTCCCTGGATGTGTTCTAACTGTACGGGGATAGGACTGACTGGGGGGAGACATATCGTTGCCTCCTCCCCCAGTCAGTCCTATCCCCATACAGTTACAGTTTGTAGGAACAAACGATATGTCTCCTCTCCCATGACAGAACAGGCTCTTGTGCCTGCGATTGCGTGTGACCGGCAGTGATTGTGCCCGCCGGTCACGCGCATCAGGTCCCATGCCGCGCTGCGGGCACCTCCAGCAGCTCCTAAAGGGAACAATGTACCCATATGTTGTTTTGCCCAGCCGTGTCATTCTGCTGACGTATATCAGCATGAGCTGGTCGGCAAGCGGTTAATCTTTATCTAATATTGATAGATAGATATATATATATATATATATATATATATATATATATATATATATATATATATATATATATATATATATATATATATATATATATATATATATATATATATATATATATATATATATATATATATATATTAATAATATATTTTATAATATAATGGCTCCCGGGAGGCGACTTGTCAGGCGGCTAGGTCGCCTGACAAGTCGCCCCTGTGTGAACCGGCACTTAAGTGAATTCTTTATTTCATTTCTCCCATGTTGCTCTGATCAAATCTGAAAATTTAAATCTTTTTCTCTTTTATACTGTGTTGGATTTGACTGATAAACACATAAAAAAACACTTGTAGCCTGTCAATGATAAAAGTTTTTAAGACACTACAACAATTTAAACAGCTGGTATGCTATCAATAAACAGCAGGTTAATATGTTTATAATACAGATCTGATCTGAAGTTCAAGTTCGGTTACAGAATTTTGTTTGGACTCTTAACATTCCTGACCTTTTGTGTTTGATTAAATTCCTCTACTTGCCCGTGTATTGGTAGTGTGGCCTAATGCGGTTCTGTTTTGATTGCATACACTTGCTCCAGAGTTTGACATTTTTTACATTTTTTGTGACTTGTATTCTATTATTTAAATAAAAGGGCTATACAATCTGAATTACTAATAATAAAACTTTGTAATGTTGTACGAAAAAGGGCTAATCTGTATAAACATGCTTGATTTTGGTTAGCGCATCGCAAAAAAAAGTGTTTAACTGCAAAGTAGATTAATAGCCATTGTGGATATTTGTGGTTCTATCTTGCAGAGTTTGGCTGAGCATGTGAACACTGAGCAAAATCACCAGTAATCAGTACTATGTACTGTAATTACTAGGGGTGCACCGAATGATAATTTTGGTACTGAAAATGCAGGATGCACTTTGCCGAAAACTGAAAATGACAGTTTTAACCACTTGCCGACCGCCTAACGCATATATACGTGAACAAAATGGCACGGGCAGGCAAAATCATGTACCTGGTACGTGATTGCCTTCCCGCGGGCGATTGGACCCCCCCCCCCCGGTGCCAGCGGCGGTCGGCTTTGGTCTGGGAGTGTTGAGAGGCGAGGGCGAGGCCATCCGATCGTGGCCCCCCCCTCGCGATCGCTCCCAGCCAATGAGAAACATCCCCTGCCTCTGTATACCCCCCAATCACCCCCCCCCCCCCGTCACACTGACACCAAGCAGGTTTTTTTTTTTTTTTTTTCCTGATTACTGCATGGTGTCAGTTTGTGACAGTTAGAAGTGGTAGGGCAGTTAGTATTAGCCCCCTTTAGGTCTAGGGTACCCCCCTAACCCCCCCCTAATAAAGTTTTAACCCCTTGATCACCCCCCGTCACCAGTGTCACTAAGCGATCATTTTTCTGATCGCTGTATTAGTGTTGCTGGTGACGCTAGTTAGGGACATAAATATTTAGGTTCGCCGTCAGCGTTTTATAGCGACAGGGACCCCCATATACTACCTAATAAATGTTTTAACCCCTTGATTGCCCCCTAGTTAACCCTTTCACCACTGATCACCGTATAACTGTTACGGGTGACGCTGGTTAGTTTGTTTATTTTTTATAGTGTCAGGGCACCCGCCGTTTTTTACTGAATAAAGGTTTAGCCCCCTGATCGCCCGGCGGTGATATGCGTTGCCCCAGGCAGCGTCAGATTAGCGCCAGTACTGCTAACACCCACGCACGCAGCATACGCCTCCCTTAGTGGTAAAGTATCTGAACGCATCAATATCTGATCCGATCAGATCTATACTAGCGTCCCCAGCAGTTTAGGGTTCCCAAAAACACAGTGTTAGCGGGATCAGCCCAGATACCTGCTAGCACCTGCGTTTTGCCCCTCCGCCCGGCCCAGCCCACTCAAGTGCAGTATCGATCGATCACTGTCACTTACAAAACACTAACCGCATAACTGCAGCGTTCGCAGAGTCAGGCCTGATCCCTGCAATCGCTAACAGTTTTTTTGGTAGTGTTTTGGTGAACTGGCAAGCACCAGCGGCCTAGTACACCCCGGTCGTAGTCAAACCAGCACTGCAGTAACACTTGGTGACGTGGCGAGTCCCATAAGTGCAGTTCAAGCTGGTGAGGTGGCAAGCACAAGTAGTGTCCAGCTGCCACCAAGAAGACATACACAGGCCGTCGTGCCCATAGTGCCCTTCCTGCTGCATTCGCCAATCCTAATTGGGAACCCACCACTTCTGCAGCGCCCGTACTTCCCCCATTCACATCCCCACCAAATGCAGTCGGCTGCATGAGAGGCATTTTTATGTCCTCCCGAGTACCCCTACCCAACGAACCCCCCCAAAAAAGATGTCGTGTCTGCAGCAAACGCGGATATAGACGTGACACCCGCTACTATTGTCCCTTCTGTCCTGACAATCCTGGTCTTTGCATTGGTGAATGTTTTGAACGCTACCATACACTAGTTGAGTATTAGCGTAGGGTACAGCATTCCACAGACTAGGCGCACTTTCACAGGGTCTCCCAAGATGCCATCGCATTTTGAGAGACCCGAACGTGGAACCAGTTACAGTTATAAAAGTTACAGTTACAAAAAAAAGTGTAAAAAAAAAAAAAAACACAAACAAAAATATAAAATAAAAAAAAATAGTTGTTTTATTGTTCTCTCTCTCTCTATTCTCTCTATTGTTCTGCTCTTTTTTACTGTATTCTATTCTGCAATGTTTTATTGTTATTATGTTTTATCATGTTTGCTTTTCAGGTATGCAATTTTTTATACTTTACCATTTACTGTGCTTTATTGTTAACCATTTTTTTGTCTTCAGGTACGCCATTCACGACTTTGAGTGGTTATACCAGAATGATGCCTGCAGGTTTAGGTATCATCTTGGTATCATTCTTTTCAGCCAGCGGTCGGCTTTCATGTAAAAGCAATCCTAGCGGCTAATTAGCCTTTAGACTGCTTTTACAAGCAGTGGGAGGGAATGCGCCCCCCCACCACCGTCTTCTGTGTTTTTCTCTGGCTCTCCTGTCTCAATAGGGAACCTGAGAATGCAGCCGGTGATTCAGCCAGCTGACCATAGAGCTAATCGGAGACCAGAGTGGCTCCAAACATCTCTATGGCCTAAGAAACCGGAAGCTACGAGCATTTTATGACTTAGATTTCGCCGAATATAAACAGCGCCATTGGGAAATTGGGGAAGCATTTTATCACACCGATCTTGGTGTGGTCAGATGCTTTGAGGGCAGAGGAGAAATCTAGGGTCTAATAGACCCCAATTTTTTCAAAAAAGAGCACCTGTCACTACCTTTTGCTATCATAGGGGATATTTACATTCCCTGAGATAACAATAAAAATGATTTAAAAAAAAAAAAAAAATGAAAAGAACAGTTTAAAAATAAGATAAAAAAGCAAAAAAATAATAAAGAAAAAAAAAAAAAAAAAAAAGCACCCCTGTCCCCCCTGCTCTCGCGCTAAGGCGAACGCAAGCGTCGGTCTGGCGTCAAATGTAAACAGCAATTGCACCATGCATGTGAGGTATCACCGCAAAGGTCAGATCGAGGGCAGTAATTTTAGCAGTGGACCTCTTCTGTAAATCTAAAGTGGTAACCTGTAAAGGCTTTTAAAGGCTTTTAAAAATGTATTAATTTTGTTGCCACTGCACGTTTGTGCGCAATTTTAAAGCATGTCATGTTTGGTATCCATGTACTCGGCCTAAGATCATCTTTTTTATTTCATCAAACATTTGGGCAATATAGTGTGTTTTAGTGCATTAAAATTTAAAAAAGTGTGTTTTTTCCCCAAAAAATGCGTTTGAAAAATCGCTGCGCAAATACTGTGTGAAAAAAAAAAATTAAACACCCACCATTTTAATCTGTAGGGCATTTGCTTTAAAAAAATATATATAATGTTTGGGGGTTCAAAGTAATTTTCTTGCGAAAAAAAAAATAATTTTTTTATGTAATCAAAAAGTGTCAGAAAGGGCTTTGTCTTCAAGTGGTTAGAAGAGTGGGTGATGTGTGACATAAGCTTCTAAATGTTGTGTATAAAATGCCAGGACAGTTCAGAACCCCCCCAAATGACCCCATTTTGGAAAGTAGACACCCCAAGCTATTTGCTGAGAGGCATGTCGAGTCCATGGAATATTTTATATTGTGACACAAGTTGTGGGAAACAAATTTTTTTTTTTTTTTTTTTTGCACAAAGTTGCAACTAAATGATATATTGCTCAAACATGCCATGGGAATATGTGAAATTACACCCCAAAATACATTCTGTTGCTTCTCCTGAGTACGGGTATACCACATGTGTGGGACTTTTTGGGAGCCTAGCCGCGCACGGGACCCCGAAAACCAAGCACCGCCTTCAGGCTTTCTAAGGGCGTAAATTTTTGATTTCACTCTTCACTGCCTATCACAGTTTCGGAGGCCATGGAATGCCCAGGTGGCAAAACCCCCCCCCCAAATGACCCCATTTTGGAAAGTAGACACCCCAAGCTATTTGCTGAGAGGTATAGTGAGTATTTTGCAGACCTCACTTTTTGTCACAAAGTTTTGAAAATTGAAAAAAGAAAAAAAAATTTTTTTTTCTGGTCTTTCTTTATTTTCAAAAACAAATGAGAGCTGCAAAATACTCACCATGCCTCTCAGCAAATAGCTTGGGGTGTCTACTTTCCAAAATGGGGTCATTTGGGGGGGGGGGGTTGTGCCACCTGGGCATTCCATGGCCTCCGAAACTGTGATAGGCAGTGAAGAGTGAAATCAAAAATTTATGCCCTTAGAAATCCTGAAGACGGTGCTTGGTTTTCGGGGGCCGGTACGCGGCTAGGCTCCCAAAAAGTCCCACACATGTGGTATCCCCGTACTCAGGAGAAGCAGCTGAATGTATTTTGGGGTGCAATTCCACATATGCCCATGGCCTGTGTGAGCAATATATCATTTAGTGACAACTTTTTGTAAATTTTTTTTTTTTTTTTTGTCATTCTTCAATTACTTGGGACAAAAAAAAATATTCAATGGGCTCAACATGCCTCTCAGCAATTTCCTTGGGGTGTCTACTTTCCAAAATGGGGTCATTTGGGGGGGTTTGTACTGCCCTGCCATTTTAGCACCTCAAGAAATGACATAGGCAGTCATAAACTAAAAGCTGTGTAAATTCTAGAAAATGTACCCTAGTTTGTAGACGCTATAACTTTTGCGCAAACCAATAAATATACGCTTATTGACATTTTTTTTACCAAAGACATGTGGCCGAATACATTTTGGCCTAAATGTATTACTAAAATTGAGTTTATTGGATTTTTTTTATAACAACAATTAGAAAATATCATTTTTTTTTTCAAAATTTTCGGTCTTTTTCCGTTTATAGCGCAAAAAATAAAAACAGCAGAGGTGATCAAATACCATCAAAAGAAAGCTCTATTTGTGGGAAGAAAAGGATGCAAATTTTGTTTGGGTACAGCATTGCATGACCGCGCAATTAGCAGTTAAAGTGACGCAGTGCCGAATTGTAAAAAGTGCTCTGGTCAGGAAGGGGGTAAATCCTTCCGGGGCTGAAGTGGTTAAAAAATGATTTATATTTCTTTATCGTACATCACGGGACACAGAGCCACAGTAATAACTGTATGGGTTATATGGCACCTTCAAGTGATTGACACTGGCACACCCTAAACAGGAAGTTCAATTTCCCATATAACCCCTCCCCTTACCGAGAGTACCTCAGTTTTTTTTCGCCAGTGTCTTAGATGTTGGTCATGAGTAAAGCTGTGCTGAGCTCCGCTGGAATATTCCTTGCTGGGGCAAGCTATTTAACCGGATCCATTCAAAGTGTCTTTTCCAGGCCGAATTTAATGGTACCCGGGCCTCGTGTCCGAAGAAACGAAGTTTTACCTGCAATGCTTCTCTTTTTAGAGAGCTGGACCCCGGGATCCAGTATTTGTTTTTTTCAGCCATATTCCTGGCGGGTGCTTTACAGGCCCAGGGCTGTGGATCCCCCCGCATTAAAAGGGGGCACCAGTCCCTGAAGGTTTTTTAACGGAGCCCACCGTGAGTGGTGAAGACTGGGTCTGTTAACACAGAACCCCGCAGCTGGATAAGGTGAGGGAGATTCCTAAGAAATGTTTCTAATTCTTGTGGGTTTTCTCCTTTAAGTAAATGTTGTCATGCCTATAGTCACCACCGGGGGGCTGCCAAGAGCACGTACCTGTTCCATCCATGCTTGTCAGTCTCGCTCTGTGTAACAAGTTGCATGCTTCCTCGGGCCCAAGCTCCAGGTACAGACGTGGGAAAGGATTTTTTTTTTTCTCCTCGGAATGTCCCCCCACCTGGATAGCTTTACTCCAGGCAGAGGGAGCATGGCGTCAGTCGGCGGTGTGCTGCGCCGCTCCCGCCGCCATTACAGAGGTTCCCATTGGCATGCTCTCCTCCTCTCCTCCACCCCAGTCCTCCATGCGGTTCGATCGGGATCAGAGCCCAGTCGCGCGGGAAAATGATCTAATTTGAAATAGATGAGGGGGGCACGGTGCATTATGTCCCCTTCTACCACCCAGGATCCTCTAATGGAGGAACAGTGGGAGGGGGAAGATGAATCCCCCTCAGGGGACCATGAAGAGGCTGATGATTCCTCTTCCAAGGGATCAAGTGGGGAAGGACCTTCTTCAGCTTCACATGCTGAGAAGTTGCTGGTGCATTCTCTTACTGAAATGGTCTGCTCCACACTTAAGCTACCCTTAACGGAGTCGTTTGAAGAGCCCACTTCCTGTTTGGGTTCAATAAAGCCTCCTCAAGCCTTGCGTGCCTGTCCTGTCCTTTCATTACTAGAAAAGCTTATGTATTCTGAGTGGGATCACCCAGATGAGCACTTTTTTCCTCCTAAAAAGTTTTCAACACTGTATCCTATGGAGGAAAAATGTACTAAGATGTGGAGTATACCAGCAATTGACGCTGCTATATCCTCCGTGAATAAAAGTTTGACTTGTCCGGTTGACAATGCGCAAATGCTTAGGGATCCAACTGATAAAAAAATTGGAATTACTGTTAAATATTTTCTCCTTGGCAGGTTCAGTGGCTCAACCTGCAGTGGCAGCAATTGGGGTATGTCAGTCCTTGAGAGACCATTTGAAACAGGTGCTCAAGGTGTTCCCTGAACAGCAGGCCCAGGATTTAGCTGAGCTGCCAGCAGCTTTGTGTTTTGCAATTGACGCAATCAGATTCTGTTCTTCAAACCTCTCGCCTTATGCTTGGGTTGGTACATATGCGTAGAATCTTATGGTTGAAAAGTTGGTCAGCCGAAGCGCCATGCAAAAAGCTCCTGGTTGCTTTTCCTTTCCGTGGTGAAAAGCTGTTTGGGGAGGATTTGGACAAGTATATCCAAAAGATTTCAAGAAAAAGAGTAAAGGTCCCTTATTCAAACGGGCTCTTTCTCCAGTGCCAGAGGTATCGGCCTCCAGGCAGTCTCGACTGCCTCCACCGCCGGGTTCAAGAGGTAAACCTCAAGGTCAACCCCCAGGACAAAAGAGGTCTTGGGGGAGGAAACACACAAGACAGAACCATAAAGCCTCTTTATGAAGGGGCGCCCCCGCTCGCTCGAATAGGGGGAAGACTTCTGCAGTTCTCAAAGGTCTGGCAGGAAGAATTTCGGGACAAATGGGTGGTCTCCACAATAGCTCTAGGTTACAAACTAGAGTTACGAGAATTCCCAACTCCTCGTTTCCTCAGGCCAAATGTCCCCAAAGATCCAGAAAAAAAGAAGTCTCTCTTTCTAGCGTTAGACCAACTTTTGTTGCAAAAAGTGATCATGGTGGTTCCGTGGAAGAGCAGGGGTTGGGGTTTTATTCAAACCTTTTCACGGTACCAAAACCAAATGGGGATGTCAGACCCATTCTAGATCTCAAAGATCTAAACCGGTTCCTGAAGATTCGCTCTTTTCGCCTAGAATCAATCAAACTTCTGGCATCAATTGACATCAAGGATGCATACCTGCATGTCCCTATTTTCCCCACTCACCAGAAGTATCTGCGTTTCGAAGTAGAAAAGCTTAATTTTCAGTTTGTAGCCTTCCCCTTCGGTATAGCTACTGCACCTCGGGTGTTTACAAAGCTTCCTTCCTCTGGCCAGATTATAGCAATACCTGGACAACCTGCTCTTAATAGACCGGCTGGTAATCCGCTTGGACCAAAGCATGGTCACCACAGTCTGGAATACCTAGGTTGGTTCCTCAACCTAGAGAAATCTTCTTTAAAGCCAGTAAGAAGATTAGAGTACTTGGGTCTGGTCATAGATACAGCCCAGAAGAAGGTGTTTTTATCCCAGGCAAAGATCCGTGCCATAAAGGAGCTGGTTCAGGGGGTCACAGCAAAGAAGGGTCCCTTGCATTCGCCTTTGTATGAGGTTGTTGGGGAAGATGGTGGCTTCATTCGAAGCAGTTCTCTATGCTCAGTTTCATTCGAGACTGCAAAACAGTATGCTATCGGCCTGAAAGAAGATGATTCGAGCACTAGATTTTCCAATGTGTTTGTCGCCAAAAGTGCGCCAGAGCCTCAGTTGGTGGAGGATGTCCGAGAATCTGCAGAAGGGGAAATCCTCCTTACCAGTTACCTGGAAGGTGGTAACAGATGCCAGCCTTTCAGGTTGGGGAGCAGACCTAGAAGAAGCCTCTGTCTAGGGGAAATGGTCCAGAACCGAAAGGACCTTGCCCATCAACATTCTAGAGATTCAGGCAGCACGTCTAGCCCTAAGGGCCTGGACATTCAGGTTGCAGAATTCTCCTGTCAGGATTCAATCCGACAATGCCACAGCGGTGGCTTATATCAATCACCAAGGGGGCACTAGAAGTCAGGCAGCCCAGGGAGAGGTAAACCATATCCTAACCTGGGCAGAAAAACATGTGCCGTGCATATCGGCAATCTTCATTCCAGGGTTAGAGAACTGGCAGACTACTTAAGTCGCCAGCAGTTGTTCCCCGGGGAATTGCCCCTTCACCCCAACATCTTCCTGGCTATTTGCCAAAGATGGGGGATCCGGGATGTAGATCTGTTTGCGTCCAGGTTCAACAACAAGGTCAACAACTTTGTGTCAAGAACCAGGGATCCACTCGCATGCGGAACAGATGCGTTGGTGACCCCGTGGGATCAGTTCTCACTGATTTATGCATTCCCTTCTATTCTGTTGTTACCTTGACTTCTTCACAGGATCAAGCAGGAAAGAAGGTCGGTAGTTCTTGTGGCCCCAGCATGGACCAGAAGATCTTGGTATGCATAAATAGTAAAGATGGTGGTAGGGGCCCCATGGATCCTACCACCACGTCCAGACTTTTTATCACAGGGACCAGTGTTCCATCCTACTTTACAAACGCTAAATTTAACATTTTGGCTATTGAAACCCACATTCTGAAGAATCGTGGGCTTTCAGGCTCAGTGATACCTACCTTGATTAATGCAAGGAAGCCAGCTTCCAGAGTCATTTATTATAGTGTCTGGAAGGCATATGTTTCCTGGTGTGAATCCAGGGGTTGGCATCCTAGGAAGTATATCATAGGTAGATTTCTTGCCTTTCTGCAAATGGGGCTAGAGATGAAACTGGCCTTGAGTACTATCAAGGGCCAGGTCTCGGCCTTATCAGTATTGTTTCAACATCCGCTTGCTTCGCATACTTTGGTCCGAAGCTTTATACAAAGGGTAACACGGCTTAATCCACCGGTTAGAGCACCACTGAACCCTTAAATTTAGTTCTGTTGGCATTACAGAAACAGCCTTTTGAGCCGATACGACATGTTCCTTTGGTCCCTTTGACAAGGAAGCTAGTTTTTCTGGTAGCCATTTCTTCTGCAAGGAGGGTATCAGAGTTGGCGGCTTTCTTGTAAAGAGCCATATTTAATCGTTTACAAGGATAGAGTAGTATTGCGTCCTCATCCTAGCTTTCTGCCAAAGGTGGTTTCAGGTTTTCACCTAAACCAGGATATTGCTTTCATTGTTTCCAGAACCCTGTTCTAAGGAAGAGAAGTCACTACATTCTTTCGATGTAGTGAGAGCAGTCAAAATCTATTTGAAGGCAACTGCTCAGATTCGGAAAACAGATGTTTTGTTTGTGTTGCCTGAAGGTCCTAGGAAAGGACAGGCAGCATCAAAATCCACTTTTGCCAAATGGATTCGGCAAGTAATTATTCAAGCTTATGGCTTGAAGAGGAAGGTTCCACCTTTTCAAGTCAAAGTGCACTCCACCAGGGCTGTTAGTGCTTCGTGGGCAGTGCATCACCAAGCCTCCATGGCTCAAATCTGCAAGGCCGCATCCTGGTCTTCAGTCCATACATTCACCAGATTCTATCAGGTGGATGTAAGAAGGCATGAGGATATCGCCTTTGGGCGCAGTGTGCTGCAGGCAGAAGTATAGGTTCTCAGGTCTAATTGCACCCTTCTTTTGTTTGTGTCCCCTTCCCTCAGGTGGCATTGCTCTGGGACATCCCATACAGTTATTACTGTGGCTCTGTGTCCCATGATGTATGATAAAGAAAATAGGATTTTTATAACTGCTTACCTGGAAAATCCTTTTCTTGGAGTACATCAAGGAACACAGGGGTCCCTCCCCTCTTTCTGGTTACATGTGTATTGCTTTGCTACAAAACTGAGGTACTCCCAGTAAGGGTAGGGGTTATATGGGGAATTGAACTTCCTGTTTAGGGTGTGCCAGTGTCCATCACCTGAAGGTACCATATAACCCATACAGTTATTACTGTGGCTCTGTGTCCCGTACTCCCAAAAAAGGATTTTTACAGGTAAGCTGTTACAATTATATATAAGAAATAGGATTTTTAAATTTGACTTTTTAATTAATATCTTTAAATTAATATGCATTTATTGTTGGCCATTATTGGCACCTTTAGTGCAAGAAAGGTCAATAAAAATGCAGTCTGCAGTCTCTGACCATCTCTTGTATCGTGTCCGCAGTCTCTGACCAGGAGTGGATATACCACTCCAGTCAGTGAATAAATGTATTGTAACTCATATTGTACCTTCATCAATTTAATATTATGACAATTCAAATTAACCCAACAAAAATAGAATAATAAATTGGAATAGTGATTTGGTGACTAAGTATCAAATATAATTGAAAAATCAGTGACAAAAAAAGTTCAAATAGCTTCACACAAAATAAAGACAAATGTCCAATCCCCATGATTCAGAACAAAAAAACCTTCAATGAGTGCTCCACCATAGATTATGCATACAAGATGCACATTCACTGGAACAGAACTTTAAATCAAAAAAGCCTGGGTCAGTATTGTAGGGAGATGTAGGTTGTCTAGGGATATTTTTAGACCCTCGATAAGTCTGCATAAGGTGTACCTTACACAATCCCCACAGGCCTGTGAGATTAGCCCATTGAGACAATGATAAAAAAAGAATGGACAAAGTCTCGCCGAGCAAATCTAATCTTTATTCTTTGGTGTGAATATTTAAAGGGGGCTTTCAGAAACTACCGCCCCTTGACCGCTTCATACAAATTATCCAATAAAATACAGAAACAATTTATGACAAAAGTGAAACTAATTATTTTTGAAAAATCACGTGCTTTACAGGAAACGAAACAATAAAGATAACAGGGATGTGAGAAACAAAACTAGATTACATTACACACCTAGTAATATGTGAAATAGAGTACAGGGAAAAACACAAAATGGAAACTAAATTATAAAATGGATGTGGTTAAGCTAAATATGCCTTCAAGTATATGATATATCTCATTCAGCAATACAGATGGAAAACGATTCTTTCACTTTGATGGAAATCAAGCATCGGCTCAGGGAAAAAAAAGGAATATATATCACTGCGCAGATATGTTTGACAACAGCGAATCCAAGCAAACTTCAAGATAATGCGCACTTACATCAAAATGTGTTATAAGTTAGCACCGCCATGTATGGCTCTTGAGTGGATAAGCACACTGTATGTTCAGACGCGACGTTCGTTCCAAAGCAGCAGGGTAAGGAACCAGCGAAACCGGATATGACGTCAGTGGAGAGCAGACATGTAGCCTCTATGCATTTCGTGTTACACATGTCTTCAGGAAGCTTGCGAAGCAACTGCGGAGATCGCGGTGAGGAGGAGGGAGTGGAGGACTGGGTGCGCCAGGATGATACTCTGGCAATGGGCGGCACCCGGCCAATAGTTTTCGGTGGCTGGAATTTCGGTGCACCTCTAGTAAGTACCCATTTACACCACAATTAGCCCTACTTGGTTTCTAATGAAACAGAATTCAGTTTGTTTGGGACCACCAAGGACACCCCTTTTACACATTTGGGTTTTACCTGAGGTCTGGGCTATAATTTACAGATTTTACTTTTGGTAACCACTAAATATTGTATTATGATCTGTCAACCAAGCATTGCAATTCAGTTGCCAGTCTTGCAGAAATAAGCCCCTCTTATTCTTTACAGCCAAAGAAGCTGCCATCTTAACCTATGGCTTGAAAATTAAGTTGAGGGTACTAGGAACCATGACAGTTTTCATTCATGGCATGCCTTGAATGTAAGTGTTTTGGGAAACTGCTATATCGATGGGTTTGGTTCCACTTTAACCTGTGCATAAACCCGCACAGTGGTGACATTTAAAGTAGTTAATCCTAGGCTGCACAGTAGAACAACTGATTTAGGCTGGGTTCACACCACCGCCGCATGTGGCTCCCGGCAGGGGTCCGGACTTGAAACGGACCAAAAGACGTACAGGCCTTCTGTGCAAATTTGCACCGGAGCTGCAGCAGAGATGTGAACCGGCTCCATAGAGAGCCGGTCAAAATCTTCTGCTATTGCGAATTGGATGCGGGGAATCCGCATCCAATCCGCAATGGTGTGAACTCAGCCTTAAGGTTTCCATCTTCCAGCCCTGAGAGTTTACTTTGAGATCATTTAGCCTCTTCAGCCATGCTACAGCCAAATATATTGAAAGAAACCTTTCCACAAGGAAAATTGTAAGGGCACTTTCACACTGATGCAGTGTAGTTTTTCCACTCCACATATGCAGCACAGTGTACCCGTGGGCTTCATGTGGGTTACCTGCTTTTTGCCATAAACTTCTATTGCATTATGTGGTTTTGGTGCGTATTGGAGCGCTTTCAGAAAAGTCCTGCATGCAGGAAAACTGCACAGCATCAGTATCAAAGGGGTCTATATCTCTTGCAATTTTCCACCGTAACTGCTGCAACTATTGTAGAAAGTTTAGATAGATCAGTGGTGGCATGCGCAAATTGCTATATTACCTGCTTATAGTGCTGAATTGTTTTTATTAGAGTGGACCTGCTGTGCAAACAGAAAGCAGACTATCTTTGCAGAGAAGTTGTATAACCTGTGTCATCCACAAAGCATACCAATAGTATGTTTTGTAAACAAATTGGCTGCGGTCTCAAAACTCAGGCTGCTTTCATATGGGCTTGTCCTATCGGGTCCACCTGTCAGTTTTTCAGGCGGCCCTAATCGGACCATCCATAGCTCTCTGTGGAGCAACGAATGTCAGGAGAAATGTGTCCGCTAACACCTGCCGGCATCTGATCCTGTCTGCCAAAAACAGTGTATCGGATGACAATCAGATGGAAACGGACAGGCGGTCTGTTTGCATCTGACAACCCCATAGAGATCAGCTGGATAGTGGAGCGGACACGGACCTGTCATCTGCCTGCTCAGCGGGGAGATCCCCTGCACATTACGGAGAATGTTTGCGTGAAACCAGCCTTAGGCTCATAACAGGCTGCTTATCTTGTATGTGTGATATGTTTTCTCTAAAGTGCTCTGTGAATAACCCTGGTATTTTGTGAAAATGATGTTTTAATTTCCAGCCCCATAGATAAAACTTATACTGCAGTTAAAGTTCTAGTTATTGCCATCCATGAATACATTTTGGTGAAGTCTTAGGCTCCTTTCATTGTCTATTTTACAAAATAAAACCAATTGCTATAGTTGAGTTGGTTAACACTATTCTGGGAGTGTATGTTTTCAGGCATGTTCTGAAAGCCTCTTGCTGTGAACTAATCCTGTCTGAAAGTCCAGTGCACTTTAGACTCTTCAATAATTTAATGACTACTTCAGTGGCGTTGCATTCATCTGTCTATCTGCAAGTGGCTCTATATCTTATAGTAAAGTGGGAGTTATCCAGGGCCATTTAAAGGAAGCCTCGTTTATGGTTGATTATGTATTTATTCTGAGGAAAGATTTCAGTTTTTAAGGAAATGCCTGCAAGTTGAATCAGCCACTGACAACTCTCCTCTGCCCTACACCAATGAAATTTTCCCTTTTTTTTTTTTTTAGATTTCCTTGCACACATATATCTTACAGTCTCAAATGGTGGTGATATAAAGTGCTTGTGCTCAATAATGAATCTGTGTTCAACTGTGCTCAGACTGGGTGCCCCACATGGATGTGCACTCACCCCTAGGAGTTGACCACCTATCTCTAGTGTGGTCTTTCAAGCGTGTGAGGATACTCTTGTAGAAGTCCGTTTGCTGGCGTCTCCTGTAGTAAAATGCCTCATGTGGATAGATGGAGATAACAGACAAAAATCCTCATTGCGAAATGCCGTTTTTAAAGATTTATTTCATAAAACAATATTACAATTCCACTCCCATTTTAAGGTGCCTATCGTCCTGACACCCGGCATGTAGAGCTGATGATTTTTATTAAGGGGAAATCGGCCCACTCATGGGATGACACTGTTGACTGAAAAAAGTTTCTGAAACACTGCTCTACATTATGTGTAAACTGCCATAGTCATAATGCTTGTTTATAACTGCAAAAGAACCAGTGAATTTCTAGACTCCAAATACCTAGCAGTCCTATTGGAAGATTTATGTAGCAGATTGTTACAAATGTTACCGCTGAACAATGATCTGAAAAATATAAATATAGCGCTCGCAAACACAATATATAAGTGAAATAGAAACTGAGATATTAAAACACAGTCCAAAAAAAGTGACTCAAGGTGCTCCAATCCAAAGTGAAGGGAAGAAAGGTGCTTCAGAAGATTCAGGTTAACACCCCCTTATGTGTCCCCACTCACCAGATCCACATGACCCCCAGCTTTTCAATCTGGTGGGTCACTTAAAGTGGAGGGCCACCCTGAAAAAAAAATTACACCAAAAATACTAAAAAATTAAAAAAAAAAAAAACCATTTGAAAAAAAAAAAAAATTTTTAAACTTACCTAAACCCTTGTTGCTAGGCAGTCTTCCTAATCTGCCTCTTCTTTTTCCGCGGCGTCTTCTGCTCCTTGGTGAGCGGCCCCGTTGTCTTCTGGGAACTGTGTGTGTTCCCAGAACACCACGGGGCCATTCACAGAGTGCCGCACTGCAGGAAACTGGCAGTGAAGCTGCAAGGCTCCACTGCCTTTTTCCCTTACCTAGGATGGCGGTGCTGGGACCCGAGAGACGAGGGACGGGTCGGCCTCGGGCGGCTGACATCGCGGGCACCCAGGCAGGCAAGTACTTATTTAAAGTCAGCAGCTACAGTGTTTTGTAGCTGCTGACTTTTAATTTTTTTTAGGCTGGAATCCCGCTTTAAGGCTTGGTATGGATGTCTTTGAGATGGTGAATAAGACGTCAGGTCATCAGATTCAGGGTTCCTTGGTGAAGGGTTTCAGCCAGACAAACATGTACCCAGAAGCAAAAAAAAAAAAATTGAACTAATAGTGAAGTATCATAAAAAAAGGATTTATTAGAATAAAGGATGGGTACTTACAAAACATAGGATTTAAACAAGCATGGAGCAGATCGTATAAAACGTCAGTTTCTGGCGTGCGTTCCAAACGAGCGTTCCAAATGTGCGTTCCAAACGACCGGAAGTGACGTCAGTAATCCTGGAAATAGCGTCTTGATTACTGACGTCACTTCTGGTCGTTTGGAGCACACGCCAGAAACGGCCGTTTTATACGATCTGCTCAATGCTTGATGCTTGTTTTAATCCTATTTTTTGTAAGTAACCCATCCTTTCTTCTAATAAACCCTTTTTTTTATGGTACTTCACTATTGGTTCCATTTTTTTTTTTTGCTTCTGGGTACGTGTTTGGCTGAAACCCTTCACCAAAGAACCCAGAATCTGATGACCTGACGTCTTATTCACCATCTCAAAGACATCCATACCAAGCCTTAAGTGACCTACCAGACTGAAAAGCTGGGGGTCATGTGGATCTGGTGAGTGGGGACACATAAGGGGGTGTTGTGCACCTGAATCAATCAATACAAATGAAAGAAATAAACATGAGAATGCTCAAAATGTCACGTACCTGGTAGGTTTTGAGCCTGAAGTGCAGAGAGAGACCTCCCCTACGGCTCCCACTCTTGTCCCTCTGGAATGGAGACCGAGGACACAGGAGTAAGGAGTGGTATGGATGCCTGGCAGGATCAACAGTCAAAAGAAGTCCAGGAGTGGTGGGAACCTCCGGAACCAGGAACTGAAGAGGAGACTGGAACGCAGACTGAACCAGGAACCACAGCAGGTAAGTAGGCAGGAACTGGAACGCTGGACTGGAACCAGGAACAACAGCAGGTAGCAGGCTGGATACTGGAGGGCTGGACTGGAGCCAGGAACAACAGCAGATAGCAGGCTGGATACTGGAAAGCTGGACGGAACCAGGAACAGCAACAGGTAACAGACCGGTAACAGGTATCAGGCAGAGGAATAGTCAAAACAGGCCGGTGGTCGATATCAGACGGACAGCAGCGGTACCAGGGATCAAACCGGAAAATGGTCAAGCAAGCCAAAGAGGTTAGATGCGGCTGGATAGTCACAACCGGAAGCCGGGTCAGATAACAGAAGGGTTCAGATCAGATCAGGTTTGGCACACGGAACGCTGTAGAGCAGACAGCGGGGATTGAGTGTGACAGGCAGGTTTAAATAGCCCGCCTGATGCCAACCGGAGCGCGCGCGTGCCAGTGCGTGAAAGCACCCGTGAGCGCGCTCGTGGCCGTGTTCCAGTGAGCCTGGAGCGCCGATTACTGGCAGAATCTTCATGACATTGCCCCCCCAAGGGGCAGCCAAAGGGCACATTTTTCTGAATGGGACCTTTTAAAAGATTGCAACAGACCTTCAGCATGAATATTATCCTCAGGTTCCCAAGAATTCTCTTCGGGTCCAAACCCCTTCCATTTTATCAGGAATTGATTCTGATTACCTCTCCTCCTGTGGTCCAAGATAGATTCCACCTCAAATTCTTCCTCTCCATCTACCAAAATTGGATCACGAGGATCCATACTTTGACCTGGAAATGGATTGAGAATGGAAGGTTTGAGTAAAGACACATGGAACACTGGGTGAACCTTTAACGAATCAGGGAGTTCTAGTTCATATGCCACCAAATTAATTTTCCGTCTGACAGGAAATGGTCCTAAGAACTTGGGGCCCAATTTCTTTGAAGGGCAGGCCAACCTGAGGTTCATCGTAGACAACCATACCTGGTCACCGGGTGCAAGTAACAGTTCACCTCGCCTTCTTTTATCGAAAGTTGTCTTGTTGTATTCCTGGGTCCTGGTCATGGTCTCCTGCAAAACTTGATTATTGGAGGTAAAGAAATTCAATTTCTCCTGAACTGCGGGTACTGTACATTCTGGAAGGGAATTAGGTAGAAATGAAGGGTGGAAGCCATAATTTGCAAAAAATGGAGTCTGATAGCGGAATGAATGGAATTGTAGGAAAATTCAGCCAATGGAAGTACGGAAATCCAATCATCTTGGGCAAAAGAAGAAAAACAGCATAGGTATTGTTCAAGAGTTTGGTTTGTTCTCTCTGCCCATTAGTCTGGGGATGGTAGGCAGATGAGAATGAAAGCTCAATGTTCAGCGTTTTACACAGAGACTTCCAGAATCAGGAGGTAAACTGTACCCCCCGATCTGAAACAATATTGGCCGGCACCCCGTGGAGTCTGATGACTTTTTTAATGAACATTTGTGCTGTTTCTGCAGCTGAGGGGGTACCCTTCATTGGGACAAAGTGGGCCATCTTTGTAGCCGATCCACTATTACAAAGATCGTAGTGTAGCCCCCTCCCGGAGGTAGTTCAACAATAAAGTCTATGGATAACATCATCTTCCATGGCCTGTCTGGGACAGGCAAAGGTCTTAGTAGTCCCCATGCCTTGGTTTTGTAACCCTTGTTCCTAATACAGGTGGTACAGGATTCCACAAATCTCTTGCAATCCTTGCGTAACTGAGGCCACCAGAAGGTACGCTGTACCAGATCAGTGGTCTTAGCTACACCAAAATGCCCAGCCAGTGCATGATCATGACAGAGCTCCAATATAGGTACTCGTAGATTTTCGGGTATATAAATCCTATTCTCGTGCCAAAGTAACCCATCCTTAACCTGAAGTTCTGGCCCAACGGAAGATCCCAGTCCCGCGGAAGCCTGCTTAATTTGGGAAAGCAGGTTTCCCTGAAGCAGGAGAAAATTCCCCGGGGACAGGATGGTGTCCGGAGGGGAAATTTCTTGGGGTTTGTGGAACATCCTGGATAGGGCATCGGGTTTAGTGTTCTTGGAACCGGGGTGGTAAGTGACATGAAAAGAGAACCTTGAGAAAAAGAGAGCCCACCTGGCCTGTCGTGGCTTCAGCCTCTTTGCAGATCTCAAATACTCCAGGTTCTTTTGATCTGTAAAAATTAAGACTGGATGAGCGGCTCCTTCCAGAAGATAGCGCCACTCCTCTAATGCTGATTTAAATGCCAACAACTCTGTCTCCTACATCATAATTTCTCTCTGCCGTGGACAACTTATGAGAGAAGAAGGCCACCGGGTATAACAGGGCCTTGGTTCCCTGTCTTTAGGACAACACTGCTCCTACCGCAATTTCAGATGCGTCTACTTTAAGTACAAACGGCAGAGAGGAATCTGGATGTTTTAGTACGGAAGCATAAGTAAAGAGGGCCTTGAGGGTCTCAAAAGCTTTTTGGGCTTCAGCAGACCAGTGAAAGCATCTTCCCTGTTTAGTTAACTGGGTAATGGGTGTAATAATGGCTGAAAACCCCTTAATAAATTTTCGGTAGAAATTAGCAAATCCAACGATTTTGTCTGTTGGAACTGGCCAATCTAGTATTGCAGCGATCTTTTGAGGGTCCATCTTAATGCCCTTACTAGAGATGATTAACCCCAAAAATGGAATACTTTCCTGTTCAAATTCACACTTCTCTGCCTTTGCATATAAGCCATGTTATCGAAGCCGGGCCAACACACTTCTGACGTGCCTGCGGTGAGAATAAAGGGAAAAAGAGAAGATTAGTATATCCTCTAGATAGACTATGACAAACAGATCTAGAAAGTCTTGCAAAACATCATTGATGAAGTATTGGAACGTAGCAGGGGCATTGCACAATCCGAAGGGCATCACCAAGTATTCGAAATGCCCATAGCGGGTACGTAAAGCAGTCTTCCACTCGTCTCCGCCTCTGATACGGACCAAATTGTAGGCTCTCCGCGGAGGTCAAGCTTAGTGAATACAGTGGCAGTTCCAAGTCTTTGGAATAATTCTGGTACCAGGGGAAGAAGATAGCGTTTTTTTACTGTAATTTTATTTAGTTCATGGTAGTCCACACATGGTCTAAGAGTATTATCCTTTTTCTGTACAAAGAAGATGCCCGCACCTGCTGGAGACGTGGACGGGCGAATGAAGCCTTTCTTTAGATTTTCATCGATCTACTCTTTTAATGCCCCTTGTTCTACCTCTGTCAGAGGGAAAATCCTTCCGAATGGAATCTCTGCTCCAGGAAGCAACTCGATAGGGCAGTCATAGGCCCGGTGGGGAGGTAAGACCTCTGCCCCCTGTTTACTAAACACATCTAGGAAGTCATGATAAGCCATGGAAATGGATTGATGTAGGCTGGAATCTGTGTCTAGGCAGAGCAAGGTAGAGGCCTCATGAACATCCTGAAATCTGCAGAACTGCTGACAATAAGAAAAGGTGACCTCTCCTGTGGCCCAGTTGATGTCAGGGTTGTGCGATTGCAACCAAAGCATGCCGAGGATTATGGGAAACAAGGGTGAAGCGATGATGTCCAAGCGTAGTAATTCTTGATGAGTGAGAGTTAAGTATAGAAACAGGTATAGGAACGGTCTCTTGAGTGACAGGTCCGGATTTGACGGCGGTCCCATCAGCCAGATGAATGGAGAGTCCATGGGCCTTAGGTAACAGAGGAATCTCATGTTTTGCAGCAAAAGAGGAGTCCATGAAACAGCTGCAAGCTCCAGAGTCAATGGCGGTTATTTGCAGAGTCTTTCCTGGGAGCTGTAATAAGATAGAGAGAGCAAGGTGAGAAGTGTTCTTGGCCAGGGGTACAACATAGTCAGTAGACAGGGAGAGGCACTTACGGAGCTTAAGAGAACAGTTCCTGACGTAGTGTCCAGGCTCCCCGCAGTACAGACACAAATTATTCATCCGACGACGTTGACGCTCCTCCTGGGTGAGAGAAGGCCGAAGGACCCCCAGCTGCATAGGCTCAGGTGGGTTAAACGTGGAGGTAGGTGGTGTCGGTGAAGTATGATTTGGAACTTTTGGAAGCACCAAGGTTGGGTGAGAAGGTCCCATAGCTCTTTCTGCCCTACGTTCCCTTAAGCGTCGACCGATCTGAATGGCTAGATCGATCAAGGCAGTCAGAGTCTGTGGTATACCAACCCTGGCCAACTCCTCCTTTAAAGCATCAGAAAGTCCCATTCAAAATTGATAGCGGAGAGCCGCATCATTCCAGTTTGTGTCTGCACTCCACCTTCTGAATTCAGCCACATAGTCCTCTGCTGCCCTGCGACCCTGCAGAAGGGTGTGCAGAGCAGTTTCTGCAGTCACAGAAAGCTGGGGGTCTTCATATAACTGGGCCAACGCGTCGAAGAAGGTGGTGAGATTGGTCAGGGATACATCCTTTTGTTCCAAGAGGCAATGTTCCCAGGTTTGGGGGTCGCCTGTAAGTAGGGAAATCACCTTGGTGGCCTCCAGGGAAAAGGTACGTAGCTGAAGAGCAAAAAATAGTTCACAGGAATTGTGAAAGGCCCTGAATTTATGTAGATCTCCGGAGAATCGTTCAGGTGTCGGAACTCTGGGTTCTGGAGGGAGCATCACCACCGTTGGGGAAGGCCCAGCTGAAGAAGCAGAAGCAGGAGGGACTCCCTGGACCCCGGTAGGGTTAGACAAGGTTAGTACCCGTTCTTCCAGCCGGGTGTATCCTTGCTGCAGATTCTTGACTGCTTCAGTCAATCCTGCCAGGTGTGCACATAGTTCCTCCATGGGAGAGGTTCCCTGCTCAGGCTCAGACATGGCTGTCTGCTACTGTCACATACCTGGTAGGTTTTGAGCCTGAAGTGCAGAGAGACCTCCCCTATGGCTCCCACTCTCGTCCCCCACTCTCGTCCCTCTGGAATGGAGACAGAGGACACAGGAGTAAGGAGTGGTATGGGTGCCTGGCAGGATCAACAGTCACCAGAAGTCCAGGAGTGGTGGGAACCTCCAGAACCAGGAACTGAAGAGAAGACTGGAGACTGGAACGCAGACTGAACCAGGAACCACAGCAGGTAAGTAGGCAGGAACTGGAGCGCTGGACTGAAACCAGGACCAACAGCAGGTAACAGACTGGATACTGGAGCGCTGGGCCGGAACCAGGAACAACAGCGGGTAGCAGGCTGGATACTGGAACGCTGGACTGGAACCAGGAACAACAGCAGGTAGCAGGCTGGATGCTGGAACGCTGGACTGGAACCAGGAACAACAGCAGGTAGCAGGCTGGATACTGGAGGGCTGGACTGGAGCCAGGAACAGCAGATAGCAGGCTGGATACTGGAACGCTGTAAATGACACAAGGGGTAAGGGAAAGAATGGGGAACAAGAGACACCTGGAAATTTAATCAATTAAGTGCAAGCTGTAACCATAATACACTGGAAAATAAAAGGAAAAATGCCCGGTACTAGTGTCCGGGTAAGGGGTTACTTTAGCAGCACTAATTGAGTATCAATTATTCTGTAATAACCAACTAAATTGCCAGAAATTAATTAAAAGTATCACTTTATTAAATACCTTAAAACAACATTAAACATGTTGGACAATGAATTGGATTTAAGATAGAAAATTGATGAGTTTAATTGGGTTCTGCTGGAACCCTGTTGCTACATATGTAATCTGATAATGGGTCAGACAGAGCCAATTATTGTTGATAATAACATTAGATCAAAAACAATAGACAAAAACACAAACAAAAACAAAAAACATACAACGTGAGACAACGTCCGGACGCCTGTAGGATCTTGCTACGTATTGGTTGGTACAGAGAAATATTCTGAATGTTTGGTGATATTATTTGGTTAGTTAACCAAATATCGATAATCAAGTAATGGCCAAAAGGGTACCAAATAAGCGAACGAGAAAGATCCTGGGGAGATATACGGAGGAGGGTGATAGGGGGGGGGGGAGGGAAGTTGGAGTAGTGCTAGTCGTGCTAATGGGTGTACACTCGGTCTGGCCTGCAGGTTTGAATTAAACGCACATGAGATGGTAATCGGACCTATTGGTAATCAGTCAGACCTATTGATAGGTACCAGATGAATGAAGGACACCAATAGGCAGAATGCTGTTGATGGCCAAACGTCCGCATATACAACTTCAAACAGAGTCACTGGTGGTAACAGCGAATGCAAATGCAAAATACATAGCCGAACAAGTGAAATTTGTGGAACTTTACCGATCCAGGTACTGACTGTCCTCCGAGTCCCGATCCGAGCCGTTCATAAGGCTTCCGTCCTCTTTAGTAGGAGGTGTGCTGTAGTGTGCAGTTTCTGATCCTGTGCAAGTGGCTGAAGGGGCAGCGGGACCGGGAATGGTGCCCCGCAAGCTCGTCCTACTGAGTCAGGATAAATGCTGCAGATGCCGCCCGATCAGCAGAGTCACTCAGCTTCGGAAATTCGGCCGGAAGGGATTAGATTCACTAGCTAGTGTTAGCAGACATCCCCATCTGCCTCCTCGTTTACTCCCGTGTTTCAGAGTGTAGCGTCCGTGACGTGTCGGCGTTGATGACGTCAACGCGTTTCGCTATTGGCTGTAGCGTAGCTTCATTTCGTCCGAGGAGGCAGATGGGGATGTCTGCTAACACTAGCTAGTGAATCTAATCCCTTCCGGCCGAATTTCCGAAGCTGAGTGACTCTGCTGATCGGGCGGCATCTGCAGCATTTATCCTGACTCAATAGGACGAGCTTGCGGGGCACTATTCCCGGTCCCGCTGCCCCTTCAGCCACTTGCACAGGATCAGAAACTGCACACTACAGCACACCTCCTACTAAAGAGGACGGAAGCCTTATGAACGGCTCGGATCGGGACTCGGAGGACAGTCAGTACCTGGATCGGTAAAGTTCCACAAATTTCACTTGTTCGGCTATGTATTTTGCATTTGCATTCGCTGTTACCACCAGTGACTCTGTTTGAAGTTGTATATGCGGACGTTTGGCCATCAACAGCATTCTGCCTATTGGTGTCCTTCATTCATCTGGTACCTATCAATAGGTCTGACTGATTACCAATAGGTCCGATTACCATCTCATGTGCGTTTAATTCAAACCTGCAGGCCAGACTGAGTGTACACCCATTAGCACGACTAGCACTACTCCAACTTCCCTCCCCCCCCCCCCCCCCATCACCCTCCTCCGTATATCTCCCCAGGATCTTTCTCGTTCGCTTATTTGGTACCCTTTTGGCCATTACTTGATTATCGATATTTGGTTAACTAACCAAATAATATCACCAAACATTCAGAATATTTCTCTGTACCAACCAATACGTAGCAAGATCCTACAGGCGTCCGGACGTTGTCTCACGTTGTATGTTTTTTGTTTTTGTTTTTGTTTGTGTTTTTGTCTATTGTTTTTGATCTAATGTTATTATCAACAATAATTGGCTCTGTCTGACCCATTATCAGATTACATATGTAGCAACAGGGTTCCAGCAGAACCCAATTAAACTCATCAATTTTCTATCTTAAATCCAATTCATTGTCCAACATGTTTAATGTTGTTTTAAGGTATTTAATAAAGTGATACTTTTAATTAATTTCTGGCAATTTAGTTGGTTATTACAGAATAATTGATACTCAATTAGTGCTGCTAAAGTAACCCCTTACCCGGACACTAGTACCGGGCATTTTTCCTTTTATTTTCCTGGATACTGGAACGCTGGACTGGAACCAGGAACAGCAGCAGGTAACAGACTGGTAACAGGTATCAGGCAGAGGAATAGTCAAAACAGGCCGGTGGTCGATATCAGGCGGACAGCAGCGGTACCAGGGATCAAACAGGAGAATGGTCAAGCAAGCCAAAGAGGTCAGATGCAGGCGGATAGCTGGATAGTCACAACAAGAAGCCGGGTCAGATAACAGAAGGGTTCAGATCAGATCAGGTTTGGCACACGGAACGCTGTAGAGCAGACAGCGGGGATTGAGTGTGACAGGCAGGTTTAAATAGCCCGCCTGACGCCAACGGGAGCGTGCGCCCGTGCGTGAAAGCACCCATGAGCGCGCACATGCGCAGTAGCGCCCGTGGCTGTGTTCCAGTGAGCCTGGAGCGCCGATTACTGGCAGGATCTTCATGACACAAACATTTGTAATTGCAACAATTTTTTGGGTGAAGTGGTGCATTATCTGACAGAAATGCAGGGGTGCCAATATATTTGGCCATGACTGTATATATTGTGTTTGAGAGCGCTATATTTATATTTTTCATGTTTTCCAAGTGATTAGCACTTTGTGTATAGCAGCTGCAATTTTTCTATTTTTCACTATTTATTTTTGTCACATCATTAACGCGAGTATATGTATTTAGTATATTTTTTTTTTTCTGAACAATGATCGTCACTTTTTTCTTATGCATTGACCTACCAACAGCAAACCTTGAATTTGCCACATTAAAGTGTGTACTTAGCTGTACACAGTTTTATTTTTTATTTCGCCAAATGCCATTTAAAGCTTTCTTCTAACTGATAATCTATTTCAGTTGAATAAGTAAATTCTTTCAAGGTTTCCCATGATGTTGATTAGACCTCAAGCATATGGCCTTTGCAATAGCAAGAAAAGAGTCTGGAAAACTGAGACTTAATATAATATTGCTTTGCCAAACCTGTGGTGCAAAGTATATCACCATGCGAACAGGGCAAGGTGGTTCTCTTTAGGGATTAGGCATTATAACAGACACTGACTGCTGCCCAAACTTGGGGCCACATACCAGTGGCCTTAAATCTGCCAAAAACAGGTATTTACCCGTACCAAACTTCCCCTGCCCCTAAAAGTATTGCTCAGTATATGGATTACAGGCTTCTGTTCCCCAGTGTAAATTTGTGTGCAAATTAGACCACATTTCCCCCAAAAAATGCTTTGTAGTATCTTAAGCTAGATCTTTGCACTGGGGGGGCCAAAATCCGACCTTAAATAATGAATATCCCCTTCTTATCACTGCGCTAGTGGAAGAATTAGCACAATGTATTCGCTAGAAGAGGTTCTAATGCTCACAAGTTTCTTGTAATGTACAAATTAGTTATTTCTTGGGTGTCATGGTATATACTAGAAATCCAATCCACCTGTTAAACCTAAAGGAGATTAGCTGTAACTATTCTAATGGTTTAAGTATGTTGGGGCCCAGCAGGGTGCACTGTAAATTTTTGGCCTGGGGCAAAAACTCAATCAAGTGGTAGGGAAAGATTCCTTTGGGCTATAGAAAATGTGCCATTGTGCCACATTGATTATAGGGCATGGAAAAAGGTGGGTGTTCTAAAGAAAACTATTTATTGTGGCGCACTTTTTCACAGCTTCAGCTTTGTTTGTGCAGCTTGACATTTAATCAGATGACATCTAAGAACTGCAAATGTTGTTGATTGTTCAAGATGTCCTTTGTCGGATGCTGTGATCACATGCCTAAACAGGAAATAGATAGCAATTTGGACATTTGTGGAGGCAACATGGACTCTTGTGGTACTATATGAACTTACAACAGTCAATTTAGAAAAATCTATACATTTATTATAATTTATTTATAATGATGACTCCGTGCTGTTACACATTGAGATTTACACTCTGTGCAACTGGAAGAATAAATCTGTGTGTAACAGCGCGGAATCATCTAGTAATAGGACCAAGGTACATTAATTTTTTCATATCAAGTAGCATTTCCATATACTGAACAGGAAATAGATGAGTAATGGCAAACAAGTAGAGCTGATTATGGGTCTGAACCAGATCAATGACTAAATGGGAAAGTATCTTCACTCCAGTAACCCAGCATATCTTAGCAGTGCCCCAGAGGGAAAATGCTCCCAAGCCCAGTTCTCTTCTGGGTCCTAAATTGTAAATTATGATTGGTGCCTATCGGGAGTGCAACAGCCCTAGGCCTAGACAGGGTTCTTGCCGAAATTGTGTGTTTAAATCCATATGCCTAAAGCAACCCCTTTGACTTTATTGGCAAGTTGGTGTCACCTTCTCTTACAGTAAGGTATTGTATAGAACATAATCTAAGAACCCCTGCAGACATGCTGTTGGTATTGTAATCTTCCTAATATCTACCTCATGCATGGTTTCATTCCTGAGGGTGTTACCCCTATGCAGACATTTGTATTTCTAGGTGTTTATTCCATGTATAAGGTTGCGTGAATCCTTGATACTGCAAGAAATAAATGGTTCCTACTTTCACTTTTCTCTGTTTTTTTTTTTTTTATCCAGTAAAATTGTTTCCAATGGAGATGTATTTTGTGTTACAGGAAATCTGTTATCACGGAATAATGAATGCTACTTTATACTTGCCATTTTGTTTTTAAAAATGCAGTGGCCATGCTGGACTTCTGGCTTTAATGACTTTCTGGATTTTAATGTTTGTGTTTTAATATTTATTTTTATATTAAAAAACTAAGATATTGGACTCTACTGGTTCCAAGTATTTTATTTTATATACAGTATCTCACAAAAGTGAGTACATCCCTCACTTTTTTTGTAAATATTTTATTATATCTTTTCATGTGACAACACTGAAAAAATTACACTTTGCTACAATGTAAAGTAATGTGTTTACACCTTGAATAACGGTGTAAATTTGCTGTCCCTTCAAAATAACTCACAGCCATTGAGTACACCCCTAAGTGAAAATGTCCAAATTGGGCCCAATTAGCTATTTTCCCTCCCCGGTGTCATGTGACTCGTTAGTGTTACAAGGTTTCAGGTGTGAATGGGGCGCAGGTGTATTAAATTTGGTGTTATTGCTCTCTCACTCATACTGGTCACTGGAAGTTCAACATGGCACCTCATGGCAAAGAACTCTCTGAGGATCTGAGAAAAATAATTGTTGCTCTACATAAAGATATGGACTAGGCTATAAGAAGATTGGCAAGACACTGAAACTGAGCTGCAGCACGGTGGCCAAGACCATACAGCCGTTTAACAGGACAGGTTCCATTCAGAACAGGCCCCACCATGGTCGACCAAAGAAGTTGAGTGCACATGCTCAGCGTCATATGCAGAGGTTGTCTTTGGGGAAATAGATTTCTGCCATTACTGTAGAGAAGGGGTGGGGGGTCAGCCTGTCAGTGCTCAGACCATACCCCGCCCACTGAAACAAATTGGTCTGCATGGCTGTCGTCCTAGAAGGAAGCCTCTTCTAAAGATGATGCACAAGAAAGTCCGCAGTTTGCTGAAGACAAGCAGACTAAGGACATGGTTTACTGGAACCATGTCCTGTGGTCTGATGAGACCAAGATAAACTTATTTGGTTCAGATGGTGTCAAGCTTGTGTGGCGACAACCGGGTGAGGAGTTCAAAGAGAAGCGTGTCTTGCCTTACAGTCAATCATGGTGGTGGGAGTGTCATGGTCTAGGGCTGCATGAGTGCTGCCGACACGGGGAAGCTACAGTTCATTGAGGAAACCATGAATGCCAACATGTACTGTGACATACTGAAGCAGAGCATGATTACCTCCCTTCGGAAACTGGGCCGCAGGGCAGTATTCCAACATAAGGACCCCAAACACACCTCCAAGACGACCACTGCCTTGCTAAAGAAGCTGAGGGTAAAAGTGATGGACTGGCCAAGCATGTCTCCAGACCTAAACCCTATTGAGCATCTGTGGGGCATCCTCAAATGGAAGGTGGAAGAGCGCAAGGTCTCCAACATCCACCAGCACCGTGATGTCAGGGAGGTGTGGAAGAGGACTCCAGTGGCAACCTGTGAAGCTCTGAACTCCATGCCTTAAGGCAGTGCTGGAAAATAACGGTGGCCACACAAAATATTGATGCTTTGGGCCCACATACACTGTTATACAAGCACGACTTTACATTGTAGCAAAGTGATTTCTTGAGTGATGTCACATGAAAAGATGTATAATAAAATATTTACAAAAATGTTGAGGGGTGTACTCACTTTCGTGAGATACTATATGTATGTGTAGTATGTGTGTGTGTGTGTGTGTGTGTGTGTGTGTATATGTGTATATGTATATGTATATGTATATATATATATATATATATATATATATATATATATATATATATATATATATATATATATATATATATATATATCATATTGACAACAGAAACTGCCCAAATAATTCTGATCAAAAGTTTACATACCCTGGTGATTTTGGCTTGATTACATGCACACAAGTTGACACAAAGGAGTTTGCATGGCTATTAAAAGTAACCATCCTCACCTGTGATCTGTTTGCTTGTAATTAGTGTGTGTGTATAAAAGGTCAGTGAGTTTCTGGACTCCTGACAGACCCTTGCATCTTTCATCCAGTGCTGCACTGACGTTTCTGGATTCTGAGTCATGGGGAAAGCATAAGAGTTGTTAAAGGATCTACGGGAAAAAGTAGTTTACCTGTATAAAACAGGAAAGGGATAAAAAAAGATATCCCAAGGAATTAAGAATGCCAATCACCAGTGTTCAAACTCTAATCAAGAAGTTGAAAATGAGGGGTTCTGTTGAAACCAGACCACGGTCAGGTAGACCAACTAAAATTTCAGCCACAACTGCCAGGAAAATTGTTTAGGATGCAAAGAAAACCCACAAATAACTTCAGGTTAAATACAGAACTCTGAAAACATGTGGTGTGGCTGTTTCAAGATGCACAATAAGGAGGCACTTGAAGAAAGATGGGCTACATGATCGAGTCGCTAGAATAAAAGCCATTACTACACAAATGCCACAAAGTATCCCACTTACAATACGCCAAACAGCACAGAGACAAGCCTCAAACCTTCTGGCACAAAGTCATTTGGAGTGATGAGACCAAAGCTTTTTGAGCCACAACCATAAACGCTTCATTTGGAGAGGAGTGAATAAGGCCTAAGATGAAAGGTACACCATTCCTAATGTGAAACACTGAGGTGGATAGCTGATGTTTTGAGGATGTGTAAAATACAAAGGCACAGGAAATTTGGTAAAAATTGATGGCAAGATGAATGAAGTATGTTGTCAAAAAATACTGGAGGAACGTTTGCATTCATCAGCCAGGAAGCTGCGCATGGGACGTACTTGGACATTCTATCGTGACCATGATCCAAAACACAAGGCCAAGTTGACCTGTCATTGGCTACAGCAGAATAAAGTGAAGGTTCTGGAATGGCCATCTCAGTCTCCTGACCTCAATATCATCAAGCCACTCTGGGGAGATCTCAAACGTGCAGTTCATGCAAGACAGACCAGGGATTTACAGGAACTGGAGGCTTTTTGCCAAGAGGAATGGCAGCTTTACCATCTGAGAAGATAAAGCGCCTCATCGACAAACACTACAAAAGACTTCAAGCGTGTCATTGATGTTAAAGGGGGCAATACACGGTATTAGGAACTAGGGTATGTAAACTTTTTTTCGGGGTCATTTGGGTAGTTTCTGTTGCCAATATGATTTCAAAAGAGTAAGCACAGTTGATTGATAATAAATGGCTTCAGCCAAAAACTAACCACGAGTGAAAGAAAAATTTTTGTGTTATTCATATTCTCTGAAAAATGGCCAAGAAATCATAAATTCTGCCAGGGTATGTAAAATTAGGAGTACAACTGTATGTATTCAACCAGGCAGGTTGAGGGGCTCCAGGGGATTTGTTTATTTGGGAGGAAATGGGCTTTTAAGTTTCCTCATTGTTTAGGAAAATCCGTTTTGGGATCTGGAGCCCGGGGATTTCGTAGTGATCCGGGTGGGATGAAATCCCTTGTCCTGGGTCCTGATTTTGAGATCCACCAGCATAATGACTGGTCAGGTGTGTGCTGGGCTATTTGTAGACACCTGACCATGATTCTGGGCTCCACCCTCCCAAGGAGTCCAGGCAAGCAAGGGAGAAGTGTGCATGTCTGCACAGTTCTGTTTGTCAGAGCAGAGGGTCCAAGCTTGTGGGCTGGAACAGCAAGGAAGCTGGAAAAGAGTGCCGAGGTACAGGGTGTACAGGAACTTCATTATAAAGCCAAGAGGGCTGAAGCATAAGACTGAGCAGCAGCGCTGCTAAAGAGAGCCAGGTGGCTTGGTATTTTCTGTTTAACTTAGTGTTGCTGTGGAAAGCTGAAACCCCTGTGTGGGCAACTCTTCTGTTATTGGACTTTTTCTTTTTTTTTCTTTTAATAAACGTGGGCCAACAAGCCCTTAGACGGCATATCTGGTGTGGACTCCGCTCACTGGTCTCTACACTAAGCTAAAGAACCCCCAATGTTACAAGTGGTGCTCGGATTGGGGCATAACTGAAGATCCTCACATATACCAGTGAACTATTGCCAGAAACTGCCTCTGCTCTGCAGCAGGTGGTGTACCTGGAAGGGAGAGGCCCCTTAAAGAGATAATGCTCTGTGCAGTGGAGTGATTGCGAATATGAAGCATCCACCAATGTTTGAATCGGCTGTGGACTGGTGCAAGCGGCACCTGGCAGTGCTGAACCAAGCTACAGAGGAAAGAAAGCCAACCCTCAATGCAAGGGGAGAGCAGCTGGAGGTCCATAACTGGAAGAAGGGTGTTGCTGTTAAAATAGTAGCTACTGTGAAAGATGTGAATGTGTCACAGCATGAGACAGGATACAGCAGAGAGAAGCCCATGCTATATGCAAGGAGAGAGGCTGACAAAAGGCTGAGACCGAGAGTGATTGCCCAACACAGAGGAAGCCAGTTGGGCTGTCTGTGTACCATGGGATATGTCTAACAAGGATCATGGCAAGTGGCTTCAGGAGGAGCCGATACATCATGTTGGAGAGAGCCAGCAAAGTTCTGCTGGGAGAGTGCGGTCACCCATGGCGACAGGAGTGAAAGTTGTGCCTGAAAGGAGGAGTTGCAGTGGAGATATGGCTCAGCGCCCCCACAAAGTGGCCTGTGCAATACAGTTGGCTGGGAATCACCAGGAGAGAAGCGCCCAGGGAAAAAGTCATCCAGTACCCTGCCTGGAATGTGGTCAGCTGGGGCATGGCATGTTTTCTTGCCCTAGGTTCTGGAATTCACCTGGAGATAATATTGCTTAGCAAAAGTCTATCTGCGGGCTCAGATTCCCGTGAAAATATGTTTGCAGTCACCCCTAGCAACAAGGAGTCTCCTGTTGTGTCGGCACGGGGTGCTAAACAGTGGGAGATACCTGCTGTAGTTTCATCCCGTGGCCACCAGGGGGAGTTGGTCAGTAAAAGTGCAGCAGAGGACTGGTTCGTGAGACGCTGTACTCAAATGAAGATGGTGACCCCTACTACTGCGGTGGGTAAGACTGTCTAATGGAATAATGACTGGAAATGTTGAGTTTGTGGAAAACAACTGGTTATGAGACTGTCCATGATGTGAAAGTGACCCCAGTTATTGGGGCCACTGAATGTGTTCTTGAGGGTCACTTTTCTCTGTGCAGTACCCTGTACAGTGGAGAGGCAGGGGGTTAAAGTCAAACCTGCACCTATATGTGCTTCTCAAGAGGGGAATAGTGATGTGTCTAATGTCTGCCAGTCTCAAGTTGGCAGTGGGCTCGGACAGCCTGCAAGAGCTAAAAATGCCGGTTCTTGCAAAGCAAAAGTTGTGGTTAAAGATGAACCGTTGCCCATAGCAACTGGTGGTAAGACAGCACAGTTGTCCCTAGACATCTCCAGGGAACTTCATGTATTGGAGCCAGAGGTTGCCCTGGACAACGGTGATGTCACTCTGGTGGGGCAGAGTGGAACTGCACCTTATAATGGTAATGTCTTAGTGCAAGCTGCTAATACTAAAAATGCGCAGGTGAATAGTGGGTTGATGCAACCTGTAGAAAGTGTAAAGGTCACTGAAGTTTGTGAAACGCCATCCGAGCACGGTGGTGAATATGGTGTATTGCAACCTGCTGTGTTAAAACACGTATTACCGCAATCTGACATGATTTACAATGACTTGTGTAATGAGTCTGCAACCAAGCCGTCTGTTCTTTTGTGTCTCCTTGGGCGGATGGATCAGTGCTGAGGAGTACCGGTAAATGGTGCGCACAAACAATGGATTGGGATAGTTGGAGTAAAAATCTTATCTCCATGATAGATGAGGCTTTTATGCACAAAAATAAGGTGGACACTGTTTCGGCTGTGCCAGCAGGAGGGACTGCAGAACAACTTGTACCAGAAGGTGCAGTAGCTGCTGCAGGGGTTAACCCTCGTGCGAAAGATGGACCAAATAAGGGCAAGCGCACAGCGGAGACATTGTCTGTGACCCACAAAACTGAGGTTGACATGGAGTGTCAAAGTGATGTCACTGGTAATGTTCTGGAGCAGTTCACTGATGCTGAGCCTGAGAAGTTTGGTATGAGTCCAGCACCTGGCAGCGCTCTGGTAGAGCACCAGGCTGTGGTTGCCTCCAGCTGGGAGGATTTTTGTTTAAAAGTTGCAACTCAATTCTCAGTGAATGAGTCTGTCTGCATTCCCAGTATAATAACAGTCCCCAGGAAGGACTTGGGCCTGGGATCAAGGGTCTGGTCTGTAACCAAAGCATTAAAAGATGCTTGAACTTTGGGATGTACAGCCAATCTATACTAGTGTGTCTCCTCCACAGTCTGACGGTCTGGTACTGCGGAGTACCACTAGGTAGAGCACTGAATGGCAGGCTGTACAGAACAAAGAACAACAGGACAGGAATGGTTTATTCCTGAATTTGTTACTTTTGTTAAAAGTTGCCACTGCCTATGCTGCTGGATTACGTCCGGAAGATATAATATACAGTCAGGTCCATAAATATTGGGACATCGACACAATTCTAATCTTTTTGGCTCTATACACCACCACAATGGATTTGTAATGAAACAAATAAGATGTGCTTTAACTGCAGACTTTCAGCTTTAATTTGAGGGTATTTACATCCAAATCAGGTGAACGGTGTAGGAATAACAATAGTTTGTATATGTGCCTCTCACTTTTTAAGGGACCAAAAGTAATGGGACAATTGGTTGCTCAGCTGTTCCATGGCCAGGTGTGTGTTATTCCCTCATTATCCCATTTACAAGGAGCAGATAAATTGTCCAGAGTTCACTTCAAGTGTGCTATTTGCATTTGGAATCTGTTGCTGTCAACTCTCAATATGAGATCCAAAGAGCTGTCACTATCAGTGAAGCAAGCCATCATTAGGCTGAAAAAACAAAACAAACCCATCAGAGAGCTAGCAAAAACATTAGGTGTGGCCAAATCAACTGTTTGGAACATCCTTAAAAAGAAAACGCACTGGTGAGCTCGGCAACACTAAAAAACCCGGAAGACCACGGAAAACAACTGTGGTGGATGACTGAAGAATTCTTTCACTGGTGAAGAAAACACCCTTCACAACAGTTGGCCAGATCAAGAACACTCTCCAGGAGGTAGGTGTATGTGTGTCAACAATCAAGAGACTTCACCAGAGTGAATACAGAGGGTTCACTACAAGATATAAACCATTGGTGAGCCTCAAAAACAGGAAGGCCAGATTAGAGTTTGCCAAACAACATCTAAAAAAGCCTTCCCAGTTCTGGAACAACATCCTATGGACAGATGAGACCAAGATCAACTTGTACCAGAGTGATGGGAAGAGAAGAGTAAGGAGAAGGAAAGGAACTGCTCATGAGCCAAAGCATACCACCTCAGTGAAGCATAGTGGTGGTAGTGTCATGGCGTGGGCATGTATGGCTCCCAATGGAACTGGTTCTCTTGTATTTATTGATGTGACTGCTGACAAAAGCAGCAGGATGCATTCTGAAGTGTTTCGGGCAATATCTGCTCATATTCAGCAAAATGCTTCAGAACTCATTGGACGGCGCTTCACAGTGCAGATGGACAATGACCCGAAGCATACTGCGAAAGCAACCAAAGAGTTTTTTAAGGGAAAGAAGTGGAATGTTATGCAATGGCCAGTCAATCACCTGACCTGGATCCGTTGAGCATGCATTTCACTTGCTGAGGACAAAACTGAAGGGAAAATGCCCCAAGAACAAGCAGGAACTGAAGACCGTTGCAGTAGAGGCCTGGCAGAGCATCACCAGGGATGAAACCCAGCATCTGGTGATGTCTATGCATTCCAGACCTCAGGCTGTAATTGACTGCAAAGGATTTGCAGGATCGGCCATTGTGCTCTTGCTGGGTGTCCTTTAACCACATGCCGACCGGGCCATAGCCGAAAGACGGCCACAGCGCGGTCGGGTTATCCTGGGTGGACGTCCCTGGGACGTCCTCCCAGAATACTGCTCTCGCGTGCCCCCTGGGGCGCGCACCCGAGAACTCCCGTGACCGCCGGGTCCAGAGGACCCGGCGCATCACGGTGAACGGCCGCTAATTGCGGCCGTTTACCATGTGATCGCTCTGTCAAATGACGGAGCGATCACATGTAAACAAACCGGCGTCATGTCATGACGCCGGTTCCTCCCTCCCCTCTGTGTACCGATCGGTACAGAGGGGGAGGAGCGGGGGAGGGATCGGACAGTAGCAGCGTTGTGGGCTGCATCTGTAGTGCCCACAACGTTGCTCTGTGACAAATACAGTCACATCCAGCCATCCATCCATCCATGCTCAGCCATCCCTCCATAATATAATATCCTGCAATGCTCTGCCATACCCCGCAATACTCTGCCATACCCCGCAATACCCCACAATACTCTGCCATACCCCACAATACTCTGCCATACCCCACAATACTCTGCCATACCCCGCAATACCCCACAATACTCTGCCATACCCCACAATACTCTGCCATACCCCACAATACCCCACAATACTCTGCCATACCCCACAATACTCTGCCATACCCCACAATACTCTGCCATACCCCACAATACCCCACAATACTCTGCCATACCCCGCAATACCCCACAATAATCTGCCATACCCCGCAATACCCCACAATAATCTGCCATACCCCACAATACTCTGCCATACCCCACAATACTCTGCCATACCCCGCAATACCCCACAATACTCTGCCATACCCCGCAATACCCCACAATACTCTGCCATACCCCGCAATACCCCACAATACTCTGCCATACCCCGCAATACCCCACAATACTCTGCCATACCCCGCAATACCCCACAATACTCTGCCATACCCCGCAATACCCCACAATACCCTGCCATACCCCGCAATAACCCGCAATACCCCACAATAACCCGCAATACCCCACAATACTCTGCAATACCCCGCAATACTCTGCACTACTCCGCAATACCCCGCATTACCCCACAATACTCTGCAATACCCCACAATACTCTGCAATATCCTGCAATACCCCGCAATACTCTTCAATACCCTGCAACACCCCGCAATACTCTGCACTACTCCGCAACACCCCTCAATACTCTGCACTACTCCACAACACCCCGCAATACTCTGCAATACTCTGTACTACTCTGCAACACCCTGCAATACTCTGCAACACCCTGCAATACTCTGCAACACCCTGCAATACTCTGCAACACCCTGCAATACTCTGCAATACTCTGTACTACTCCGCAACACCCTGCAATACTCTGCAACACCCCGCAATACTCTGCAATACTCTGTACTACTCCGCAATACCCAGCCATACCCAGTCATACTCGGCGATACCCTGCCATGCGCAGCCATGCGCAGCCATACCCAGCCATGCGCAGCCATACCCAGCCATGCGCAGCCATACCCTGCTATGCGCAGCCATGCTCGGCCATATTCAGCTGTACTTGGCCTCTGTATGTGGCCAGGCTGTGGAAGTCTCACACATGTGCTATCGCCATACTCAGGGGGAGTAGGAGAATCTATTTTGGGGTGTCATTTTTGGTATGTATATGCTATGTGTTAGAAATATTGTATAAATGGACAACTTTGTGTTAAAAAAAAAAAGTGTTTTAACCACTTCCCTCCCGCCGGCCGTCATATGACATCCTTGACTTTGTGCGGGGATATCTGAATGATGGGTGCAGCTACAGGCATCATTCAGATATCAGCTTTTTCAGCCGGCGATACCCATAAGAATGATCATAGCGGCTGTTCCACTGCTTGATCGTTCTTATGGGAGGCGAGAGAGGACCTCCCCCCCTTCCCGCCGTCCTCCGATGCTTCTACCGTCTCACCGCTACGATCGAAGCCAGGATCGTTTTTTTTTTTTTTTTTTTTTTTTATTATTTCAGGCTTCCCAGCCTAGAGGTGAGATGTGAGGTCTTATTGACCCCATATCTCACTGTTAAGAGGACCTGTCATGCCATATTCCTATTACAAGGGATGTTTACATTCCTCGTAATAGGAATAAAAGTGATCAAAAAAAATTTTTTTTGGAAAAAAGTGTCAAACTAAAATAAAGTAAAATGAACAATAAAAAAAAAAAAAAAAAAAATTTTTAAAGCGCCCCTGTCCGTGTGCTCGCATGCAGAAGCGAATGCACACGTAAGTCCCGCCCACATATGAAAACGGTGTTCAAACCACACATGTGCGGTATCGGTGCGAACGTTAGAGCGAGAGAAATAATTTTGGCCCTAGACCTCCTCTGTAACTCAAAACATGTAACCAGTAAAAAATTTTAAAGCGTCGCCTATGGGGATTTTTAAGTAGCGAAGTTTGGCGCCATTCCACGAGCGTGTGCGATTTTAAAGGATGACATGTTAGGTATCTATTTACTCGGTGTAACTTCATCTTTCACATTATGCAAAAACATTGGGCCAACTTTACTTTTTTTGTTTTTTTTTTAAAGCACAAAACTGTTTTTTTTCCCAAAAAAAAGCGTTCAAAAAATTGCTGCGCAAATACCGTGCAAGATAAAAAGTTGCAACAACCGCCATTGTAGAGGTGCTCCCCTGCATGTTGGACCTCTGTATGTGGCCACGCTGTGTAAAAGTCTCACACATGTGGTATCGCCATACTCGGGAGTAATAACAGAATATGTTTTGGGGTGTAATTTGTGGTATGCATATGCGGTGTGTGAGAAATAACCTGCTAATATGACATTTTTGTGGGAAAAAAAAAATCTTGATTTTGCAAAGAATCGTGGGAACAAAAGACAACTTCAAAAAACTCACCATGCCTCTTACTAAATACCTTGGAATGTCTTCTTTCCAAAAAGGGGTCATTTGGGGGGTATTTGTACTTTTCTGGCATGTTAGGGTCTCAATAGATATGCCGTCAGTAATTCAGGTGTGATCAATTTTCAGATATTGGCACCATAGCTTTTGGACTGTATAACTTTCACAAAGACCAAATAGTTTACACCGATTTGTACTTATTTTTACCAAAGATATGTAGCAGTATAAATTGTGGCCAAAATTTATGAAGAAAAATTACTAAATTTGCTAAATTTTATAACAGAAACAAAGAAAATTTTATTTTTTTACCGAATTTTCAGTCTTTTCTTTTTTTTTTTTTTATAGCGCAAAAAATAAAAAACCCAACGGTGATTAAATACCACCAAAAGAAAGCTCTATTTGTGTGAAAAAAAGGACAAAAATTTCATATGGGTACAGTGTTGCATGACTGAGTAATTGTCATTCAAAATGTGAGAGCACCAAAAGCTGAAAATTGGTCTGGTTAGGAAGGGGGTTTAAGTGCCCAGTTGTCAAGTGGTTAAGGGAGCTAGGGCAGCCTCCAGGCTCACCTGTCCCACACCTATCCATTCCATGCATGTGGAGACACTTATAAATTCTGTAGTGTTAGGACTGCAAGCAACACAGGGTGCCATGACGAGGCCTTGCAGCTTTCACATGCGTTTGCAAATGTGTGTTAACTAAACCCCTGCTTTTAACAGACGGTTAGACAGGCCAATTTGGTTGGTTAGCAGACTGGTTGGTGAGTTGAGCTATGGAATTGTTTTTGTCTTGCGTGAAAAGGGTTTGCAACCAAGTATTAAAAAGTGAAAGTTTGGATGATTGTTAATCTGTCCCATTACTTTTGGTCCCTTTAAAAAGTGAGGCACATATACAAACTGTTGTAATTCCTACACCGTTCACCTGATTTGGATGTAAATACCCTCAAATTAAAGCTGAAAGTCTGCAATTAAAGCACATCTTGTTCGTTTCATTTCAAATCCATTGTGGTGGTGTAGAGAGCCAAAAAGATTAGAATTGTGTAGATGTCCCAATATTTATGGACCTGACTGTATAAGAGAGACTTTGGAGAAATGGAAAATGAGCCCAAAATGTCTGTGGTTTCACCTCCTAACAGCCAGGTGGAAAGCCTTTCTGCTGCTATGGTCCAGGGTGGTGCTGGTCAGTTGTCAGTGTCAATGAAGGGCGCGTATACGGTACCAGTGGCCAAACCACGTGAGATGGAAGGAGCAAGTGTAGACCAGAAAATGGCAGAAATCCTGACTGGGGCTCAGACGGAGATGATTAGAGACTGAGGCCACCAGTCCAATAGATAAGTTTATGTGACAAACCTGATAAGGTCCCTGAGACAGGGAAATGGGTAATAAGTGCAGTAAGGTTGGTATGCGGATCAGACGAGAGCTTGTCTGTTCTGGTTTTGGATAGAAATCCAGGTGGTATTAAAAAAAAAAAAAAAAAAAAAAAAAAACAGGTGGTAAGACAGCTGCCTGCTGAGTGGGTGACACCAGGGGAGGTGGCATCTTGTGAGGTTCTCGTGGGTGATTGCCACCCTCCGGTGTGTGTGCCCTCTGCAGGTACTGCCCTAACAGATGCTGAGAGAGGTGTTGGGAAACCTGGGGACCTGAAGCATGGAGGCAGAAGGGTTGGTAGAAAGACCAGGGGTAACCCGTTAAGATTTCAGGAGAGGAAGTGCTTATGGAAATGCATACGAAGAAGAGTTTGGAAGGTCGCATCAAAGCTCATAGCAGAGTGACAGTGAGGCTTAGAGGGAGACACCAAAGGAGGCATTGGGTAGAGTTCCCCTTTAGGACAAGTGAGGTCGGACAGGATTGGACTTCTGTAAATGGTAGCTGGCACAGAGGTGCCAAAAGAAACGTGTGTTCCGCCCTCTGGGTCGAAACAAGGGGGGATATATGGTAGTGTGGTACCCCACCAGCGGAAAGAAAACAGGGTTCTCAACCAGGCGGGTTGAGGGGCTCCAGGGGGTTTGTTTGTTTGGGAGGAAACTGGTTATTCAGTTTCCTCATTGTTTAGGAAAATCCGGGATCTGGAGCCCGGGGATTTCGTAGCGATCCGGGTGGGATGAAATCCCCAGTCCTGGGTCCTGATTTTGAGATCCACCAGCATACTGACTGGTCAGGTGTGTGCTGGGCTATTTGTAGACACCTGACCATGGTTCTGGGCTCCACCCTCCTGAGGAGTCCAGGCAAGCAAGGGAGAAGTGTGCATGTCTGCACAGTTCTGTTTGTCAGAGCAGACAGAGGGTCCAAGCCTGTGGGCTGGAACAGCAAGGAAGTTGAAAAAGAGTGCCGAGGTACAGGGTGTACAGGAACTCCATTATAGAGCCAAGAGGGCTGAAGCATAAGACTGAGCAGCAGTGCTGCTAAAGAGAGCCAGGTGGCTAGGTATTTTCCGTTTAACTTAGTGTTGCTGTGGAAAGCTGAAACCCGTGTGGGCAACTCTTCTGGACTTTTTTTTTTTTTCCCTTTTAACCACTTGTTTACTGGGCACTTAAACCCCCCTCCTATCCAGACTAATTTTCAGCTTTCAGCGCTGACGCACTTTGAATGACAATTGCGCAGTCATAAAACACTGTACCCAAATGAAATTTTTATCATTTTTTTTCCCCACATAGAAACTAAAAAATGGGACTTTAAGGGCACTGCGGTATTAAAGTACAGAAAAGTAAGTATGGTTTTTGAAATTTTATTAGCAAAGTACAAAAAACAGAAAACAAACATATGAGTTTAAAAACAGATCTGACTAGACATGGAACCTAGTTGTATACACCATATGGATCCTATCCTGCAAGCTCTCATGATATCTCTTGTATCTAAATGTATACAATCCAAACATTCATTCCAAAAGGAAAAGAATAAACTTCCCCAGGCAAACGGTAATGGGAGAATGTGGAACTGTAATTGAAGAGGAGCTGCAGGTCTGGTAGTCCAAGGTGAGGTGCTCTCTAACTGCTCAACATGTTTCACGTTAACAAAACGCTTCTTCAGGAGCTAGAGGTTCAATTGTGTATAGTAGTTGTGGATACTACCAGTAAAACAGGCAGCCGAATGATCGCAAAACAATCAGAAGTAAATGTGTCTGACTTGTATCAGAAAGGCACCAGTCAGAGCCAAGAACCTCCCAGGTAACATAACATCAAGTAGCCGTGGGTAGAAGGAATAGCTTTTGTGGGCTGATGTATGAAAGGAGCGTAGTCCAAGGGCAGATGGGAGGAGGTTCGGGGGTACACTGCTCATGGATGAGGCGCTGGTCTAATTGAGTGGTGTACCCCCGAACCTCCTCCCATCTGCCCCTGGACTACGCTCCTTTCATACATCAGCCCACAAAAGCTATTCCTTCTACCCACGGCTACTTGATGTTATGTTACCTGGGAGGTTCTTGGCACTGACCGCTGCCTTTCTGATACAAGTCACACATTTACTTCTGATTATTTTGCGATCATTCGGCTGCCTGTTTTACTGGTAGTATCCACAACTACTATACACAATTGAACCTCTAGCTCCTGAAGAAGCGTTTTGTTAACCTGAAACATGTTGAGCAGTTAGAGAGCACCTCACCTTGGACTACCAGACCTGCAGCTCCTCTTCAATTACAGTTCCACATTCTCCCATTACCGTTTTGCCTGGGGAAGTTTATTCTTTTCCTTTTGGAATGAATGTTTGGATTGTATACATTTAGATACAAGAGATATCATGAGAGCTTGCAGGATAGGATCCATATGGTGTATACAACTAGGTTCCATGTCTAGTCAGATCTGTTTTTAAACTCATATGTTTCCTGTTTTTTGTACTTTGCTAATAAAATTTCAAAAACCATACTTTTCTGTAGTTTAATACCGCTGTGCCCTTAAAGTCCCATTTTTTAGTTTCTATATGGTTACAAATACAATTTTGGGGACGCTGGCACAAGTTGTTACCAAGTACCTACAGAGTCACCCTGTTTTTTAGGTACTTTAGAACTAGGATCTTTTCTTCTGATTTTTTTCCCCACAAATAGAGCTTTCTTTTGGTGGTATTTTTTTACCTCTGCGGTTTTTATTTTTTGTTAAAAAAAATGTAAAAAAACAGAATTTAAAATTTTTTTTTTTTTTTTTTTTATTTTATATTATATTATAAAAAATTTAAAACAGGTAATTTTTCTCCTTCATTGATGTACGCTGATGAGGCGGCACTGATGGGCACCGATAGGCGGCACTGATAGGTGGCAGTGATGGGCACTGATGGGTGGCAATAATGGGCACCATCAGTTACACTGATAGGCAGCACTGCTAGGTGGCACTGATTGGCACTACTGGTGGGCATTGATAGCTGGCACTTGTGGGCACTAATAGGTGGCACTGTGGGCATTGTTAGGTGGCACTGTGAGCACTGTTATTTGGGCACAGATGAGGCAGATGTGCCTCTTCCACTTCGGGACTGATGTCCCTCGCATCCGAGCCGGTGATCGGCTTTTTTTTTCTACTCACGCTGTCAGCGTGAGTAGAAAAAAAGGCTGATTACCGATCTTTTGTTTACATCATGTGATCAGCTGTCATTGGCTGACAGCTGATCACATGGTAAGGGGCCGGGACCAGCCCCTTGGATCGGTGATCACCCGAGTCTGTGACTCGGTGATCACAGCACGCTCGGCGCATGCACGCAGGGCGCGTGCACAGGGGAGGCCGTCATATGATGGCCTCCCGGGAATTCAGGTCCGCGCTGTGGCCGTCATTCGCCCATAGCGCAGATGTCAAGTGGTTAATAAACGCGGGCCAACAAGCCCTTAAACGGCATATCTGGTGTTGGACTCCGTTCTCGTAGGCTCTACACTAAGCTAAAGAACCCCCAATGTTAAAAATAAATATATATATATATATATATATATATATATATATATATATAATTACATACACACACTATCTCACAAAAGTGAGTACACCCCTCACATTTTTGTAAATATTTTACACACAGCCATATCCAGAGATTGTCTTTGGGGTATAGACCTATGAGTGCTGCCAGCATTGCTACAGAGGTTGAGGGGTGGGGGGTGGGGGGTCAGCCTGTCAGTGCTCAGACCATACGCTGCATACTGCATCAAATTGGTCTGCATGGCTGTCATCCCAGAAGAAAACCTCTTCTAAAGATGATGCACAAAGCCTGCAAACAGTTTGCTGAAGATGAAGACAAGCAGACTAAGGACATGCATTACTGGAACTATGTCCTGTGGTCTGATGAGACCAAGGTAAACTTATTTGGTTCAGATGGTGTCAATTATGTGTGGCAGCAACCAGGTGAGGAGTACAAAGACAAGTGTGTCTTGCCTACAGTCAAGCATGGTGGTGGGAGTGTCATGGTCTGGGGCTGCATGAGTGCTGCCGGCATTGGGGAGCCACAGTTCGTTGAGGAAACCATGAATGCTAACATGTACTGTGACATACTGAATCAGAGCATGATCCCCTCCCTTCGGAGATGGGGCCGCAGGGCTGTATTCCAACTTGATAACGACCCCAAACACACCTCCGGAAATGGCTCGGATTGCATGGGTTGTGAACGAGGATGGCTTTGCGAGATCCTGTAAGGCCAGGAAGTGTTGTATGCTGGCTAAGTATAGTCTGATGGTGGTGTGTGATGATAAAGCCAATTGAGTGTGGCAATATGAAATGAAAGCTAGTATGTGCTTAGTGTCTGTTAACGTTGCCACGGGGCAGGATGCCAGAAACTTGCAGAAGGCATTCCAAGCTGTGTGATAGGCCTTGAGTGTGTTGCGGGATAAGGATTGATTATGCTGGGTCGCGCTGTGAAGTGCTACTTTAATGTCAGCTGAGACCAAGGTGGGGTAGGAGGTGACGTTGTTGGCTCCGGGTTTCTGCTGAAAAGGTGAAATGAAGTTAAAACTGGACAGTATGTCTGTTTGCGATGTTGCACTTGCCCGGAATGTATGTGCAGTGCACATTGAACTGATGCTGCAGGGATAATTGTACCAGCCTGTGTAGGAAGGAAATAAAAGGATTGACTTCGATCTGCCCTTGTTGGCGATATCGGCTGTGGCCTGGTTGTTGGTGGCGAAGGCCACCGTTTGTCCGGTCCAGGTATGGCCCCAGACCTGAGTGGCTGCTACGATCGGGTGTAGCTCAAAATGAGGAAGACTGCATGAACTCGGGATTAGGAGTATCTCTGGAGGCCCTGGTCCTGCAAACCAATGATGGCCAAAAATTGCAGAGAAGCCTGTGGAGTCTGCGGCATACGTTACTACCTGCGGTGATAAAGGCGATACTGACGGTATGAACATGGATATGCCATTCCAACTAGTAAAGGAACCCATCCCACATAGACAAATCTGCTGCTGTGTCTAATCTAAGGATTTGATCAGGGTTCTGTGTCTGAGAGAGAAAGACCAAGGAGCGCGAAATGAAAGATTGTTCCTGGGGAATAATTCTCATTGCGAAGTTGAGCATCCCTAAGAGGGATTGAAGCTATTTCTTAGTACACCCCTGTGCACTGGTAAAGTCATGAAGAACCAACCTGATAGGGGTCGGTTTGTTGGGGGGCAGGCTGGCCTGCATGGAGCAAGTGTTGACCCCGAGGAAGGTGATAGTGTGCTGGGCCTTCCACTTTGACTATCTCAATGTGCCCATAGCAGAACACAAACACCACTCCTAACCTATCTAGGCCTACCAGGGGCGGGCTGGGCTGTTTGATTAGCAGAAAGTCATCCATATAATGACCATCTGGCACTGGGCTTGGTGCGATAGGATCTAAGTGAGGGACTGGGTGGAGGTGTCAGAGCCACGGGCTGCTTTTAGAGCCGAAGGTCGGTTTAGTGGCGAAGTTATGACTCTTTCCATTTAATGCCGTGCCAGCACCAGGACGGTTGGATGGGTAGAAGCTTAAATGCATCTGATATGTCGGCTTTAGAGAGTCAGGCGCTTGTGCCTATTTTGATAATGGACTGGATCGCCATGTCGTCTGAAGCATATTTCAGGGAGAATTCCTCTGCAGGAATTAAGGAATTCAAACTTGGGATGAGGGAAGAATGAGGCACAGACAGGTCGTACACAACAAATTTTATGTGAAGCTGAGAAATGGCCGAGGACACGGATTGAAGAGATGCCTGCTGGGTGCTGGGCCCATCTGTCGCTGGTGGTGGGAAGAGGAGGCTGAAGAGTTCAGCTTTCCTTGCTGTAGTGGGGAAAGGCATGCCCCTGTGCCTTAGTTCCACTGTAACTTGGGGATGGTCCATCCCCTGAGGGACTGCACGCTGCTGCTCTCTGAAACCGGAGAGGGTGACAGGCAGATGTAAGGTCTTTGCTGCTGGCCTGTGGCATGGCTCTGGCTGACTTGTGCTCTAGTTGCAAAGTCCTGATTTTTGAGGTTGAAAGCTCAGTCTGGAACCTGGGGGAATAACGTCCAACCTGGTGCAGGATGGAACTACCTGAACTCAACTGACCTGGAGGAGAAATGACAGGTAGGCAACAGTGAGTGGCCTAATTACATGCCATTAGGAGGTGAATGAGTGGCTGGGTCGTGCGACTTTCAGATGCCTTTTATAGGGACTGCAAGAGAAACCTTATCGGGAGGCGAATAATGGTTAAACGAACAAATTTTGAAACCATGAATGGAATTTGAAGGAAAAACTGCTGTGAGTACAGTTGGTCTGAAGCTATGTCGGCCGATATGCCTTGTTGCGACTGGATTTGAACTGGACCGTAGGGTGAGCCGTACTGGTGACGTCAATGATGTGACAAATCATACAGTGATCTGAATTTAAAAATGAACCGTTGCGTCGCTGAGGCGACCGACATCGAACAACAGTAGAGTGTATGACGGGATAAAAAAAAATGAAAAATGCACGAATGACCCCACACGAAGCGACTGCCGAACCCAAGGAGAACATGGCAGACAATATACGAAATAATACCACTGAATGATTTAAGTGATGGTGACACGAATCGGGGTGCCGTAACTGTGACTTGACAGTGAACCGAACTGTGGAATATGGGATGAAATGAGAGCGAAATGAAATGAGTGAAATTAAGCTGACACGAATCGGAGTGCTGCTAAAGTGACTGGACTCAATCAGTGTGTGGGGTATATGAAATGAAGTGACTGAAATGATTGCCATAAAGCTGTGGCTTCATGGTTTACTCAAAAATCATACAATAAGTGGACAGAGATCGAAAAACTATGGCTAGCTCTAATACACCCGAATAATCTGTTATGGAATGCGAATGCGGATGTGGCCCCCGACCGTCTGCTGGGCCCTATGTCCCTGCTACGGCAGACTTGGCGTATGCTGGCTCAATCCAATAAACTGTTCACGGAAAGATCGACCTTAACCTCCTTTGTTTGTAACCCTAAAGTGCCAGATAGCCTCACTCACCAGATGTCACACCCTTGGTCTTCTAAGAATTTATTTCACTTCGGGAGTATAGTAGATTCCAGAACCCGTAAATTACTGTCCTTCTCAGACTTACAGACCAAACATGATTTGCCGAGACAAGCATTTTATGGGTATCTACAAATACGACATTACGCGTTAACCATAGCCCCGAACTTGCAATTTTCACCTCCATCCTCGTTTGAAACTATAATCTTAGCAGGTAACACACAGAAAGGACTCATATCAGGAATCTATAAGATTCTGAATGCCTTCCCCCTAGAGGAGCAAGGCAAACATCACTACATGCTCAAATGGGAGAAGATCCTTAATGAAGAACTCCCATTGGCGCAGTGGCAGGCAATATGGAACCAGACGGCAAAGAGTTCAATGTGTACATGTTATAAAGAAAATTCATATAAAATTCTTTGCTTTTGGTACCTGACCCCAGATGTGCTTCACACAATCTTCCCTACTAGCTTAGATAAATGCTGGCGCTGCCAGGAAGCAAAAAGCACTTTTATACACATCTATTGGACCTGCCCAATACTTACCCCGTACTGGGAAATGGTTCGGGACCTCCTTTCTCGCATTTTGGAAGTTGAGGTTCGGGAGTCCCCAAAATTTTTTCTACTAGGCTTATCTCCATTAAAACTTTGCAAACCGTACAAGAAATTAGTGAGACATATACTTACTGCAGCATGCTGGCTAGTAGCCCTAAATTGGAAATGCCGTACTCCACCCTCTGCTGAAGATCTTTACTCTAGAATTAAAGATGTTGAACTGATGGAGAAAATGACGGCTAGAATACAGGACAGGCTGGAGGCTCACAACAGGGTCTGGGAGCTGTGGCACCTCCGGGAGGACCCACCATGACCAGGTAATAAACCTAACCAGATGGCTCACTTCCTCTCTTCTTCCCTCTTTTCTTTCCTCCTATCCCCCCCCCCCCCAAACCCAGTATACTACAGGTTCTTATGACTTATTCCCTTCTTTTTTTTTTTTTTTTTTTTTTATTATGAGAGAATGTGATACGATCCAGTAACTGAATTAAGTTTCTATTTTCTTCTCTGTTTACCAAAGGAACTATTAACAACTAAACCATATTGAATATAAGTTTAACACCACAAGTGGATATACTGGATATTGTTTGTGATTTTCTGTGTTCCTTTACCGTGTATTACCAATACATATAATAAAAATGTTATTTGGGAGAAATGATTGCCATGACAGAGGCACGAATTGGTGTGTCGCGATGGCGACTGACAGCGAACCTGTCTGAGGAACAGGAAATAATGGCTAATGCGAGTCAACGTAAATTAGTGCGTCGCAGACGCGAAGGAATTCGAATCTGAGTGAAGAGTATGCAAAATTAAATGAATGAAATGTTTGCCATGACAGTGGCATAAATCGGTGTGCCGCAATTTTGCAACCAATAACGAACCGGACTGTGGAGCATGGAATGAAATTAGATGGAATGACTAGAACGAGCCGACGCGAATCGGTGCGTCGCAGATGCGATTGGTTCGAATCGGAGTGAAGGGTATGTGAAATGTAACTAATGAAATGATTTGCCATGACAGAGGCAATAGTCATTTTTCTGAGGTTTTTAAATCCTTGGTCCAACGCAACTTAAAAGGTTTAGTCATTAAACCTAGTAGGCGTAAAACTGATATCGAAAGGGGTATTAAATCTTTAGAAAAAAATAAGCAGATCGTCATTAGAAGTGCTGACAAAGGCGGGGGTTTAGTTATCCTTAACAAATCTGACTATTTAATTGAACTCAACGGACTTATCCATGATGCTGATACATATGAAAAATTGGGGGGTAGAGAGTGCGCATGCGCGGGACTTCCAATATGGCCGCTTAAGCCGGGAGCTCCGCTCTGCTCGAGCAAGCCAGCCGTCCTAGCACCGGAACCAGACCAGAGGGATGCCCGTAAGCAGCGGGTATCGCACAGGATCTGGGGCCACAATTCTCGGCCGAGGGGACACAGGCCGTTTCCAAGATGGCGGCCGCATCTCAAGTCATAGATCCAGCTACTTTAGCCTTCACTCCCCAAGCTAATCCCAGCAGCTCCATTATTATGACCCCCTTGCCTGCATCCACTGAATCGCTGATTGCGCGTTCAATAGACAATTACATGCTGTCTCCTCTGAATGCTACTCCATGGCACGTGGCAGACAATACCCTCTCATGTATCCAGATTCAGGATATACCCCAAAACGCAGGGGATTTGTTCATCAAATTCTCTGAATTACTGGAACGTGGACTTGCTATTACAGCCAGCAAGATCACTAATGATATCCGAGCCAACTTCCAAAATTTGGGCTCTAGAATGGAGGCAATAGAGCATAAACTTGATATCACAGTTTCCAGGGCTAACCAAAATATAGACCACATACACGTGATACAAGAACAACTAGATGTGGCCCTGAACCGTATTGATGACCTTGAGAACCGTTCCAGGAGTGACAATTTTAGGGTCAGAGGTATCCCTGAATCCATCAGACGCCCCTAAAGCCATCCAGGACCTCATACAATCTCTTATCCCTTCCTTACCACCACACAAATTGAAACTGGACAGGGCACATAGGTCACTGGGACCTCCTAGGAAAGATGGGAACCCCAGGGATATAGTGGTAAAACCACATTACTATAGTGTGAAAGAAGAGATTATGAAAGTATCTCGACAAAAGTCCCGCATTCCATTCCAAGGTCAAGAAATTCAGATTTTTGCGGACATTTCCCCAATGACCATTCAAAGGCGTAGAGCACTCAAACCACTATTACAAGTACTTTCTCAGAAGGAAATCAAATACTGGTGGGCCTTCCCCTTCGCTCTTAAATTTACCTTTAACGGCAGATCTCACTCCTTCACCACCTTCCCAGAGGGAGAACAGGTTCTTCTCTCCCTGAAACTTATTGCTCTGGAGTCTACAATGGACACTTCTAATTTGCAGGCAGGATCATCCAAGCGGCCTACACCCGCAAGCCCAATCTCCCCATCATGGAAGTCAACCAAGAGTAGGAGAGTAAAGGAACACATGCCCACCTGAAGATTTACTTTTTTCTTCTCATTTTCCTTTTACCCCAGGGCACTGCCCTGCTAGGCGACTTCTACTGGGTTCATATTTTTAGTCCTGGAGATTCGCCTGTATACTATAAGTTAACCCTTTTACCCCCTTGACAGGAGCGTGGATCCGCTTAATTGCTGAATATGGAATTTTCTTCATACAATAATCTGTAGATATTAGAACACCACCTTATCGAATGACTCTACTGAAGATGGAGGGGTCGCTCCAAGCAAGAGGACATATACTGTTCTCTTTGGTGTAAGCTTAAAAGGCATTGTTTGATGCATATAACTCATGAATAGGTGGTCACGGTCATCTCTTTTGGGGTCATGACCCACCATGGGCTCACCTAACGGTAACCTAGAGTTTTGAGATAATTGGCACCCCCCCCTCGTCCCAAGTACTTTGATATCTCCTTTTTCCTGGACCCACTGCCCAATTTACTCCAAATTCCCTCCCTTCCCGATCCCCTCTTGGCAGATTTCATAGAAACAGGTTTAAAATGTCCTGAAGGTCTGGTTTCACCTACAGTTGTTCATTTAAGATGTTGGATATTGTTATAATCTTTATCTGTTTTTTTCTTGTTGTTTTATGTGTTTTGATATCCAAGGTCGGCTGCGGCTCGGGCAGCAGTCATGTGCACCCTCCCAACTCTCTAATATGGTGTTTCTGTATTCGGGTGTTGGGAAGACAGTCCCTTGGATTTGTTTCCTACTGACGAAGGAGGGACTCTCTCCCCCTCTCTTCGTTACAGGCCTATGTTTGGCCTATTTGCACTTCTTCTTTTCTTTTCTCTTTTTCCTCTCTCTAACCTCTTCTTTCTGATTGCCAACACTCAGATGATCCCATCTCTTCCAGAAGCTCCAGGTCCCAGGTTTCTTCCCATAATACTGCCAGGTTTGATCCTTCTTAAGCATTCAGGGGTAAGTGTTTTACATATTGAGGCACCACTTCTCACACAAGGTTATGTCTTCTAACACCTTCATCTCTCCGTTGCTCAGAATTGTATCCCATAACGTGCAGGGAATTAACTCGGCAGTTAAAAGAAGGAAGATCCCGCAGGCATACCGCTCCCAAAAAATGGATGTGGTATTGCTGCAGGAAACACACTTCTTGATACAGTACAACCCTCCCTTTCTTCACGCCCATTATCCCCATTTCCACTTAGCAAATGCTAAGGATAAAACAAAGGGGGTTGCAATATTGTTTGCAAAATCCTGCCATTTTAAGACCATACAGGTTCACAAAGACATGGAGGGTAGATTTAGCATGGTGAAAGGAATGCTGGAGGATCATTTGTACTCTCTAGTCTCGTACTACACTCCCAACAAGGGTCAAGCTCAATTTTTCCGATCATGGTTTCAAACGTTAGAACCCCTATTGGAGGGAACAGTGATATATGGAGGAGACTCCAATATAGCATTTGATCTTTCCCTAGATAAATCTAAACCTCTAACATCCCAACTCACGCGCCCCAAAAAAATTAGTACTAAAATAGCAAATATGATTTTTCACCAAGGTCTCGCTGACATATGGAGGGAACTTAACCCGTCCAGCAGGGACTACATGCATTTCTCAAACCCCCATCAATCTTATTCCAGGATTGACCACATTTTCATATCAGCTCTTCACATCCCCTCAGTCAAAAAAATCCTACATCAAGGACTCCTCCCTCTCAGATCATTCAATGGTCATTCTAGTTGTACAGGGCCACCATTCTAAACCCCCCTTCCCCAGTGGAGATTTAGGGAATCCCTGCTTAAGGATCCTATCTGGGTCACAATCATTGAGAAAGCTCTGAAGGAATTCTTCCTCCTAAACGACGTGGAGGGAACCTCGGCTGAAACTTTATGGGCGGCCCATAAGGCTACGATCAGGGGACAGCTAATCCAAATGACAGCGCAAATCAAAAAAGAGAAAGCCTCAGACGTAGTAAAACGTGAAAATAATTTTGCAGCATTATGTAAGCTACACAAAAAAAGACCCGTCAAAGGTCAACATTGCACAGTTGGATGCTGCAAGAGTGGCATTAAACTTGGCACTCACGGTTAAAGCCGAGGTTTCCCTGCGTTGGACTGGAGCGAAATTTTATCAGCATAAGGATAAAATGAATACTATGCTAGCCACTAAACTATCCCCCAAACCCCGTAACTTCTCTCTACCTAAGATTAGACAACAGGATGGCACACCCACTTTAAATCCCCAGCGTATTCTGCAATCATTTCAAGATTTTTATGCTAAATTATACCAGAGAGGCAATTCGGCTGACGAATCTGAAATAGAGGCCTTCATGGAAGACCTAAATATACCCTGCCTTAACAAAAAACATGTAGAACTAATGGAAGCACCCTTCTCCACAGAGGAAACCTTGGAAGTGTTTAAAAATTGGCTCTGCCCCGGGCCCGGATGGGTTCTCCACCCTTTACTACAAAACATTTGCTGTCACTCTAGTCTCTCATCTTAACAAATTTTTTAATTCTAAACGGAAGGGAGAAGACATAGATACCCATTTGAACTCCGCTTTCATTTCAGTTATCCCCAAACCAGATAAAGACCCGTCACTAGTAGAAAACTATAGACCTATCTCCCTTATAAACAATGATCTGAAAATTCTTACCAAAATAATGGCCAACAGATTAAGCTATTTTATAAATCAATACATTAACAAGGATCAAGTGGGCTTCATCCCAGGGAGACAGGGCCCAGATCAAATTAGGAGGGCGATTGATATCAACTCAATCCTACAATCTGCCTGGGATGGAAACCCTCACCAGGAAGGCCTTTTGCTATCGCTAGATTTACAAAAGGCCTTCGACTCCCTCTCTTGGTCATACCTTTTTACAATCCTCCGGAGATGGGGGTTTGGTGAATTTTTCATAGGGTTATTACAATCCCTGTATTCTAATCCGGTAGCCAGGGTTAAACTTCAGGGCTTCGTTTCCAATCCCATCAAAATTTCAAGTGGAACTAGGCAGGGATGCCCTCTCTCTCCAATAATCTTCGCCATAGTGATTGAAACTCTGGCCATAGCAATCAGATCAGATGTAAACATCCAAGAGGTTAGGTGCAGACAATCAGTCCACAAATGCGCCCTCTTCGCAGACGATATCCTGCTCTTCGTTACCTCCCCAATAACCTCACTGCCTAATTTAAATAAACTTTTAGAATCCTTTTGGGAATATCTCAGGTCTAAAGGTGAATATGGATAAATCACAAGCACTGAACGTTTCACCAACCCCGGCTCTGGCCGATCAACTGAAACACTCATTTAAATTTAAGTGGAGTGACTCTTCAATTCATTACCTAAGAATAAACCTTACCCCAAAGATTGAACAGCTCTATCAGGCAAATTTTCCCCCCATGTACCGTAAACGCTGGTGCGGTCAGGGTACAGAGCAAAAGGGGGGTATTTCCACAATCTACACCTCCTTATCAGAACCCTCCTCCAAATTCTCATATATGGAAGCTTGGGAAAAAGACTTGCAGGAAACCTGGGACCTGGAGGAATGGCACAGAAGAGGATCAAGAGCTTATAAAGGTATATTAAACATCTCACTGGTAGAAGCTAATTGGAAAGTTCTAACCATATGGTATCTGGTACTGACAAGACTGGCTAAGATGTTCCCCTCTTCCTTCCCACTATGCTTTAGGGACTGCCAAGCCCAGGGAAGCATGCTTCATATGTGGTGGGCATGTCCAAGAATTAGAGGATTTTGGAATACATTTTTTAATCTTACCCGTAGAGTCACAGGCCTTCGATCCCTAAAAACCCACAAATTGCTCTGCTGAACGCGCAAATCCCCAAAATTCCTAAATATTCCCATAGGCTGATAACTTTCATGTTGCTTGGAGCAAAAATCATGATCGCTAAGGCATGGAAGACACCAAAAATTTCCATCGTAGCCTCTAAGAGAAAAATCTCTTGGATCATGTCCCAAGAAAGAATAGTCAGCACCATTCTGGACAACACCAAAGCATTTGAGGCAACTTGGGAACCCTGGGCTTGGCACTTGGGCAGATCCCTTATACCAGGGATCACCACAGTATGATAGCTAAACTTGTTCGGGGTGCTGGCGTCACCCCCCCCCTTTCCACTCTTTCTATTCTTTACCTCCTTCTCTGATTAGTTGTTTTTAAGATCACGTCAGATTTTATCGGTTATTAAGCAACCGAAAGATTAATAACAAACTTTATTCATCTTGTTTTATACGCTCTCTCCTCATAACATTGGGGTGTCGCAGTTTTTTTTGTTTTTTTTTTATCAACGGTTTTCAATTCCACCCATGGAGGACGGTCTTGTTTCTTGGGAACATTACTGTAGTTCCGGAGAGGCAATACAAGTCCCATCCTTCATAGAGCACTCAGTTTTTGCTTTAATAGGGTCAGACCTTGACACAGTGTGAACCCATATGGGGTGCCAGGTCGATCCCTAATCTATAGTGCTCGATTGTACTTTAGTTTCATGCAATTGTTTATTTTTTGTTTTTTTTTGGCATTGTGTTGTTCTTTTCTCACTTGAAGATCTCGGACTTTTTTGTATTATTACAGCATACAAAGATGGATATACAATGTACTGTATTTGTCAATAAACGACTTAAATTTAAAAAAAGAAAAATTGGGGGGTAATCCTACCAATAAATTCAAAGCCAAGCTGAGACGTCTGGTTAAAAGTGCCCAAGATGAAGGTATTGTTAACAAAAAGGAAGCTAGATATCTGGTGCCCGATGCCCCGCGAGTACCAGTTATTTACTAACTACCAAAGATCCACAAGAACCCACTCAAACCACCAGGGAGACCTATTTTGAGTGGGGTGGATTCTTTGTTTACCAGAATTTGCGAATACTTGGACAGTTTCTTGCAGCCGTTGGCTTAGAGTTGTCCTGCATATCTTAAAGATAGTAGGAACCTCACGGAATTGTTACAACAAGTAGAGGTTAATGAAGGTGACATACTGGCCAGCATTGATGTCAATTCTCTATATACCAATATCTAACAGAAACATGCTGTTGAAGCTGTGGTATGGGCCCTAAATAGTACTAAGATGAAAAACACACAAACAGATTTTTTGGTTCATGCTTTAGATTTGGCCATGAGTCATAACTTTTTCTGGCATGACAAGCAGTTTTATAGGCAAAAGAGAGGGGTAGCAATGGGGGCTAAGTACGCCCCCTCAGTTGCCAACTTGTTCATGAGTTACTGGGAAAAAGATGCAATCTTTAGTGGTAATTTCCCTCAGCCTAAGTTTTACAAGCGTTTATATTGAAGACATCATTATTGTTTGGGCAGGATCAAATGAGTCATTTTTACGTTTTTTTGTCAAATTGGTGAGAATAGATTTGGTATCTCCTTCTCATCAACTTCTGACAATCAAAGCATACATTTTTTGGATTTAGTCATCTTCAAAGAGAACCATCAACTGTCCACTAAAACCTACTTTAGGACAGAAAGGGCTACATTCCACTAAGAAGCTGTCACCACCCCCGATGGCTTGGCACAATTCCTAAAAGCCAATTCCTGAGGGTTAGGCGGAATTGTGCCAGAATCGAGGATTTCGACCTACAGGTTAAGGTTTTGTTTGACCATTTTTTGGAAAAAGAATACTCCCCTTGTGAGTTAAATAAGACTTTGACAGTTGTAAGAGGCACTGATAGACGATCTGTTTAAGATCATGCTCCAGCCATGGTAGTGACAGTTTTTATCTAACCAACAAGATGGCCGCAATGCCATTCTGATTGGTTTTCAGTAGGGGAGTCTCTCTCTCTCTCTCTCTCTCTCTGGCGAAATGCATTGACATAATTTCCTGGTTTGACGTCACTTCCGGTCTGTGGAACGCACGCTATGAACAGCTGCTTCCTATATCTATAGCTCTATATCCATGCCTGTTTTTAACCGTCTTTTTGTAAGTGCCGATCCCAATGCGCATTAAATCAACTTTTATAACCGTGCTTCACTATTGGTCCATCCTTTTCATTTCTGGGTGCCTGTATATCCTGTTGAGAGCCTCCTATTGGAATCTATCATCTGATGTTTACACCGATCCACCATCTGATGTTTTGACACCAATCCACGTGTGTGGGATACCATTTACAAGCCTGAAGTGACCCCTGTACTGCAAAGCTGGGGGTTGTCCTGTTCTGGTGAGTAGGGTTGCAAAAGGGGGTGTCACTGTACTCCTGCAAGTTTGTGAAGCATTTTCTGCACCTACTTCTTTGTGGACTAACACTTCAGTTGCACTTATTTGGATTTTTATTTGGACTTTTTTGTTGTTTTCACTTGTGTGTTGCGAGCGCTGTATCTTTTTATCCACATTTATCCAAGCGATTAGCACCTTGTCTACAGTAGCTGCATTTCATTATCGCTTAGTTTTTTCCATCAGCGCGAGTTTATATTTAGTAATATACTTTCACACTGAATAGCCCTGCAAGGGAATATTCTGTGTTTGTTTTGAACTTTCTTTTAAATAAAAGTGGGCAAAACCAGCACTGAAACGGATAAAAGCAAGTGGTGACGTCCTTAAAGCGCTACACTTGGTGTGAACACCTGACAATATACACACACACACATGCGATTTAAAAAGAAAAACTGTGCAAGAAATAGTTACAAAGGAGATATTACAAAACAAATATAAGCAACAGTAAAATAAAAGGGATACGTTTGTTAAAACGTAAATTTGCCAGGTCTTTGGTCTCGTGCAGATTCTGATTTTCTTGCAGAGTAAATCCAATCTGATATGTCAGAGTCACTGGCTCTTGTAAATGACTCTTAGCATTGCTACATAGTTTCAGTGCTAAAATGAGAGCTCAGAGCTTCTAGGGCAGACATCTTTTTTTTTTTTTTCCCTTCCCCATGATGGGTGTTGCCAAACGGCCCAAAGCATTTAAATATGAAATATGTTTCTCCTAAGAAGTATAATGTGTAGTAATAGCTTTGTGGACCTTATACAGGTTTGGTGTTTGCTAGATTAGTATCTCCTCCTATGTTAATAAGGTGAATACTTTTTATGAACTCCATCAAAGCAAGAATTATGGATTTGGTCTGGTTCTGAAAGTTCAGATGAGGGTAATAATAAAATATTTTTTATATTTTATGCGCTAAAGTGTAATTCAACAAGAGCCGCACCTATATATCATCTGAATAGATAAGATGATCCAAACAAATCTATACAAAATATCATGCGTTTCCTGATATAAACCTTATAACTGATACAGTACAAATTTTTGTAATATAAAAAATGCATACAAAATGTAAATTAATGTAAATATATACAAATAAAAAATAGAAAATGCTAATTCATATACTGTAGATGTGTGCAAAAAAGGTGATGAGACACAATTAGATATTGAAAAAAAAGTGTAAAAATAGTCCAATCTTCTCTATATGTAATTATGCAATCCAATTCCACCAACAGCATGAAGGGTACCGAATATTCAACACACACATGTGCTCTCCTCCACACTTAAGCCTCCTAATGGATCCACAATTACAGGGATCAAACCAGCATATGTAACTGACACCTTCAGGTGTCCTACAGTTCTCTAGATCCGCTCTGTTGCTTCCCAGCCACAGGTATCAAATGACTCTGAATATAATAACTCCAGATCACATTACATAAATCAGCCGCCATGGAAGAAGAAAAACAAAGGCCATACATAGCGTGAATACTGCTAAGTGTGTGTTTATTAAAAATGTAGAAGGGTACTCACATCAAATACATGCAATCACAGGCAAACACCTCGCCAACAGCCGGCATCGGCGGGGCGTAATGACGTCACAGGTATTTTGTATATATTTTAATAAAAAAACAAACTCGTGTGCACATCTGAGCTCCTCTGCCGACTATTTATGACAGGCCTTGTTGGGAATCTTTTGCGGACCCTGCTAGTAAAGGTTTATGACGTTAGATTTAAATCGGACGTTTTTTTTGTTTTTTTTACCAACTTGTAAATACCGGAGAAAACGAGTGACATTGTGTTCAGTACAACTCCCTCATTCTTGACACACAGTTCGGGGTTCATCAGCCGTCTCTTTCATCATATTCCCCTTAGCTCGGCAGTCAGCAATAAAGCATCCCCTTATGTTGGAGGGCAGTGGTGACTTGCCTCTTTACATTGGAGCTTGATGGTGAAGTGTCCCTCTTACATTGGAGGTCAATGGACCCTTGAGAAAGTCACTTTTCAGTGAAGCAACGCTTCGGGAGGAGCCTGGTCACTTCAGGTCTCGGCTGAGAAAAAGTTCGGATTTACCAGCGTCTTACTCAACTGTTTGCCAAAGCGATTTTAACTGTAAGTCTACACATTTTTATAATAAACCTGTGCATTACTACTACACTATTTGGATTTCCATTCATTGGCCGTTTGAGCACCATCTACCCTTGAGTGATCACAGTATGGAGATTACTGATTCAATTGAAGCGTATGACATTGAGTCTTAAGGTGAGTGGCCATAGCACTTAGCGGTGGAGCACTTGGATTTAACACTGGATTGCATGATACTTCATTATCACCACATTTGAAGAATTGTCACAGTATTTTTACTAAGAACTGTCTGATTGTAAGGTTCGCACATCACTGGAAGTTTGGATGCACTACTTTTTTGGGCTAACCAAATTTTATTCTGTTGATTATTTGTGTATCATCTATTTGAATGTACACAATATTATTTGAACGCTTTTTTTTATATGTCACAATATATATTTGCATAATTTTTTCTAAGGATTTAGCACCACCCCATTTTCTTTATTTTGAATGGTGACATACCTGCCTGCTGTTGTAGGTCACTGGTGAAGTGTCCTCCTTACATTGGTGATAATTGCTGAAGTGCTCATCTTACATTGGTGACCGGCGGTAACCCTCACATTGGTGGCCAGTTGGAGCGCTATACAGCATTTTATCAGGGGTTACTTATCTGGGAGGTTTTACAGCTCTGGCTCTTCTGAATGACATTGGCACTGGAATTACTCAGGCACTGATGGCTAGGAAATCACCCCACCTATCACCTGCAAGTCTTATGTATTGCTAGACCTGGGATAGTCTGCAGGAGACCCAAGGCACATGTGACCCCCCATGGGCAGGAAGGGGGAGAGCTTTCCCTTTAGAGTGTTTATATATTAAAGTGTTACTAAATCCACAACAGTAAAGCATGCTTGTTATACTCACTGTGGGGATAATCCTGCGCGTTATGTAAAAAGGCTGTTTGATCCTGTCATCTCTGATCCTCCCCTTCTTCCTCAGTCCCCGAACCATCAACTGATAGGACAGAGCCTTGAGGGCACTCTGCACATGCTCAGTTTGATGTGCATTGCTAGAGCGGTTTTATTTCTTTTTTGGGAGGGTGCATGTGATCAGCGCAGGGCCAATCAGCACTGTCCAGACAGAGGGTCAGGGGTCCTGTGGCCTCATAGAAGAATGGAAACTCCTCCTACAAGCTTTAACCAGTGCTCGGCTTAACACCGATGAAAGTCACAAGACTGCTATATGCTGCTGATGAGAAAAGGTATTTAGCCGTCTATATTTGCTAAAATAATTGCATTTCCATGTTCTGTATACTGTAGGAGACCAGATATATGAATGCAGGGTCCTGGGTTTAGTAACAGTTTCAAAGGGAACTGCAGTCTGCTCACATAATTTGTAATAATATCTTTGCCATTCTGAAGCTTCCCTCCAACCACTTTGCATATTTTATATATACTGTGATTCTGTACTTGCCAAATATGCTGCAGAAATCTCCCTCCACTAAGTTTGGCTGCATCCATTTTAACTGTGGGCAGCTGAAGCTGCTGCCTGTTCTTTTCCTGGATTTACACAGTGGCACACCTCCAGCTCTGCAGTTCTCATTGGCCCTCTTATGACTCATCCCCCCTCCCTTCCTGGCAAACTCGTAAGAGAGAGCTGTGAATGATGTCATAAGCCTAGGCTAATGACCAGAAAAGAAAGAGGAAGTGGGCTGTATAAGGTATTTACTGGCAGAAAAAAAAATGTTTTACTATCCAAAATTAATACAACAAGGGCAGAGGATTTAATAGATGGAAAGTGAAAAAAATGACTGAAGAGCCGCTTTAACTAGTGTTGGCAGCACGTGGTTAGCACTTCTGCCTAGCAGCACGAGGGCCATTGGTTCGAACCCCAACCACAGCACTGCCTGCCAGGTACTCCTGTTGCCTCCCACACCTCAAAGACATGCTGGTAGGTTAATTGGCTCCTGTCTGAATTACCCCTAGTATGTGTATATACGAATGTAATTTAGGGACCTTCGATTGTAAGCTCCTTGAGGGAAGGGACTAATGTGAATGTACAATATACTGTATATGTAAAGTGCTGTGTAAATGGATGGTGCTATATAAGTACCTGTAATAACTAGTTTTTACAGTGTATCATTAGAGAATATCAAAAAAGAAACTTTTCATTTTTGCGTTAGCTGATACTTGGCACAAGAATTTGTCCATTTATGCCGGAGGAAGATTTTTCCCAACACTTAGAAATACAATTAGCAGGACATGGTTTTCATACCGGTCTAGTGAGTTTCCTTTTCTCTAAAATAGATGAAGCTGCAATGTTTGCTATACTGTGGATACAAGCTTGTCATTTTACCCAGCCAAATTTAGACCGATCAGGCAACTGTCTTCAGTCTCATGTCTCTGGCAAAATCACCTGCCAGTAGTAGATACACATGAAAATTATGTAACAAAGCCAGAACTATACACTCAAGCATTGGCTTTACATCATTTTCTTTAGACTGGCTTCTCAATTATTACAATGCAGACCAAGCCTGCGCAATGTGTGTCTGCCTGGCCACTTGTAGTCTTCACCAGGAGATAATGTGATAACACAGGTGCATAAGTTGTAGATAGTTGTCGCCTCATAACAAAGTGTCTGAACAAGAAGCTTTACAACAGATTCACCAAGTATTCTTTAACCACTTCAGTACCAGGCACTTACGCACCATCCTGCCCAAGCCAATTTTCAGCTTTCAGCGCTGTCGCAATTTGAATGACAATTGCGCGGTCATGCTACGTTGTACCCAAATTTTTTTATTATTTTGTTCCCCCAAATAGAGCTTTCTTTTGGTGGTATTTGGTCTACTCTGCGATTTTTACCTTTTGCGCAACAAATAAAAAAATACCAAAAATTTAGAAAAGAAAAAGTTTCTCTTTGTTTCTGTTAATTTTGTAAATAAGTATTTATGGGTGGCACTGATGGGTACTTATGGGTGGCACTGATAGGTGGCACAGATGGGCACTGATAGGCATGGATGGGCATTGAGAAGTGGCACCGATGGGTGGCACTGATACTGATGGGTGGCATTGCTGGGCATCACTTGTTTGATCTGGACCTTAATGTTGCCAGTCAGTGCCCATTTGTGGGCAATGATTGGCATCTATTGTGCATATTTTTTCATATGTGGTTGGCCATGGGGTACATACCTGGCCATCCACATGTTGCCCCCTTCCCTGGTGGCCCAGTGTGGGCATTCGTGCGGGGGGGGGGGGTTGGGCTGATAAACAATCGGCGCTGACCCTCCTGTCAGGAGAGCCGCCAATCGGCTCTCCTCTATTCGCGTCTGTCAGACTCGAGTGAGGAAAAGTCGATCAATGGCTCTTCCTGTTTACATTGTGATTGGACATGGCTGATCACGTGCTAAAGAGCCTCCGTCAGAAGCTCTTTACTGAGATCAGTATAGCGGCGTGTCAGACACACTGCATCACCGATCGCCGCAATGCGCACCCCCACGGGCACGCGGCGGCTATTATCCTGCTGGACATCATATGACGCCCAGTCAGGATAAAGGAACCACCGCCCAGCTGCCATTCTGCTATAGGCCGGGCGGGAAGTGGTTAAATGAAAGTTACATATTGAAAAAGATTTACAAAAAATATTACATTAAAATGTTATAGTATATGAGATCTTCGAGATTGGGTTTACATATTCTTTGAGATGATTCCTTTAACAGATTTCCCCTGATGCCTTGAGGTTGTGCATACTTTCCCTTGTTATACAAAACCCTCAAGGGAATAGCACTAGAATGCTGTATGTAAGAGGCGGCTGAACACAGTCATCTTCTAGTCATTTCAATAGGCACAACCCAGTTATGCTGTATTTTCATAATGGTGAAATAAAAAAAAAAAATTTCCCCCATTTTTTACTAAGGACATTGGCAAATTTATGGGTCAGTTGAATATTGCCACTTAAGTAAATGTATTAGGTTTTTGGTACTTTTTAATTGTAAAAAGTACATTTACAACATTTGACATTGATCAATACCTTTGACTGATATGTGGGACCAGATATACCATTTCCTGGTTTATATCTTCAGTTTCTGAACAAAGAGTGACGCACGCAGGTGTTGTCACCATCTACCACACCTCACCTGATCCAGCAAATTTTTCTCATACTTCTGTCATTAACATTGTGTGAAAATGCGAATATCTCGCACGTATGCATCGGCCAAGATGCAAATCACAGCCAGCATACACTAGACATTATTTCTATGTAGGATTCAGCATCTGGGCATCATAGATATATTCTAAATTCACATAGGTGTGAACTGTACTAAACTGGTAAGTGTCTCAAAATGGAAACAAAATATACTGGGGGACATTTGTAAATTGCAAGCTGAAAAAAGTAGCAAATTGCACTCTTACAAAAAAATGTTTTAAAAGTTGCCATTAACCCTTTCATGACTAAGCCTATTTTTGAAATTTGTTGTTTACAAGTTAAAATCCGTATTTTTTGCTAGAAAATTACTTAGAACCCCCAAACATTATATATATATATTTTTTTAGCAGAGAATCTAGAGAATAAAATGGCGATTGTTGCAATATTTTTTATCACACGGTATTTGTGCAACGGTGTTTTAAACGCAAATTTTTGGAAAAGTGACACTTTCATGAATTTTAAAAAATCCAAACAGTAAAGTTACCCCAATTTTTTTGTATAATGTGAAAGATGATGTTACGCCGAGTAAATAGATACCAAACATGTCACCCTTTATAATTGCACGCACTCGTGGAATGGCGACGAACTATGGTACCTTTGAATTTCCATAGGCGACGCTTTAAAAATTTTTTGCGGTTACCAGGTTTGAGCTACAGAGGAGGTCTAGGGCTAGAATTATTGCTCTCGCTCTGACGATCGTGGCGATACCTCACATGTGTGGTTTGAACACCGTTTACATATGCGGGCGCGACTTCCGTATGCGTTTTCTTCGCTGCGCGAGCTCGCGGGGACAGGGGCACTTTAAAATTTTTTTTTTTTTTTTTTTTATTTATTTTATTTATTATTGTACTTTATAAATTGTTTAAAATTTTTTATTTATTTTTTTTTACTTTTATTGCTGTCACAAGCAATGTAAACATCCCTTGTGACAGTAATATGTGGTGACAGGTACTCTTTATGGAGGGATAGGGGGTCTAAAAGACCCCCCATCCCTCCTTTACACTTCAAAGTATTCAGATCGCCGACAACGGCGATTCTGAATACTGTGTACTTTTTTAAATTCGGCGCCATTGGCAGCCGAGTAAACGGGAAGTGACGTCATGACGTCGCTTCCGCGTTTACAACAAGAAGGCTGGAACGAAGCCGCTCGCAGCTTCGTTCCAGTCCGCCCCCAGCCGGCGAAGGCAGCCGAACGGACACCGGGCCTCCCGATCGCACGAGAGGCCCGGTAACAGTGGCGGGAGGCGACGGGAGGGGGGGGGTGTCCCCTACCGCTCCTCCGGTATAACAGCCGAGCGGCTTTTAGCCGCATCGGTTGTTATACACGGGTAGCCAATCGCCCGCTGTAAACAACGGTACCGGGATGATGCCTGCAGCTGCGGGCATCATCCCGGTAAAACCCCGGAAAGCCGAGTAGGCATATATGTGTACGGTCGGCGGGAAGGGGTTTTAAAAAAGCCCTTTTTGCGATATGGCACCACGTAGCTTTAACTGACAATTGCGCGTGTGACATTGTACCCAAACAAAATTGACCTCCCCCCCCCCCCCCCCCCCACAAAATAGAGCTTTCTTTTGGTGGTATTTGATTACCTCTGCAGTTTTTTTTTTTTGTTTTTTTTTGTTTTTTTTTGCACTATAAACAAAAACAGAGCGACGATTTTGAAAAAAAGTTATATTTTTTTAATTTTGCTATAATAAAATATCCCCAAAAAACAAATTTCTTCCTCAGCTTAGGCCAATATGTATTCTTTTACATATTTTTGGTAAAAAAATTGCAATAAGTGTATATTGATTGGTTTGCGCAAAAGTTATCGCGTCTACAAAATAAGGGAAAGATTTATGCAATTTTTCTTATAAATTTTTTGTATTAGTAATGGCAGCAATCTGCAAATTTTTTTTTTTTTAATTATTTTTTTTTTATTGCGGCAGACAGATCGGACACTTTTGACACTATTTTGGGACCATTGACATTTATGCAGTGATCAGTTCTAAAAAAAATGTACTGATTACTGTGTAAATGTCACTGGCAGGGAAGGGGTTAAACACTAGGGGGCGATCAAGGGGTTAACTGTGTTCCCTCAGCGTGTTCTAACTGTAGGGGGATGGGCTCACTAGAACATGACAGAGATCACTGGGAGCAGTAGATCTGTCATGTTGCTAGGCAGAACAGGGAAATGCCTTGTTTACAAGTGAACACAGTCATGTGACCTATCAAAACCAGCTTTCCTCCAAGTGGTAAAATGTTGGGTATAAAAGAGCATCTTAGAGTCAGAGGGGTTGATTTACTAAAACCGGCGAGTGCAAAATCTGGTGCAGCTCTGCATAAAAACCAGCCAATCAGCTTCCAGTTTTTTTTTTTTTTGTTTTTTTTTTTTTTTGTCAAAACTTAATTGAACAAGCTGAAGTTAGAAGCTGGCTGCCATGTACAGCTGCACCAGATTTTGCACTCTTCAACTTTAGTAAGTCTCCCCAGAGTGTCTCAGAAGTAAAGATGGGCAGAGATTCACCATTCTGTGACAAGCTGCATCCAAAAATTGTCGAAAATTTTCAGCATAAGGTTCCCCAAAGTAAAATTGCAAAGACTTTAAATATATCATCTACAGTACATAATATCATCAAAAGATTCTGAGAATCTGGAGAAATCTCTGTGCGTAAGGGAGAAGGCCGAAATGCCATATTGGATGCATGTGATCTTCAGACCCTTAGACAACTCTGCATTAAAAACAGGCATGCTTCTGTGACATCACTGCATGGGCTCAGGAATACTTCCAAAAAATCACTGTCTGTGAACACAGTTTGGCATGCCATCCAAAAATGCAAGGTAAAGTTCTATCATGCAAAGAAGAAGCCATATCTGAACATGATCCAGAAATGCTGCCATCTTCTCTGGACCAAAGAGAATTTAAAATGGTCTGTTACAAAGTGGAAAACTCTTCTGTGGTCAGACGAATCGAAATTTGGCATTTTTTTTGGTAACCATGGGCGCCTTGTTCTCCGGATTAAAGAGGAAAGGGACCTTCCAGCTTGCTATCAGTGCTAAGTTCAAAGGCCTGCATCTCTGATGGTATGGGGGTGCTGTTTTGGGTGCATTGGGCGCAATACTGAAAGATAGAGCCAAGTTTTAGAGCAGCATATCCTAAGGCAAGAAGGGGGCAACAATCCTCTCCCAGAACTCTGCAAATGTCTGGGAACTGAGGAGATCAATTGCTAGAGTGTTGTTAAGAGGGGATGCTACACCTTGGTAAACATGGCCATGTCCCAACATTTTTGGAATTGGGGTTGTATTTGCCAGCTTTTTTTTGCCCTGTCCCACCTTTTTTAGGCATGTTACTGCTATCAATTTCAAAATTACCTTATTTTATTCTTAAAATAGTACATTTTCTAATTTTTTAAACATTTGATATGTTTTCTATTGTAAATAAAATATGGGTTTGAGATTTGAAAATCATTGCATTCTGTTTTTATGTATTTTTTTGTAACTTTTCTGCAATTGGGGTTGTAATTGGATAAGAAAAGAAATAAGGCATTTTTTAATTGCAGCTGTGTGAATGTTTTTACATTTGTACAGCAAATTTCTTATAAAAAAATTACCCCTTAGTTTTGTATGGTGTATGTTTATATATCCTAAACATAAGGGTGGGCAGATGCAGTCAGTCCTCCACATTAGCCATTAAGTAGTTGGAATGGACAGGTTGTGCAGATCTCACGTTACCATGCTTCTCCAGTTGCTCATCTCTGGGTTTCCCTAAAAGCAAAAGAGATTGGCCTGATTAATGAGGATCATAGATATAGAGCAGGGGTCTGAAAACGTTCTAAACAAGAGCCAGTTTACTGTCCTTCAAACTTTAGGGGGGCCAGATGTTGGTGTCAGTGGGAGGCATAGTACCCCGCCATTTGTGTCATTGGGAAGAATAGAGCGC